>NW_027468870.1:6821913-6874413 GCF_046254945.1 Alosa pseudoharengus
AATTGCTTAACGGCTCTATTGTGATGTCATCAGCCCATGTTAAGTCTATGGGGAAATTTTGAACAGTTTTTAATTAATAGTTTAAAAAGTATAAAAGTTACAAAGCTGAAAAATACAAAGCACCCATGTCCTAAGTAAGACCTACGTAACATAGTTTGAATGAAGTTTCTACGTTAAGCGGTTGAAGCTGCATTAATTGCGTTAGAAGAAGAAGAATAAGAAGCCTAGGAAGAACAGTACAGTGCATTTTCATGCACTGTAATAAGAAGCCTAGGAAGAACAGTACAGTGCATTTTCATGCACTGTAATAAGAAGCCTAGATAGAACAGTACAGTGCATTTTCATGCACTGTAATAAAATGCCTTGGAATAACAGTACAGTGCATTTTCATGCACTGTAATAATAACTAGAAAAGCATTTCCTGAAGGAAATACAGTGCATGAAAATGCAAAAAATATGATGTAAAATATCATACAGAGTAAAAACAAACTATATTGGTTGCTAGGTAGATGAGGTTTAATATAGTTGGAGTGACTGAACAGTTAAATAGGTGGATCGTTTATATGGTTAAATGATTTGCTTGGTAGATAAGGTTTAATATAGTTGGAATGATTGAACGGTTAAATAGGTGGATAATACTTAACTTAGTTAACTTAGCTAATGTTTTCATTTTTAGTAGTTATGTTAACCATGTGACTTAGCTAACCTAGCTAATAATTTTTAGCAGTTTTGCTAACTATGCTAACTAACATGCTAGCATGCTAACTATGCTAACCATGTTACTTAGCTAACTTAGTTAATCATTTTTAGCAGTTTTGCTAAAAATGCTAACTAGCATGTTAACATGCTAGCATGCTAACTATGCTAACCATGTGACTTAGCTAACTTAGCTAATTGTTTTTAGCAGTTTTGCTAAAAATGCTAACTAGCATGCTAACTAGCATGCTAACATGCTAGCATGCTAACTATGCTAACCAAGTTACTTAGCTAACTTAGCTAACTAGCTACAGCGGGTAGGAGTCATAGTTGATGACAAGTAACAGTTACAATGGCTGAACAGTTAAAAAGTTCAGTAGTTTAAAGGGTTAAATTGTTTAACAGTGAAATATTGTAGTGAGGACTTTTATTTTGAAACAGTTTTTGGCAGAGGAAGCAGTTGAACAGGATGTGTAGTCTTAATAGGGCCAGTTTGTATGCTTAAAGCCTGAGAATGGCAGTTGGGCCAGCTGGCCTGAACACCTGCCATAAGATTCTAATTGCTGTGATGTCATAAAGGGCAATGTTAAGTCAATGGGAAAATTTTGATAGTTTTTAATTAATAGTTTAAAAAGTATAAAAGTTACAAAGTTGAAAAATACAAAGCCCACATGTCCTAATTAAGACCTACGCGTCAATGTTTGAATGAAGTTTCTACGTTAAACGGTTGAAGCTGCATTAACTGCGTTAGAAGAAGAGGAATAATAAGAACTAGAAAAGCATTTCCTGAAGGAAATACAGTGCATGAAAATGCAAAAAATATGATGTAAAATATCATACAGAGTAAAAACAAACTATATTGGTTGCTAGGTAGATGAGGTTTAATATAGTTGGAGTGACTGAACAGTTAAATAGGTGGATAGTTTATATGGTTAAATGATTTGCTTGGTAGATAAGGTTTAATATAGTTGGAATGATTGAACGGTTAAATAGGTGGATAATACTTAACTTAGTTAACTTAGCTAATGTTTTCATTTTTAGTAGTTATGCTAACTAGCATGTTAGCAATGCTAACATGCTAACTATGTTAACCATGTTACTTAGCTAATCATTTTTACTTAACTTAGTTAACTTACTTAACTTAGCTAATCATTTCTAATAGTTTTACTAAAAATGCTAACTAGCATGCTAACGTGTTAGCATGCTAACTATGCTAACCATGTGACTTAGCTAACTTAGCTAATCATTTTTAGCAGTTTTGCTAAAAATGCTAACTAGCATGCTAACATGCTAGCATGTTAACTATGCTAACCATGTGACTTAGTGAACTTAGCTGATCATTTTTAGCAGTTTTGCTAAAAATGCTAACTAGCATGCTAACATGTTAGCATGCTAACTATGCTAACCATGTGACTTAGCTAACTTAGCTAATCATTTTTAGCAGTTTGGCTAAAAATGCTAATTAGTATGCTAACTAGCATGCTAACTTGCTAGCATGCTAACTATGCTAACCATGTGACTTAGCTAACTTAGCTAATCATTTTTAGCAGTTTTGCTAAAAATGCTAACTAGCATGCTAACATGTTAGCATGCTAACTATGCTAACCATGTGACTTAGCTAACTTAGCTAATCATTTTTAGCAGTTTTGCAAAAAATGCTAACTAGCATGCTAACATGTTAGCATGCTAACTATGCTAACCATGTGACTTAGCTAACTTAGCTAATCGTTTTTAACAGTTTTGCTAAAAATGCTAACTAGCATGCTAACTAGCATGCTAACATGCTAGCATGCTAACTATGCTAACCAAGTTACTTAGCTATCTTAGCTAACTAGCTACAGTGGGTAGGAGTCATAGTTGATGACAAGTAACAGTTACAATGGCTGAACAGATAAAAGTTCAGTAGTTTAAAGGGTTAAATTGTTTAACAGTGAAATATTGTAGTGAGGACTTTTATTTTGAAACAGTTTTTGGCAGAGGAAGCAGTTGAACAGGATGTGTAGTCTTAATAGGGCCAGTTTGTATGCTTAAAGCCTGAGACTGGCAGTTGATGCAGCTGGCCCGAACACCTGCCATAGGATTCTAATAGACCTCTCCAGAATATATCCCGCCTCCTAACTTCCGTATCCATCCAACTTCCGGGCATGAATTGTCTATGGGAAATAACATGGCGTTTTGAAAGATCGTACCTGTCAAACTCTGTAGGTGACAAAGTAGAAAAAGCTGCTGGGCAGATTGACCTACACACTTCTGCCATCTAGTTTCCACTGGATTTTTTGATTTTCGGTGCCGTTTAAGTAGTATAGTCTATAGTATACTACTTAAACGGCACCGACAATCAAAAAATCCAGTGGAAACTATATGGCAGAAGTGTGTAGGCCAATCTGCCCACCAGCTTTTTCAACTTCGCTACCTACAGATGTTTTACCGGTATGATATTTCGAAACGCCATGTTATTTCTCATAGACAATCCACGCCCGGAAGTTGGATGGATACGGAAGTTACGGAGGCGGGACTTATTCTGGAGAGGTCAATTGCTTAACGGCTCTATTGTGATGTCATCAGCCCATGTTAAGTCTATGGGGAAATTTTGAACAGTTTTTAATTAATAGTTTAAAAAGTATAAAAGTTACAAAGCTGAAAAATACAAAGCACCCATGTCCTAAGTAAGACCTACGTAACATAGTTTGAATGAAGTTTCTACGTTAAGCGGTTGAAGCTGCATTAATTGCGTTAGAAGAAGAAGAATAAGAAGCCTAGGAAGAACAGTACAGTGCATTTTCATGCACTGTAATAAGAAGCCTAGGAAGAACAGTACAGTGCATTTTCATGCACTGTAATAAGAAGCCTAGATAGAACAGTACAGTGCATTTTCATGCACTGTAATAAAATGCCTTGGAATAACAGTACAGTGCATTTTCATGCACTGTAATAATAACTAGAAAAGCATTTCCTGAAGGAAATACAGTGCATGAAAATGCAAAAAATATGATGTAAAATATCATACAGAGTAAAAACAAACTATATTGGTTGCTAGGTAGATGAGGTTTAATATAGTTGGAGTGACTGAACAGTTAAATAGGTGGATCGTTTATATGGTTAAATGATTTGCTTGGTAGATAAGGTTTAATATAGTTGGAATGATTGAACGGTTAAATAGGTGGATAATACTTAACTTAGTTAACTTAGCTAATGTTTTCATTTTTAGTAGTTATGTTAACCATGTGACTTAGCTAACCTAGCTAATAATTTTTAGCAGTTTTGCTAACTATGCTAACTAACATGCTAGCATGCTAACTATGCTAACCATGTTACTTAGCTAACTTAGTTAATCATTTTTAGCAGTTTTGCTAAAAATGCTAACTAGCATGTTAACATGCTAGCATGCTAACTATGCTAACCATGTGACTTAGCTAACTTAGCTAATTGTTTTTAGCAGTTTTGCTAAAAATGCTAACTAGCATGCTAACTAGCATGCTAACATGCTAGCATGCTAACTATGCTAACCAAGTTACTTAGCTAACTTAGCTAACTAGCTACAGCGGGTAGGAGTCATAGTTGATGACAAGTAACAGTTACAATGGCTGAACAGTTAAAAAGTTCAGTAGTTTAAAGGGTTAAATTGTTTAACAGTGAAATATTGTAGTGAGGACTTTTATTTTGAAACAGTTTTTGGCAGAGGAAGCAGTTGAACAGGATGTGTAGTCTTAATAGGGCCAGTTTGTATGCTTAAAGCCTGAGAATGGCAGTTGGGCCAGCTGGCCTGAACACCTGCCATAAGATTCTAATTGCTGTGATGTCATAAAGGGCAATGTTAAGTCAATGGGAAAATTTTGATAGTTTTTAATTAATAGTTTAAAAAGTATAAAAGTTACAAAGTTGAAAAATACAAAGCCCACATGTCCTAATTAAGACCTACGCGTCAATGTTTGAATGAAGTTTCTACGTTAAACGGTTGAAGCTGCATTAACTGCGTTAGAAGAAGAGGAATAATAAGAACTAGAAAAGCATTTCCTGAAGGAAATACAGTGCATGAAAATGCAAAAAATATGATGTAAAATATCATACAGAGTAAAAACAAACTATATTGGTTGCTAGGTAGATGAGGTTTAATATAGTTGGAGTGACTGAACAGTTAAATAGGTGGATAGTTTATATGGTTAAATGATTTGCTTGGTAGATAAGGTTTAATATAGTTGGAATGATTGAACGGTTAAATAGGTGGATAATACTTAACTTAGTTAACTTAGCTAATGTTTTCATTTTTAGTAGTTATGCTAACTAGCATGTTAGCAATGCTAACATGCTAACTATGTTAACCATGTTACTTAGCTAATCATTTTTACTTAACTTAGTTAACTTACTTAACTTAGCTAATCATTTCTAATAGTTTTACTAAAAATGCTAACTAGCATGCTAACGTGTTAGCATGCTAACTATGCTAACCATGTGACTTAGCTAACTTAGCTAATCATTTTTAGCAGTTTTGCTAAAAATGCTAACTAGCATGCTAACATGCTAGCATGTTAACTATGCTAACCATGTGACTTAGTGAACTTAGCTGATCATTTTTAGCAGTTTTGCTAAAAATGCTAACTAGCATGCTAACATGTTAGCATGCTAACTATGCTAACCATGTGACTTAGCTAACTTAGCTAATCATTTTTAGCAGTTTGGCTAAAAATGCTAATTAGTATGCTAACTAGCATGCTAACTTGCTAGCATGCTAACTATGCTAACCATGTGACTTAGCTAACTTAGCTAATCATTTTTAGCAGTTTTGCTAAAAATGCTAACTAGCATGCTAACATGTTAGCATGCTAACTATGCTAACCATGTGACTTAGCTAACTTAGCTAATCATTTTTAGCAGTTTTGCAAAAAATGCTAACTAGCATGCTAACATGTTAGCATGCTAACTATGCTAACCATGTGACTTAGCTAACTTAGCTAATCGTTTTTAACAGTTTTGCTAAAAATGCTAACTAGCATGCTAACTAGCATGCTAACATGCTAGCATGCTAACTATGCTAACCAAGTTACTTAGCTATCTTAGCTAACTAGCTACAGTGGGTAGGAGTCATAGTTGATGACAAGTAACAGTTACAATGGCTGAACAGATAAAAGTTCAGTAGTTTAAAGGGTTAAATTGTTTAACAGTGAAATATTGTAGTGAGGACTTTTATTTTGAAACAGTTTTTGGCAGAGGAAGCAGTTGAACAGGATGTGTAGTCTTAATAGGGCCAGTTTGTATGCTTAAAGCCTGAGACTGGCAGTTGATGCAGCTGGCCCGAACACCTGCCATAGGATTCTAATAGACCTCTCCAGAATATATCCCGCCTCCTAACTTCCGTATCCATCCAACTTCCGGGCATGAATTGTCTATGGGAAATAACATGGCGTTTTGAAAGATCGTACCTGTCAAACTCTGTAGGTGACAAAGTAGAAAAAGCTGCTGGGCAGATTGACCTACACACTTCTGCCATCTAGTTTCCACTGGATTTTTTGATTTTCGGTGCCGTTTAAGTAGTATAGTCTATAGTATACTACTTAAACGGCACCGACAATCAAAAAATCCAGTGGAAACTATATGGCAGAAGTGTGTAGGCCAATCTGCCCACCAGCTTTTTCAACTTCGCTACCTACAGATGTTTTACCGGTATGATATTTCGAAACGCCATGTTATTTCTCATAGACAATCCACGCCCGGAAGTTGGATGGATACGGAAGTTACGGAGGCGGGACTTATTCTGGAGAGGTCAATTGCTTAACGGCTCTATTGTGATGTCATCAGCCCATGTTAAGTCTATGGGGAAATTTTGAACAGTTTTTAATTAATAGTTTAAAAAGTATAAAAGTTACAAAGCTGAAAAATACAAAGCACCCATGTCCTAAGTAAGACCTACGTAACATAGTTTGAATGAAGTTTCTACGTTAAGCGGTTGAAGCTGCATTAATTGCGTTAGAAGAAGAAGAATAAGAAGCCTAGGAAGAACAGTACAGTGCATTTTCATGCACTGTAATAAGAAGCCTAGGAAGAACAGTACAGTGCATTTTCATGCACTGTAATAAGAAGCCTAGATAGAACAGTACAGTGCATTTTCATGCACTGTAATAAAATGCCTTGGAATAACAGTACAGTGCATTTTCATGCACTGTAATAATAACTAGAAAAGCATTTCCTGAAGGAAATACAGTGCATGAAAATGCAAAAAATATGATGTAAAATATCATACAGAGTAAAAACAAACTATATTGGTTGCTAGGTAGATGAGGTTTAATATAGTTGGAGTGACTGAACAGTTAAATAGGTGGATCGTTTATATGGTTAAATGATTTGCTTGGTAGATAAGGTTTAATATAGTTGGAATGATTGAACGGTTAAATAGGTGGATAATACTTAACTTAGTTAACTTAGCTAATGTTTTCATTTTTAGTAGTTATGTTAACCATGTGACTTAGCTAACCTAGCTAATAATTTTTAGCAGTTTTGCTAACTATGCTAACTAACATGCTAGCATGCTAACTATGCTAACCATGTTACTTAGCTAACTTAGTTAATCATTTTTAGCAGTTTTGCTAAAAATGCTAACTAGCATGTTAACATGCTAGCATGCTAACTATGCTAACCATGTGACTTAGCTAACTTAGCTAATTGTTTTTAGCAGTTTTGCTAAAAATGCTAACTAGCATGCTAACTAGCATGCTAACATGCTAGCATGCTAACTATGCTAACCAAGTTACTTAGCTAACTTAGCTAACTAGCTACAGCGGGTAGGAGTCATAGTTGATGACAAGTAACAGTTACAATGGCTGAACAGTTAAAAAGTTCAGTAGTTTAAAGGGTTAAATTGTTTAACAGTGAAATATTGTAGTGAGGACTTTTATTTTGAAACAGTTTTTGGCAGAGGAAGCAGTTGAACAGGATGTGTAGTCTTAATAGGGCCAGTTTGTATGCTTAAAGCCTGAGAATGGCAGTTGGGCCAGCTGGCCTGAACACCTGCCATAAGATTCTAATTGCTGTGATGTCATAAAGGGCAATGTTAAGTCAATGGGAAAATTTTGATAGTTTTTAATTAATAGTTTAAAAAGTATAAAAGTTACAAAGTTGAAAAATACAAAGCCCACATGTCCTAATTAAGACCTACGCGTCAATGTTTGAATGAAGTTTCTACGTTAAACGGTTGAAGCTGCATTAACTGCGTTAGAAGAAGAGGAATAATAAGAACTAGACTAGAAAAGCATTTCCTGAAGGAAATACAGTGCATGAAAATGCAAAAAATATATACTATATAAACTATATTGGTTGCTAGGTAGATGAGGTTTAATATAGTTGGAATGACTGAACAGTTAAATAGGTGGATAGTTTATACAGTTAAATGATTTGCTTGGTAGATAAGGTTTAATATAGTTGGAATGATTGAACGGTTAAATAGGTGGATAATACTTAACTTAGTTAACTTAGCTAATGTTTTCATTTTTAGTAGTTATGCTAACTAGCATGTTAGCAATGCTAGCATGCTAACTATGCTAACCATGTGACTTAGCTAACTTAGCTAATCATTTTTAGCAGTTTTGTAAAAAATGCTAACTAGCATGCTAACATGCTAGCATGCTAACTATGCTAACCATGTGACTTAGCTGACTGAGCTAATCATTTTTAGCAGTTTTGTAAAAAATGCTAACTAGCATGCTAACATGCTAGCATGCTAACTATGCTAACCATGTGACTTAGCTAACTTAGCTAATCATTTTTAGCAGTTTTGCTAAAAATGCTAACTAGCATGCTAACATGCTAGCATGCTAACTATGCTAACCATGTGACTTAGCTAACTTAGCTAATCATTTTAGCAGTTTTGCTAAAAATGCTAACTAGCATGCTAACATGCTAGCATGCTAACTATGCTAACCAAGTTACTTAGCTAACTTAGCTAACTAGCTACAGTGGGTAGGAGTCATAGTTGATGACAAGTAACAGTTACAATGGCTGAACAGTTAAAAAGTTCAGTAGTTTAAAGGGTTAAATTGTTTAACAGTGAAATATTGTAGTGAGGACTTTTATTTTGAAACAGTTTTTGGCAGAGGAAGCAGTTGAACAGGATGTGTAGTCTTAATAGGGCCAGTTTGTATGCTTAAAGCCTGAGAATGGCAGTTGGGCCAGCTGGCCTGAACACCTGCCATAAGATTCTAATTGCTGTGATGTCATAAAGGGCAATGTTAAGTCAATGGGAAAATTTTGATAGTTTTTAATTAATAGTTTAAAAAGTATAAAAGTTACAAAGTTGAAAAATACAAAGCCCACATGTCCTAATTAAGACCTACGCGTCAATGTTTGAATGAAGTTTCTACGTTAAACGGTTGAAGCTGCATTAACTGCGTTAGAAGAAGAGGAATAATAAGAACTAGAAAAGCATTTCCTGAAGGAAATACAGTGCATGAAAATGCAAAAAATATGATGTAAAATATCATACAGAGTAAAAACAAACTATATTGGTTGCTAGGTAGATGAGGTTTAATATAGTTGGAGTGACTGAACAGTTAAATAGGTGGATAGTTTATATGGTTAAATGATTTGCTTGGTAGATAAGGTTTAATATAGTTGGAATGATAGAACGGTTAAATAGGTGGATAATACTTAACTTAGTTAACTTAGCTAATGTTTTCATTTTTAGTAGTTATGCTAACTAACATGCTAACTATGTTAACCATGTTACTTAGCTAACTTAGCTAATAATTTTTAGTAGTTTTGCTAAAAATGCTAACTAGCATGCTAACTATGCTAACCATGTGACTTAGCTAACTTAGCTAATCATTTTTAGTAGTTTTGCAAAAAATGCTAACTAGCATGCTAACATGTTAGCATGCTAACTATGCTAACCATGTGAATTAGCTAACTTAGCTAATCATTTTTAGCAGTTTTATAAAAAATGCTAACTAGCATGCTAACATGTTAGCATGCTAACTATGCTAACCATGTGACTTAGCTAACTTAGCTAATCATTTTTAGCAATTTTGTAAAAAATGCTAACTAGCATGCTAACATGCTAGCATGCTAACTATGCTAACCATGTGACTTAGCTAACTTAGCTAATCATTTTTAGCAGTTTTGCAAAAAATGCTAACTAGCATGCTAACATGCTATCATGCTAACATGCTAACTATGCTAACCATGCTAACTAGCTACAGTGGGTAGGAGTCATAGTTGATGACAAGTAACAGTTACAATGGCTGAACAGTTAAAAAGTTCAGTAGTTTAAAGGGTTAAATTGTTTAACAGTGAAATATTGTAGTGAGGACTTTTATTTTGAAACAGTTTTTGGCAGAGGAAGCAGTTGAACAGGATGTGTAGTCTTAATAGGGCCAGTTTGTATGCTTAAAACCTGAGAATGGCAGTTGAAACAGATGGCCGAACACCTGCCACAGGATTCTATTTGCTGTGATGTCATAAAGGGCAATGTTAAGTCAATGGGGAAATTTTGATAGTTTTTAATTAATAGTTTAAAAAGTATAAAAGTTACAAAGTTGAAAAATACAAAGCCCACATGTCCTAATTAAGACCTACGCGTCAATGTTTGAATGAAGTTTCTACGTTAAACGGTTGAAGCTGCATTAACTGCGTTAGAAGAAGAGGAATAATAAGAATAAGAAGAAGCCTAGGAAGAACAGTACAGTGCATTTTCATGCACTGTAATTAACGTGGTCGTCAAGGTTAACGGTAACGTTAGTGCTAGCTCGAAAGTTAACGTTAACGTTAGCTAGTCGCGTACCAGGCTCATTTAAGCTATCGATACAAAGAACGCTGTAACCTTACCAAAATACCTATTCTGTTAACGTTAAGAGAATAAAACTTACGTGTGTGGTAATGTGAAAAGTCCCGGTAAGTTCAGGGCGAAGTTTTTGGGGCTCCAAACTTGACAGAGGCAACGAGACACTCAGTCAGCTCAGGTAGTTCTAGCAGTACAACAAGAATGAGGCTGGTGGAGTAGACGAGGGATTCCGAGGCAAGCTGTCAAGCGCGAGACTGAGCGACGTCATTGACTGAAGAGCATGGGTAGGTTTGGTCAAGTCAGGTCACTTAATGCACAACAGAGTTGATCCAAAGTGCTTTAAAATAAACAACAATAATAATATCAATAATAATGGGATTAAAATAAAGTAAAATAAAATAAAACAATTGTCATCAATCAAAATGATGGTAGTTTAAATAGACAAAAAGAAAATTATATAGGCCTAGTGTATTATACAATAATCAAATCAAATTGAAGGCTGGGCAGTTAAAATAAATGAGGAACATTATCAGAAAATATTAAAGGCTAAGGAAAAAAAGTGTGATCACACTTCTTAGTTCCAGTGAGTAATCTAGCAGCAGCATTCTGAACCATTTGTAATCAGTCAGCTCAGTAACAAGAATGAAGCTAGTAGACGAGGGATTCCGATCAAAGCTGTCAAGCGCGAGACTGAGCGGCGTCATTGACAGTCAGGTCACTTAATACACAACAGAGTTGATCCAAAGTGCTTTAAAATAAACAAAATAGTAAAAAAAAACAGTAATAATATTAGTAATAAAGAAAATTATATAGGCCTAGTGTATTATACGATAATCAAATCAAATTGAAGGCTGGGCAGTTAAAATAAACGAGGAACATCAGTGTTCCCACATAATTTAATTCTATTTGTGGTGGTAGGTTTGCAGAATTAATTTGAATGCAACAGTTTTTAACAAATTAGCCCAGTGTGGTTATGATGCTAACCAGATTTAAAGGAACCGTATGTAGGATTTTGGCCAAAACTGGTACTACAATCACTTTCAAAATACTGTAGAGCGGTGTACACCGCAGATGTGGTAACTAAAGCAGAGCTGGCAACCCAGATGCCGAAACACTACTGACTTTGTGATTACTAGGTGGAGGGTGGCAGATCAGGCTAAAACACAAATATGTAAACATCAACATCAGTTGAGGGCTGCAACTTCACTTTTTTAAATGACAATTGACTACTGTTGTTAGTGATATAAGTATTTGAAATGAGCATGATTTCCTAATGTCTAGTGACAAATCAGGGCCATTTTATGATTAATTGAATTAGATTTCTTACATACGGTTCCTTTAAGCACAATTTAGTACAACCTGGAAAATCATTGTGTGGTGGTCAATGTTGATATTGTGGTGGGCCGCCACAAATAAGTCAATGTATGGGAAACACTGAACATTATCAGAGAATGTGATCACACTTCTTAGTTCCAGTGAGTAATCTAGCAGCAGCATTCTGAACCATTTGTAATCGCTACAGTAGAGTTGGGCAAACCAAAATAAAGTGAGGTACAATATACTCTCACTCTCTTGAGCACCTTACCATGCACACATAACTAAGGGATTACTGTTGGACTACTTTTTGCACCTTCAACAGGACATTCACTCTCTTGAGCACCTTACCATACACACAGAACTACTGTTGGACTACTTTTGCACCTTCACCATGATACTCACTCTCTTGAGCACCTCACTTTGCACAAAGAACTACAGGCCCTGTCATTACAAGCGTCTAATACTTGACCACCCTCAAGCACACTGTTTTTTTTTTACATTTAATTTATATAGTATATTTAGTTTTGTTAGTTTTTATAATCTCCTACTGTCTCTATTGTACAGTGGAGTTTGGTTATATGTTTATACTTATACTTATACTTATATTTACCATTTGCTGTAAGTGCATGTTGTGTGTGATGTCTGTATGCTACTAAGACCCCCTGAATTTCCCCTTGGGGATCAATAAAGTATTTATCTATCTATCTATCTAATAGACAAGTCTTGATGTAATAAATGCATATAATGAATGTGACTAAAGAGGGCTGAAGCAGAGCAAAATATTGCACTTGATGCCAACTTTAATCACTCCAGCAGACAGTTTGGAAGTGAACATATATTGTTATAGGCCTACTTATGATAGATAGATAGATAGATAGATACTTTATTGATCCCCAGGGGAAAGTGTTGTTTAAGAGTTGTAGGGGTAGATTAGGCGAATACGGCATTATCTGACTTTATCAAGCCGTCTACAGCCACCTGAACCAGCAGATCTTGTCAGTCAGATGGAGTCAGTCAGAGTTCATCTTGAATGCGCCTATTGACACTATGTTCCAACAAGCAGTAGACAAAAATGAAATAGTAAAAGATCAAATTATGATTCAGCATGTTATTTCAAACGATCTTCTCCAAATCTTCTCCAATTTCTACATTACCAGTGCTACAATTTCTTTTTTCCCTTGATATTTCACTCAAAATCCTGCAGATGGTGTGTGTAAATTGAAGTTTCTTTCTTTAAATTCTTTTAATTGTACCTTAATTTTACGACAGTAAACCAGGTATTCCTAAATCACCTATTTAGCTATAGCGTTAAACTCGTGCATGGGCAGATATTCCAGCTGATTTAAGTCTGGTTCAAGTGAACAAGAAGCAGATGTGGCTAACTCGAGTTAGTGGAATAGCTTTAGCCTCATGTTAAAGTTGACACTACTTCTAACAAGGCTTAATAATGTTGGTTGTTATGTTGGTTGCTAGGTTGTCATTGTGAAAATGGTTGCTAGGCTTTTGCTAGGGTACTTTAGGTGGTTGCTAGGTTGTTGCTAGGGTACTTATGGTAGTTGCTATGTTGGTTGTTAGGAGGTGGTGGTTTAATATAGCTGTCTGGAGACATAACTGATGGCAACTGAAAGTTGAAATGGAATAGGGTATTTGACATGGTTGCTAGGCTGTTGTTAGGGTACTTGAGGTGCTTGCTAGGCTGTTGCTAGGGTAGTTATGGTGGTTGCTATGCTGGTTGCTGGGTTAATCATGTTGGTTGCTAGGTTGTCATTGTGGAAGTGGTTGATAGGTTGTTGCTAGGGTAGTTATGGTGGTTGCTTTGCTGGTTGCTGGGTTAATCATGTTGATTGCTAGGTTGTCATTGTGGAAGTGGTTGATAGGTTGTTGCTAGGGTATATGAGGTGGTTGCTGGGCTATTGCTAGGTTAGTTGTGGTGGTTGCTATGCTGGTTGCTAGGTTAATCTCATTGGTTGCTAGGTTGTAACTGTGGAAGTGGTTGCTAGGCTGTTGCTAGGGTATTTGACATGGTTGCTAGGCTGTTGCTAGGGTACTTGATGTGGTTGCTAGACTGTTGCTAGGGTAGTTATGGTGGTTGCTATGGTGTTGCTAGGGTACTTGAAGTGCTTGCTAGGCTGTTGCTAGGTTAGTTGTGGTGGTTAGGGTTAGGGTTAGCAACCAGCTTAGTATTAGTTGCTAAGCTGGTTGCTAGGTTAAACTCATTGGTTGCTATATTGGTTGCTAGGTTGAAACTGTGGAAGTGGTTGCTAGGCTGTTGCTAGGGTGTTTGACATGGTTGCTAGGCTGTTGCTATGGTACTTGAGGTGGTTGCTAGGCTGTTGCTAGGTTAGTTGTGGTGGTTGCTATGCTGGTTGCTAGGTTAAACTCATTGGTTGCTATATTGGTTGCTAGGTTGTAACTGTGGAAGTGGTTGCTAGGCTGTTGCTAGGGTACTTAAGGTGGTTGCTATATTGGTTGCTAGGTAGATGAGGTTTAATAGTTGGAATGACTGAACAGTTAAATAGGTGGATAGTTTAAATGGTTAAATTATTTGAGAGGTAGATGAGGTTTAATATAGTTAGAATGACTGAACAGTTAAATAGGTGGATACCTTAAATGGTTAAATTATTTGCTAGGTAGATGAGGTTTAATATAGAATGACTGAACAGTTAAATAGGTGGATAGTTTAAAAGGTTAAATTATTTGCTAGGTAGATGATGTTTAATATAGTTGGAATGACTGAACTAGGTAGATGAAGTTTAATATAGTTGGAATGACTGAACAGTTAAATAGGTGGATGGTTTCGAAGGTTAAATTATTTGCTAGGTAGATGAGGTTTAATATAGTTGGAATGACTGAACAGTTAAATAGGTGGATAGTTTAAATGGTTAAATGATTTGCTAGGTAGATGAGGTTTAATATAGTTGGTATGACTGAACTAGGTAGATTAGGTTTAATATAGTTGGAATGACTGAACTAGGTAGATGAGGTTTAATATAGTTGGAATGACTGAACTAGGTAGATGAGGTTTAATATAGTTGGAATGACTGAACTAGGTAGCCTAGATGAGGTTTAATATAGTTGGAATGACTGAACAGTTAAATAGGTGGATAGTTTAAAAGGTTAAATTATTTGCTAGGTAGATGAGGTTTAATATAGTTGGAATGACTGAACAGTTAAATAGGTGGATAGTTTAAATGGTTAAATGATTTGCTAGGTAGATGAGGTTTAATATAGTTGGTATGACTGAACTAGGTAGATTAGGTTTAATATAGTTGGAATGACTGAACTAGGTAGATGAGGTTTAATATAGTTGGAATGACTGAACTAGGTAGATGAGGTTTAATATAGTTGGAATGACTGAACTAGGTAGCCTAGATGAGGTTTAATATAGTTGGAATGACTGAACAGTTAAATAGGTGGATAGTTTAAAAGGTTAAATTATTTGCTAGGTAGATGAGGTTTAATATAGTTGGAATGACTGAACAGTTAAATAGGTGGATAGTTTAAAAGGTTAGATTATTTGCTAGGTAGATGAGGTTTAATATAGTTGGAATGACTGAACTAGGTAGATGAGGTTTAATATAGTTGGAATGACCGAACAGTTAAATAGGTGGATAGTTTAAATGGTTAAATTATTTAATAGGGAATTATTGTAGCAAGGACTTTTATTTTGAAACAGTTGTGGACAGAGGAAACAGTTGAACAAGATGTGTAGTCTTAAAAGAATGAGACTGTATGCTTAAAGCCTGAGAAACTGACAGTTGAAACAGGTGGCCTGGCCACCTGGCAGAAGATTCTAATTGCTGTGATGTCATAAAGGCCCAATGTTAAGTCAATGGGGATTTTTTAAAAGTTAATAATTAATAGTTTAAAAAGTATAAAAGTTACAAAGTTGAAAAATACATAGCCCAAATGTCCTTAGTAAGACCTACGTAACAAAGTTTGAATGAAGTTTCTACGTTTAACAGTTGAAGCTGCATTAAACGCGTTAGAAGAAGAAAAATAAGAACTAGAAAAGCATTTCCTGAAGGAAATACAGTGCATGAAAATGCAAAAATATGATGAGTTCATATGGTTAAATTATTTGCTTGGTAGATAAGGTTTACTATAGTTGGAATGACTGAACAGTTAAATAGGTTGATAATTGAAATGGTTAAATTATTTAGGCAGATAGTTGACGATAACTAACAGTTGGAATGGCTCCAATGTTTGCTAGTAGTTATGCTAACTATGTTAAAGATAATAATGGTAACCAAGTAACTATGCTAACTAGCATGCTAACAATATTAAAATGTTAACTATGCTAACCATATGACTTAGCTAACCTAGCTAATAATTTTTATTAGTTATGATAACTATGCTAATTAACATGCTAACATGCTAATTATGTTAACCATGTGACTTAGCTAACTTCGCTTATCATTTTTAACAGTAATGCTAACTAGCATGCTAACATGCTAGCATGCTAACATGCTAACCATGTGACTTAGCTAACTTAGCTAATCATTTTTAGCAGTTTTGCTAAAAAATGCTAACTAGCATGCTAACATGCTAGCATGCTAACTATGCTAACCATATGACTTAGCTAACTTAGCTAATCATTTTTAGCAGTTTTGCAAAAAATGCTAACTAGCATGCTAACATGTTAGCATGCTAACTATGCTAACCATGTGACTTAGCTAACTTAGCTAATCATTTTTAGCAGTTTTGCAAAAAATGCTAACTAGCATGCTAACATGTTAGCATGCTAACTATGCTAACCATGTGACTTAGCTAACTTAGCTAATCGTTTTTAACAGTTTTGCTAAAAATGCTAACTAGCATGCTAACTAGCATGCTAACATGCTAGCATGCTAACTATGCTAACCAAGTTACTTAGCTATCTTAGCTAACTAGCTACAGTGGGTAGGAGTCATAGTTGATGACAAGTAACAGTTACAATGGCTGAACAGATAAAAGTTCAGTAGTTTAACCCTTAGAACCCGATTGACGCAAAGTGCGTCAAAAAACACACCCTTTCTTCTCTGTTACATTGCTCCAGAACGGTTCATCGCAGCGAGATGAAACCTATATTGCACGACAGAGCAGAAGTGGGGCTTTCCAATGAGACTACACACTTGTCTGTACGATCAAGTATGAAAATTAAAAAAAATCATGAAATTAAATCAAATTGCATCATATTTACCGTCTATACTTCTCTGTATTCACCTGCACACACATTACTCTAGTTTGAATTACTCGCGAACCCGTGATCACATCGATATGGCAAGCATATCAGATGAAAGAGGGGGCACAGGGCTATCCATTGGTACCATGTTTATCGATCCTTCTGGCTTATAAAATCAGACGAAGTGACTGCAAAATAATAACGTCATGTACACAAACCAATGCTGCACACTCATTACTCTCGTTTGAATTACTCGCGGACCCGTGATCGCATAGATATGCCACGCATGTCAGATGAAAGAGGAGACTCAGAGCTATCATTTGATACCAAGTACATCCTTCTGGGTTATAAAACAGACGAAGTGACAGCAAAATAATAACTTCATATAGCTGGACTTACCCCACGTTTTTGTCTGTTCTTGTGGCAAAGCATGTTTATAATCCAATGCTATCATGTGTTTCTCTATGGCAAAGCATGTTCATATTCCGGTTTTGAGATCCTAGCAAATTCCTGCATGGCATCCAATTCAAGGCTCACATTGCATCCCAATTTGTTCAACAAATAAACACCTTTTTTGCCTTTACTTTGTTCATGGCAATGCAGTAAAGAGTTGAGAATTATTATGACTGCATACACACAGGCACGCAGGCTAACACGCAACCTCGGGTCAAGTCAGGTCAGATCAGTTCGTGTCACAGATATGGAGCGCAGAAAGGTCATTTTTCATCACTAAATAAAAAATGGCATTTATTTCCGTAAATCACACAGCAAATATTTCTGTAAATTGCTCAGCCCCAGAGTATCCCTCCAACATGGCAATTATATTGCCCGATTCAGGACAGTCTGCCCTACACACACATGAAATGCATGTAGAGCTGTGAGCTTGCAGTGGTGAGATACATGTCGAAATATAAGAATTTTTATAATACACTTTTTATATTTTAATTCTTTAAAAATCAAAATAAAATCATTGCTAGTATTAATACATGAAATGATGGCAGATCTGAATAGCCTAAACTCTCCTGAAAAAAACAATATATAATATATGTGTGTGGCACTTACAATGACCAGAATAAATCCTTATGAATAAAGGTAGTGAAAATGCCCTAAAAACAGCTTAGGGTTCTAAGGGTTAAAGGGTTAAATTGTTTAACAGTGAAATATTGTAGTGAGGACTTTTATTTTGAAACAGTTTTTGGCAGAGGAAGCAGTTGAACAGGATGTGTAGTCTTAATAGGGCCAGTTTGTATGCTTAAAGCCTGAGACTGGCAGTTGATGCAGCTGGCCCGAACACCTGCCATAGGATTCTAATTGCTTAACGGCTCTATTGTGATGTCATCAGCCCATGTTAAGTCTATGGGGAAATTTTGAACAGTTTTTAATTAATAGTTTAAAAAGTATAAAAGTTACAAAGCTGAAAAATACAAAGCACCCATGTCCTAAGTAAGACCTACGTAACATAGTTTGAATGAAGTTTCTACGTTAAGCGGTTGAAGCTGCATTAATTGCGTTAGAAGAAGAAGAATAAGAAGCCTAGGAAGAACAGTACAGTGCATTTTCATGCACTGTAATAAGAAATTTTGGAAGAACAGTATAGTGCATTTTCATGCACTATAATAATAAAATGCCTTGGAATAACAGTACAGTGCATTTTCATGCACTGTAATAAAATGCCTAGGAAGAACAGTACAGTGCATTTTCATGCACTGTAATAAGAAGAAGCCTAGGAAGAACAGTACAGTGCATTTTCATGCACTGTAATAAAATGCCTTGGAATAACAGTACAGTGCATTTTCATGCACTGTAATAAAATGCCTTGGAATAACAGTACAGTGCATTTTCATGCACTGTAATAAGAAGAAGCCTAGGAAGAACAGTACAGTGCATTTTCATGCACTGTAACTAGCCTACTCTCGTGCAACTTTTAACAAGTTGTGCTTGACGCTGAGAGCAAAGGCTATGCGCCGACCAGTATGAATGAACTCTCGTACAACTTTTAACAAGTTGTGCTTGACGCGGAAAACGAGGATTCTGACTTCAGTATAAATTAACTTTTACCAGCTCGCACTTGACTCGCGCTGACGGCCCAACCAAACAATTAAGACTGACCATTAAGCCACTCTACACGCTGCTTCTTATCTACTTCCTAGTCCCAACCACGCCCTATAGCAGTGTTTCTCAAACTTTTTCAGACCAAGGACCACTTAATCAATAAAAAAAAACCTCACGGACCACCTAGCTAAAACACAATAGGCTTACTCACTGAGCCACGTTGCTTATTTTCTTTGTACCTTGCTTATTGTGTCAGAGGATTCATATGATTTAAACTGGCATAACTTACATAGGCAGCGTTGCAGAACTGTTTGGATTTACATACAAGTTGGTAGCCTTGCTAGCGCCACCACTTCTCAATGAGACGTGGTCTGGAAACCAAACGTTCATTTTCTCGGATTTGAAAAAAATGCCCAGATCCGTTTATTGGGTGCCACGGATGTCTATCAAATGCGTCTGTGCATAGCTCATCATCGTCTTGCTTTTCCCCTTGTTCTGTGATTGGTCCCCTATCTCAGGCGAAAATTTGCTCCATGGTCTCCAGGCTGCCTTAGCAGAGTGAATCAAATCACGCGCAAGGCAGCATGGGAACACCCAGGCTAACAAGTTGGTTCAATATGGCAAACAACTCATCTATATTATATTTTACCACATCTGCTCGCGGACCACTTGGGATAGCTTGCGGACCACCAGTGGTCCCCGGACCACACTTTGAGAAACACTGCCCTATAGTACCCGAGTGGAAAACCAAATACAGGAGGTTAGCCTACAACAGACTCCCTCTGTTGGAGGGGAGTAGGTATAGATTGACACCTAGGTAGGCTGTTTTAACACACTTCATCCGGTTACACTACATTTTAAGATTCAGATTGTTGTGATCTTTTACATATTCTAAATTATGTAATAAGATGTGAAGAGTGTGGGTCATGGGGTCATGTTTCTGACAGAACCTTGATGATGAGGATCTACCTAGTAACATGTGACCGAGAGAAGATGATTGGGAGATGACATTTTAAATGCCCTGCTTAGCAGAGCATCGGAGAGGCCAAGAGTGAGGTGCTATGTCTTTAGAGGAAGCAGTTTAGATGTGAAAAAGAAAAACAATGCTGGTGCCAACGCCTACGCCCCATAGCGTACGGCAACATTTAAATACCCCCATGACACATAGATACAGAGTTAGTCAGGCTGCCAAGTAGGAAAACTGTTACAACAGCACAGCTCCACTAATTCATTTAATTTTTCACCAGCAGCCAGCAAAGCAATAACTATGGAAGCACAAGGAGCAGCAAACCCTAAACAACTGGATGATTTCAGGACATGGGATACTATTAACATCTGCACATATTTAGAGAAAAAATTGGACTGGTTCTCTGATTCGGATGCCAAATTCAAATTCACAGGTACACATTTTCACACCCATGCTGTATGTCTCTTAACAAGGAAAGTAAAGATTTTCTAGTGATGTTTGTTGGGTTAGACATTGTTCTCTATTCTACATGATTGTTTGCTGCCATGGTTTAAGACTATATTGAAAACAATCAAAAAGGCCAGGTGCAATGATGGTAAGGCTTAGTGCTTTTTAACTGCAGTGCTTACAAAACATGTCATGATTTCTGAAAAGTTCCTGAAAATGTGTGTAATGTGTAAGCAGTTATTAAAATCTATGACAAGTTATCCATTAAGGTGTAGGGCTACACAAATATTTGGGGTAACATAACCATTGATATATAAACCAACAGAGTTGAAGTTGACAGGGGAGACTTTGGAGAATACGACTTCAAAGAAACTACAGGATAAAGGAATAGAGTAAGTATGAACTCCTACGTCAAATATCTGGAAAGCATTGACCCTCTGAATACATTGTTTCACATTTTGACACCTTTCTGACTACCTACTTTCTGATAACAGTTAAACTTCTGTCCACCTGAATACTGTGACTGATTAGTTTCGTCATGGAAGAAATGTCTTGAAGCTGTCATTACAAACAAAGGCTTTTCCACAATGTATTTAAGAAATTTCAGTAGGCACGTTCAATGCTTTGTTCATGTGTCATTCCACTTTATTACACATAACTCTACTTAATGTTTAGATTTTTACATGTATGTGGATTACCTGAGTTAATACTTCTTCAGTAATTTTGTATTAACAATTCCCGGGACACTGAAAGACCGGGGTGCACCAAACTTGTTGAGAGTATAATTCCATGTCAAACCATCCTAGAAAATCGCATCGTTTCATTTTCTGTTAGTCTTATTACACTTTCTAGAAGAGACAAGTTTTAACCCTTTAGGCGCCATAGTTTTTTTTTCAAAACGTTCGATTTTGACATCTTAATTTCAAAAGGCTACATCATAAAAGTGATAAGAGATAGAGACTTTCTGTAAATTAGAGAAATATTAAGGATGACCCAAAGTTTATGTAGGGATTACATGTCCCCATCTAATTTGCATATTATGACGTCATATGGCGGCGGCCATCTTGGATTATAGAATTTTCTATCAGAGATAGAAACATTATAGAATGTTTAAATGATAAAAATGCAGCACTTCTTTCCCCCCAAAATGTCCCTCACCTTCTGTATGCTATATTGCAATACTGAATGCTCAGGTAAATAGTAAGTAGTAAACAAACTGTGTAAATCATTAGTAATAATAAACCGAATGCATGTAGCGGTAGGCTAGCCTTATGCTGTAGAGATTTTCCATTTACTATATACAGTAGGCACTCTTTTTCCATGTATGGGGCACTCTGTAGAGATAATGACCATCCAAACAGGGCCGGCATGCCCATCATCTTGCGATAGACTATGGCTCCCCTGCCCCGTGTCACACCGCAGCACGGCCAGATCTGCCTCACGTGCCGAGTGGAGAGAATTTGCACAGCTCGGACTTACTGTCATTCTCATTGCGACTCCCCACCCTGCCTCTACGTTGCCCCTAACTGTCCTATGAACACTTTGACCTTGTCTAACATACCCAGTGGCATTAGACAAAGGCTCCACCACGTTACTGTCGCCGCGATTGTGGAGAGGCACACAGTCAGAAGAAGTCACAGGCAAAATGTCCCTGAATGCATTATATTGCTGCGAGACAGCCTCCAGGTCAGTCACATGACTTGTTGATATAATGGTCTCCAGAAAAGGTAGAAGGATGGCATCATTCAAGGTGTGGACCGTGGTGACAGTCTGAGGGAGGTGGAAATAGAAATAGATCCGCCGTTATCAGAAATCTCCACTTTGGCCAGAGTTTTTAGAAATAATCGTTTTCTGTGATAAAAACAGGGTTTTTGTGTAAATGAGAGGCCAAACCGAAGGTAAATATCTTCGTCTTCCCTTCATGTAAATGGGGTCTGAGATTTTGTTCATTCTTTAGCTTGCTTGACTTTTACATACACACACAGAGCCGCTATAAAAGGGAACCTTTACAAACAGCTGGCATTCGTTGGTTGTTCAAATAAAAGATAAGATAATTCAATGCACACCCTCCTTTATTATATAGGCTAATGATCAAAAGAGGAAGCTGGAATTCTGGTGTTGTTGATCTGAATATGTTTATACAGCTTGCATGTTTGTGTAAACTTAACGTTTCCAGTGTGCTGCATTTTCATTAAGGGTGTTTGCCATATTGCTTAAGCCAAATTAAATAGTTGTCATTTACCTTGTTAAATTCTGACGGTGACTTTTTCATGCAGAACGATGCGCGCGCACACACACACACACACACACAACTGATAGGAAATAGTTGCTACATGGCTCTCACAAAGTTCTACATGCAATGCGTGCAAGCATTAGCGATAAAAAACAGTTTAATTAGGCTACATTGTTGTTTTCAATTGGAATAGGCTGACAATATGCAACACGAAGCTAGTGGTGTGCAATGCAACGCAACGTTTTGAGCAGAAATTTTGTCGGACGCCCTGTTTCTATTTTCTTTATGTCACTTGCATTGCTCTGCTATTGTGAACAAGAAATATGATGCATATTTAACGGATTCAATACTTCCTATTGGTATAGATATATAGATATAGAATAAAGATATGAAGAAATGTCCTTGGACGTTGTCCTAAAAGGAATTATGTGGTTAAATTTTGATATAAACCTGTCCTTTACAGAGCTGAGGCATCTTATGAGATCATACACTGCCTTCAAAGACTGTGGACGATTCCAAAGGAGCCTAAGGTATGAGGCCCATGTTTAAAGTAAGAGTGTAGAGAAACATGTATAATACATAAATGCATTAAAATACATAGACACAAACATTAGAGGTTTAAAGGTGCATGTATTTGTACCGAACCATTTAGGTACCGTCCATTCAATACAGATGTTTACCAAATGAATGCAGTCCTAAACAGTAGTTTTTTTGCGTTCACACCATTTCAAATTTGAATGTTAGAGTTAAACATTAATATATTCCACTATTTGGGGAATTACACTCATTTTTCACTTCCCTTTGAGTTAAACAATTGATTAACCCCCCACCAGGTGTTCAATGACCCTATACATGGCCATATTGAGATCCCTGCTTTGCTGGTCCGCATCATCGACACTCCCGAGTTCCAGAGATTGCGCAACATCAAGCAACTGGGTGGAACCTACATGGTGTTTCCTGGTGCCTCCCACAACCGCTTTGAACATTCTCTCGGGTACATGTCATTATTATTAAATGTGTGGTCCTCTAATGAGCATCTGTTGTGTTGTCCTTCCATTGATGCTAAAGAGATCACAGTCAAGACTTCTTTTCTATGTGATTCCTTGTTGATGGAGTGGAACTATTTGTGGTACTACAAGCACTAAACTTGATCTAGGAGAGGAGTCTACCACTAATGTTGTAGTTATGGTAGGAAGTGGGAAGGCCACAGCTCTAAATTGCCAAAGCTCTAAAACATAAATCTATGTACTAAACTAAAGCCTCCCGCAAAGCAACATAAACGAAAACACAGAAGTAACCTAACTGCTCCCTACACCCTAGCCCCTCACGTGATCAAAAGAGTATATATAATTATACTTATATAAAATCCAAAACAGAAGTCCATAATGTCCTAATGCCATGGGGTAGAAATGTGGCTACAAAACAGAGGGAGTTACTGCACTTTGGCTTTGTAGGGCAGAATAGGCCATGCTCCTCTACCAAATGTGCTCTGCTTCCTGATTGCCAGGACAGGTGTGCTTTTATCCAATTAGCCACAGGTAGGGACATCACTGTAGCCCCGCCTGTAAGTCAGTGCTATCCCTACCATGTGACCCTAACCTATCCTAACAACCATTTAGGCGAACTTCAGAGGTTTATTACTTCACTAACACTCTAGGGGTTACTAGAATAAGCACATCTACATTTTTCCTCATATCTCGGCCATTGTATAAATTGTTTTGAAAAACTTTTTTTTCTCCTCTGATTCTCCAAGACATTGTATATGATCTGTGTCATCTGTGACACCCATCTTCTTTTTTGTCCCTCTTGGAACTAGATGATGATCTCTATCTTTTGTTTGACAGGGTGGCTTACCTAGCAGGTGAATTAGTCAAAACCCTTCAACAAAACCAGAAGAAGCTGAACATAACTGAGCGAGACGTCCTCTGTGTCCAAATCGCTGGTCTCTGCCACGACTTAGGTGAGCTGGGCTGTGGTGGGAACTACACATTTACATTTCTTGATTTTAGAAGAGGTTTTTATCCAAAGCAAAGCATGAGGAAAAACATTACACACTACCTCTACAGACTGAGAAAAATGTGAATTGTGTAGAAATGTTTCATCAAAAGGTAATATGTAACGCTATTCAGAAAAGCGTATTTAACACAGTTCTACCTTGTGACTCAGGAGACAAATAAAAATAAAGAATTTAATCCTGAATAGGATATACAGAACAGCATAAGAAACATGAGAATAGAGTGTAGAATATAAAAACAGTCTTTGGCATAGGCCCCTGGTGGTGGGGTGGAGGCATCAAAGTCGGCGTATTGAAAGAGTTTGAAATAAAGACGTAGGCAGTGTGACTTAATACGTTTTTTGCAAGTATTTACCCGCCTTGGATATTTCCACTTTTACTGGTTTTATTAATGGAATCTTGATCAATATAAATTTGCCTTTATTACAATAATTTACAAAAATCACCTCTTTAATGTCAAAGTGAAAACAGATTTCTACAAAGTAATGTTAACTAATTAAAAATATATAATGCAAAATAAGTGATTGCATACATATCATACATTTATGCATATACTGTACATACCCCCTTCAAGTCAGCATTGGGTAGATCCACCTTTGGTCGCAATTAAAGCATGGAGTCTGTGTGAATACTTAATTAGGCTTGCACATCTGGATACTGAATTTTCCTCCATTTATTTGCAAAACTCCTCAAGCTCTGCCAGGTTGGAAAGGGGATCTGGTGTCAGGATCTGGCCTGGAGTGTTGACATTATGCCACCCTGTGGGGTATACTACGAATCTCGATTAGTGGGTTAGCGAGGTATGTTGCGCTCAAAGCCAGGGTATGCTGTGACACGAAAGTGGATCTGTTTTAGTGTCGCTATATCACCATGGTATCTTATGCTGTCAACCAAACCTGGTCGGGAGGAAGTTATGTGCTAAGTTATAGCTGAAATCGTGTAATCTACCGCCCACTGACCAATCAATTGTCTTAAAAACGAAGTTATCTCACGTGTAGGATTCTGTCATATATCTTACAGGTGGAGCTCCGCCTCTACTAACATTTTGGATATCGAATGCGCTTTAATAGTGCTGTGCGTGCAAATATCCCACTATGGACGTGCATACCACACAACAACTGATGACACTTGATTTATTTGATGTTATAGGTTAGACACAAAAAATGACCGCAGTGTAGATTAAGCTATCGCTCATGAATGCGGAAGTAATTGTTTTTAAATAGAGGCGGTCTTGTGCGTCTCCACATTTCACGATTGGCCAACGTCATCCCAACACCGAGAATGCGCACAGATCTGAAAGCCTAGTTTGACCAATATATCACATAACTGCTATCGTAGTATCACTTAACGTATACCCCTGAGTCAAGGCTTTGTGAAGTCTCGATATGTCTACATAGCCTAGATATGTCTAACGTGCTTCGTAGTATACCCCACTGGTGGCCATTCTGTGTATTGTTTTCTGTCATGTGCTTTGTGTTTACCTGCCTGCCACCTGTCTTTGTCTCCGACCCATCTCCTTATTTGGTCTGTGCTTCCTGTCTTGTTAGTTTTCCCTCCGTTTCTGCTTCCTCACCTGTTCCCTGTTATTGTCTTGTTGGTTTCGTCCAGTCCTCTGTCTTTCTGTTAATTGCTCTGTGTATTTCTACCCTCCTGTTTCTCTGTTCCTTGTCGGATTGTCTCTCTGTTCACCCTGCCGTAGTCCTGTCTGTTGGTGAGTTTTTGTCGTGAAATAAAGTGTGTTTTTCTTAATTCTGCCTGGAGGAGTCTTGCACTTGGGTCCGTCTGCATAACCCTGACATCGGGTGTGGACAGCCCTTTTTAAGTCCAGCCACAGATTTTCTATAGGATTGACGTCTGGGCTTTGACTCTCCTCTCCAGAACATTCACCTTGCTGTCTTAACACCATTGTTGTAGGCTTCCACGCATTGTTTACACCATTGTTGTAGGCTTCCACGCATTGTTTACAACATTGTTGTAGGCTTCCACGCATTGTCTTGTTGGAGTGTAAATCTTCTCCCAAGTCGTTGTTCTCTTGTAAACTGAATCAGATTGTCCTCTAGGATTTCCATATATTTTGCTGAATTCATTTTGCTTTTATCTTTACAAGCCTTCCAGGGCCTGCTGCAGAGAAGTATCCCCACAGCATGATGCTACTACCACCATGCTTCAAATTAGGGATGGTGTGTTTTTGGTGATGAGCAGTGTTTGATGTCCACCAAAAATAGTATTCTAGTCTGATGGCCAAAAAGCTTAATTTTGATCTCATCAGACCAACGAACCATATTCCATTTGACCTTGGAGTCTCCCACATCTTTGGGTGAACTTTAGTGGAGATTTAATAACAGCTTTGCCACTCACCCATAGAGCTCTGACTGGTGAAGAACTTGGGCAAAAGTTGCTGTATGCATAGTTTCTCCAGTCTCAGCAGCTGTAGCTTTTAACTTCTTCAGAGTTGTCATTGGTGGCATCCCCCACCATTCGGAAGAAAGTAGTTCTACAAACAAGACAGTTTTAGCGATTAAAACGTTAAATTGTAACAGGAAATGAACACAACGCAAGTGGCAACAGTGGAATAAGCGGGATAATGGACTCCATGGTGGTCTGTTCACAGAAATTAATGCACCGTTGAGGTTGTAAAATGGCCCCGACGCGAAGCGGAGGCAAATGCATTCCTCGTAAATGTTCATTTCTGTGAACAGACCACCGTGGAGTCCATTATAGTTCGGCAAATTAATATATAAGCGTGATACGGGCAAAAAAATTGATCTACTTCATAGGTGTGCAGATAACATAAGGTTAATGGTCGTTCTAAATTACGTAGGACAATGGGAAATTCAACCAAGCAGTGGAATAAACTAGATGTACCGCAGAGCGGTACAAAATATGACCGCCGCCCAGTCCAGCACATTTTTTCCACAAAAATAAATCACGCTGAAAGGCCTATATGATTCTAACTGTCTCACTAAATTGCATTATCCACACTCAATTCTCACTGGTATCTGCTAGACAACAAGTACCAAAACATGATTAGTTCATAGATTTCACATGTAAAATTAATTTTATACAACCCCACCCCCATCTTGCCTGTTCATAATTCTGAGAAATTCTTGAGTGTTTGAGTTATGTTTATGTTATGTGTGTGGGTGTGTGTGTGTGCGTGTGTGTGTTTGTGTGTGTGTGTGTGTGTGTGTGTGCGTGCTTGTGTGTGTGCCTGCGTATGTGCCTGTGCAAGCAAGCGTACAAGAAATGGTCATCCTAGGCCCTACAGTTCTCAAGATATTCACAGAGTACTGTGTCTGCCCTACCCTCCTTTCGGGAGGTCCAGTCCAGCGGGGGGGCTACAGATCAAAACGAAAAATGACGGTTCCATGCTATCCATGTGGGGGTACATGCCCACCAAGTTTTGTGTACCCCGGTCTTTCAGTGTCCCGGGAATCCTTGTTGGTGTACGTCACTAAATGTACACATAAATTATTTTATTGTAAGGCCCCCCATGAACGAAAGTACACAAAACTTGGCATACATTTGGAGGGTGTCATAATGATCCTACGCTTTTAATTTCGTGCAGTTTTGACCTTGTCAGCCAGAGATATTGTGATGAAAACACCTAATTTTTTGCTTTTGAATTTTTAACTAGGTGGCGCTATACATTAAATAAGTGGTAATGGGATGGGTTGACGTGCCCCCTTAAGACCAACATACATAAAAAAGGTGTACCTCCTAGGCCCTACGGTTCTCGAGATATTCACAGAAAACTGTCTCCGGCCACCTACAGGCCAGTTGGTGTATAGTAACATAAATTAATTTATTGTGTGGCCCCCCATGAACGGAATTCCACAAAACTTGGCGTGCATACAGTGGGTGTCATAATGATCCTACACTTCCAATTTCGTGCAGTTTTGACTATGTTAGGTCACAGATACCTTCAATTACAACACCTCATTTTTACTTTTTTGTGTTTAACTAGGTGGCGCTATACATGAAATGAATGTTTATGGAATGGGTTGACATGGCCCCTTGAGATCAACATACAAAAAAAAATGGTCCTCCTAAACCCTACGGTTTTCGAGATATTCACAGAAAACTGTGTCTGGCCTACCCTCCTTTCGGGGGGTCCAGTCCAGCGGGGGGGGGGGGGGCTACAGATCAAAACGAAAAACAATGGTTCCATGCTACCCATGTGGGGTTACATGCCCACCAAGTTTCGTGTACCCCAGTCTTTCAGTGTCCCGGGAATCATTGACGGAAATTTGGGCATGCGGAAAATAAAAAAAAATAAAAAATCTGACTAAACCTTCGCTGTGCGGCGGTCATAATTACTATACTACACACATTCACTACACTCCGCGATTCCCATTTCACTAATTGTAAGATTATTAGCACCAATTGGCTAATTTTACATTATTTTACATATTTTTTAATGAATTAACATTACTTTGTAGAAATGTGTTTTCAGTTTAATACTAAAGAGGGGATTATTGTAAAGGATTGTAATAAAAAGGCCAAATTAAATTGACAAAGATTCCATTTATTAAAGCAATATAAAAGGGGAAATATCCAAGGGGGTGAATACTTTTTATAGCCACTGTATGTTGTGGTTCAGATGCTGTTGTCAAGAAGATCGTAATGATGGAAATATACTGACGACAAATCTTAATACAACTAACAATTTTTTATATATATATTTGAATTCAACATTTAAAAAAAGACCTCTGGTGCTCCATTAGTGGGTGCAATCTGATTGGCTTCTATAGTGTGGTGTCAGTGGGTGCACACAACAGTGTTTGTTTTCAGTTTATGAAGCCAGGTTGTTTTTCAGTACATATGCAGAACAAACCGTTAGCAGACTGTGAGGAAATATTTGCTGTGACAAAAAGTGACTGGTTTGTTTATTATTCCTTTAGTTCCTTTTAAATTCCATTTTTAACTCCTTCTAACCCTTAGTCCTTCAAGCCCCACTCAGATAGAATTTCCAAACATTTCTAACAATGTCCTAACATTTCTAACATTTCTGAACCCATTTAACACAACTGCAAAGCAAATAACGTTTGCTAAAAGAACTGAGCTGTATGCTTCTTCCAGGACATGGACCTTTCTCTCATCTCTTTGATGGCTCATTCAAGAAGGTGCTACAAGAACAAACAAAGAGAAAAGAGATGTCAAAATGGCAGGTAGATCACATCACATCCAATTTATGCATTCCAGTTTTTTACATATTGATCTGTAGTCCAAAAAACAAGAAACAAACAAAGAACAAAGTTTGGAATCATACTTTAATCACAACTGTATTTACAAAAGTTGACATTTCTTTACTTTACGTTACTTTCAATTGTGCCTCTTGTCTTTGCTGATATGTTTATGTTTATGGTATTTAGCAGATGCTTTTGTCCAAAGCGACTTACAATGACATCAATAAACATTAGATTAATATTATAATGAATAGTTTAGTAAAATCAAATAGCCCCCAAAAAATACTATTTTTATTAACTCATTGAGTGCCATGCGTTGAGTGCCAAAAAAGTAATATTACGTTTTTAGCTTTTTTTTATTATTACGAAACTAGACACTCTAATACACCTTATATGTGATTTTGGGAACTCTGTGATGAATGGAAATGAAATATATGACTATCGTGAAACTCATGAAAACGCACAATCTGGACATTTTATCATAACTCGGTTGCCGCTTTGGGTCGAATCAGTGACGCATGCACGTCAGGTCAAAACCAGGCCATTTTCGTGGGTCTATCACTAGGTGGCAGTCTCGCCAGGTCTCGCTGATCACTCCCCGGAATGTTTACAGAAGTAAGTAACAGGCAACACTTCATATTTCATGAAAGACGTTATATCTCCATTTCTAGAAAAAAACAGCGATTTTGATGAAAACTAGCCACTGTTTAGCTTGGGATTTCTCAGGAACAGAGGCGTGTAGAAATACACGGTTTGCACCCACCGAGAGCTTAAAGTCTCACCTTTTAATCGAGCTATTCTACGTGTTCATAGCTATAACACAGAATATGCTGTGGCTGTACAAAAATCATCAACAATGGTCTAGATTGCTGGCACTCTAGGACAAAGCTCCCGAAAACAGCTTGGCATTCAATGAGTTAATAGACTAAATAGAGGTTAACATAATAATAACACTAATTTGGACAGAACCTTGGCCTGCACAAGAATTTTTGTGGTATATTGTATTAGAGAAGGTCTCATCTTCCGAATACTGTATAGGATAAACCATCATGACTTGACTGAGGTTAAGTTTACATTTACATTAATTTAGCAGACACATTTTTCTAATGCAACTTACAAAAATGAGGAATAACATTTAAAGCGATGGTTCGGAGTAATTTCACCCTAGGGTCCTTTGCACCATGACCCCGAGCCAAACACCCTCCCAGAACCTGTTTTCCCTTGGTCGAAGCCTGGTCGAGTAGCGCTGGCAGAAACTAATGAGTTTCTGCAGTCGTAATGGTACCAACTTTTGGAAGCGATTACATCAATGTTTTTTGGTATATCCAGTTTTTAATATTTTTTTTCGAACTGTTTACAACTTCGTGTTAACTAATAATTGTTGCAAACTGGTACTACGAACAAAATATTAGTGCATTCCTGGATCTACATCCTTATGCATGCTTCCTAAGCTAAAATGCAGAAGAGGTAGAGCAGTTTTCGGTAGAATAGCCGCTCTTGAAACCTTTCAAGACAGTCATTTCGTCACGGTCATGGTCATTTGTAGCCTGGCGGGCCATCCTATATCATTGAAATGTATAGTCTGGAATCGACCCATTCACCTCACTTAATCCAAGGGGCGGGCAGAGAATTGTCTTTCAAACTGCCTAGGCATGCAATAGGCCAGCGCTACGACCATATCCGTATCCGGTCGGCAAAACGGCAAATACATCCTTCAAAAGGAATGACTTAAGTGCATTGTGTTGCTCAACTTTCAAAGAAAAGCACAAGTCTAACTCCTCCTCAAAGTTGACGCCAACGCCAATTCAAACAACCGCTCTTCGTTCGCCATAGCCACCTTCCTTGTTGTTCACCGTTGTAGGACTGTCGTCATCCTGTTAAGCCCGCCTTAAGACTCTCTAACAAAATAGAGCGCTGTGATTGGATGACGTCCACGGCGTCAGCCAATAGAAATTCCTATGGTTTGCTACTAGACGTACAGGCTGAGCAAATTAATTTGCTGCCGCTAGAGTGCGTCTAGATTTCTAGGCTAGGTCATTTGGTCATTCTACCAAAAACTTGAATGTTATTTCTCATTTTTGTAAGTAAGTTACTTGTTTGAAGTACACCAGTTTGTCAAAAATATTTGACTAGAAGGGAAGAAAGAAAATATAGTACACAATACATACTTGACAAGTACTGATATAATATGTAGGCTACTTAAAAAGTCAAGTCAAATGTTTATTTATAAAGCACTTTAAACACCAGTTGACCAAATTGCTGTACAATAAGAAAAAAATGAGAAACCTGATAGACAGATAATGAATGACAGCACAGAAAAAACAGGGGAAGTGGTACAAACAAACATATCAGTAAGTTATGTAAGACAAAAATTACAAAATAGAAAATAAAATAGATTGAATAGGCACAAAAAACAGGAGGTTAGAGTGGCAATGTTATTGAAGAAATTATTTTGAAGAAATTATTTTATTAGGATAACCACTTAAGATGTAGCATCTTGTTTTTGAGGGGGTCCTGAACATTACATTGGGGGGTCCTGAACAAAACATTACACACATACAAAACAGAAACAAACAACCAAACAACAAAAAACTCAAAACAAACAACAGAGAAAGAAACACACAGAGCCTACAATTACAACATAATAAATAACAGGGAATAATGATCATTCAAAATATAGCCAAGCGTTACTGTAAAATGTAAAAAAAAGAAAAAAGTCAGTGAGATTGAGTAGTTCAGTAAAGAAAGAATGAGAAATGAGAGAAATTTGGAAAGGTGTTAAAGTCAGTTAGTGTCATGTACAGTTAGTATGTCAAGGCATGTTTAAATACCAAGGCATGCAAGGAATTTGGTCTCTGCATTTATCCCATCCGTGAATTAATGAACACACAGAGCACATAGTGAACACACAGTGAGGTGAAGCACACACTAACCCGGAGCAGTGAGCTGCCTGCTACAGTGGCGCTCGGGGAGCAGTGAGGGGTTAGGTGCCTTGCTCAAGGGCACTTCAGCTGTGGATATGGGCATGAGAGAGTAGTGCTCAACCACTTCCCCCTCCTACATTTTTCCTACTGGTCAGGGCTCACACCAGCAACCCTTCGGTTCCAAGCCCAAAGCCCTAACCAGCCCTAACCCCAAAAATCTGTCTTCTTATATGTGGCACAGTAAGACGAGCAAGAGAGGTATTAGAAGCAATGCAATACACAGAATCAGCATAATCCATTATTGCCAATATAAGTTGAAGAGCAATCTTTTTTCTGACCTTAAGTGGAAAACAGTTTCTGGAAGGGAAAAGGAGATCAAGACTATAATTCAATTTATGTACAATGTGATTAATATGGTAAGAAAGCTCAGTCAAGGTATAGGCCCAGGTATTTGATATGGTCAGCTTTCTGCAATGTAGTGCCATCCAGACAGGAAATACGACATGAATGTGTTTTGCATTTGGATTTGATGTTCTTTCGAGTGCCAAAAGTCATAGCATGTGATTTAGTTTTATTGAGGATAATAACTTATTAACTGCAAGTCAGTGTTGTAAGTTATTAATATCAGACTGTAAGTCTGCTTCAAACTGTACTAAATTTGTATGTGAAGTATATATAACCCTATCAGCATAAAGCTGAACAGAACACTTACTTAGGGAAGATCATTAATAAATATATTAATAAATTGAAATAGCCAGATGAAAGTTTCCAACGCATGTTGGAGTTGGAACTGGTATTTGTTCTTGAGTGTGTCTGTAGGCTTCTGTGTGTGCATGTGTGTGTTTGTGTGTTGTAGCATGAAGATGCTTCAGTTAAGATGTTGCGGCACTTGGTTAAGAAGAACTATCTGAAGGGAGTCCTGAGGCTGAATGGCCTAAATGATTTGGACAATGATCTTGACTTCATTGCAAGCCTGATTAAAGGAAAGCCGAAAGAAAATGTAAGTTCCCACAGCAGCATTAAAAAGCTCATGGCTCTATCTGAGTTTTTTTTCTATTTGATCTTTTTTAACCTCTACAAATCTGTTATGTAGGAGAAGGACTTCCTGTATCAGATTGTGGCAAACAAAGACAGTGGAATTGATGTGGACAAATGGGACTACTTTGCACGGTAAGCTCTGAGAGTAAGATCATAAACCCTCTATGCTCATGATTTATATGAGCAACCACCAAGCAGACCATTCTGACATCCTCTACATTCAAATGGCATGAATAATAATATACACTGAAAACAGATATCCGTTCATCTCTGTGTGCGTAGGGACAGTTATCATCTTGGCATCGGCAAAAGTTTTGACCACGAACGTTTGCTGAAGTTTGTCCAAGTGAGAAATTATAATACAAAACAACACATCTGTTTCAGAGAGAAGGTATGGAGCATTTAAATCAATATCTGCCCACTGGTCTGCCTATCAGAGTCTTGATTACTAATACCATTTGAAATCACAAGAATGAGCTACAACACTGTATTGCAGGAAGTTGGCAACTTGTACAACATGTTTTACACAAGACACCACCTGCACTGTAGAGCATACCAGCATCCAGTCTGCAATCTCATTGAGTACATGTAAGCTCTCTAAACATTTGGTTTGGTATAACTGGTGTAGTATGATTGTTTTGGTTCATTTCAATGGCATTTGCATCATGGGAATTCAAATGTGTGTTTTCATGTCTGTCAGGATAGCCGAGGCCTTTGTAGCTGCGAATGAACACTTCAAGATCCAGGGAAGCGAAAACACAGAATATACTCTCTCCACAGCCTGGACTGACATGGAGGCCTATGCCCAACTCACAGGTCAGGCGATGTTTACAGAAGTGACTTTGACACTGTGAAATAACCTACTAATTAAACTACTTTCCTGGAGTGAATCATTAGCATTTACCTCATGAGTAGAAAAGCTCACAAGAGAGATCTCTTATGCACCATCATCTTGCATATATTACAAATATAACAATAAATTCACTTGTACTGGTAGTGTTTTGACGTTATTAACAATGTTATTGCAACCTCTACTGCCGTTATGGATATTGTTGATACCGTAACACTTCAAATAATAGCCTGGGCTTTTATTTTCCAAAATCGCCAAACTGCACAGGCTTGTATTTGAGACGGGCCTTTAAAGGAGAAATCTGGCCGTTTTTACATGAATCTTGATCTCTAGATGTCACAGAGTGCTACCAAACAGGAGTTGCTGCAGCTACAGTAATGGCAAGTGCTCCCAGTGAGCTACAATGCTAGGTTTGGGGGCATGTCCTAAAAAGTGCCTTTGTGCCTCTTCACAGACTCAAATGTCATTAAAACTATGTACATATCTCTCTTGACACAACTTCTGGTATAAACCGCTCAATGGTGTTTTAAGCCCCCCACCGTCGACTTCAAGGCAGCTCTGCGACAGTCAACATCAAGGCACCCTAACCTTAACCCTGACCCTAACCTTTGCCAAATAGTGCCTTCCATGCAGCGCTGCCTGGAAGATGACGTTGGGGACTTAAAACACCAAGTAACTTACACTATAAACCACACCCACTTCTGGTTTCCTAACTGAATAGTCAATACAGATAACTTTGTTGGTTGCACAGAAACAGATATAGACAATGATGTCACTGTGCACCTCTACTGTGCATTTCTCTCTAGACTCAGTCTTTGAGCAGATTCAACACTCTCAAGATGAAAGACTGCAAAAGGCAAAGAAAATTATCCAAAGAATAACCTGCAGAGAGTTGTATCATTACATCGGCAAGACTCAACCCATGGAACCAAACCAAAACCTTACTAAGGTTTGTAACCATGACTTTTATGCTGATGCAGGTTAACTTAATTATAGTCTTTGCAACATTACTTACAACATTACTTAAATCAAGTACACTTTTATTTCTGTGCCTGAGGTTATCAGAAATGTTCATAGCCATTATAAATAATGTAAACAACCTGGCACACGCCTGAGATCAGGCACATTGCCTGAGAACTGTATGCCCTCACTGGGAAACAGAAATGAGAACATCAGCATGAGAACTACTTGTTGATTGTCTGCCTCACAGGGTAATCTAGTAAATGATCTAGTGAAGAAGCTTAAGGAGACAAAATCTGGTGTGGAATTCGCCCCCGAGGACTTTTTTGTGGATGTGAGTGTAATTAAAAATCATTGAAGGTGGATGAGAACCCTAATGACCTGGTACATTCTGGTTCAACATTATTAACAGTCTTTCTCATTTTCTAAAGGTGTTCTCAGTCAACTATGGCAAGGGGAAGGACAACCCACTCAACAATGTTTATTTCTACAACAAAGATAAAAGCACACCTTTCACACTGAAACCAGATATGGTACTTTTATTATGCCAAATGACACTAAAACAACTCTAGAACTGATTTAGACAGATAATTCATTCATTGATAAATATACCCCTTGGCATCAATTTCCAATTTTTAGGTTTATTGTGATATACTAAATAATGTAAACATTAAAATACTTAATACATAAATCATTTAGAATATTTAGTGGATATAGTGCCATGGTGGCACCCAGTGCATCTGAAACCGACGAAAAGGTTAATGCCCCACTACAACGTTACACTGTAAAACACCAGGATGTTTTGTGTGTGCAACTTTGCACAGTGCAACGTTCACAGGTGTGCATCGCCAATGTTGATAACTCCATTCTCTGTATTGTTAGTTAGTTTAGCATCAAAATGACAAACATTTATTTTCAAGTAAAATGACTAGATTGTGTTGCATTAATGTGCTCAAAAACAGTTTTCATGTGACAGAAATTGATGTGTTGGTGTTAATGTGTTAAGAGGTGAAGAAAGCTACTAAAACTCTGGTTGTCTTGGCAGGTCTCTCTTCTCCTTCCACACACCTTTGCTGAACAGGTGTTCCGGGTGTACTATAAAAAGAGAGCCAACCTGGAAACAGTCAAGAAGACTTGGAAAAGCTGGATTACACCATGGATTAAGGTAGTCTTGTGGTGTCCTCTTTTTTCAGTTTATGTCCCCCTTAATCAGGTACAGTACAATCAAATGGTATTTGAATAATTAAACATTCAAAGTCCAAATTTGAGGATATTGGTTTGTCATTTGTGAAGTCAGATATTGCAAGGACATTGCACAGAATCCGTTCTCTTAGAATCATCTACAGCAGTGTTTCCCAAACTTTTTTTCTGGCGACCCACTTTTTAAAAATGACAGACCATCGCGACCCATTTCACTTCAAATCTACCCTACAACCACCAATATTGTTTTAGGCCACAGGTTCTCCAACTTTTCTATGCCTCCCCAACCATACATTGCTATAGGATCCCTGCTTTGAACACGGTTGTGTTGCATTTTGAGCACCATCAGCATGAAAAGTTGGAAATGACTACTGAAAAGATACGTTTTAATGCGCATCCGAGAGTAGGGAATTTTTCGCATGTTGTGCAGTCCTCATTCGTCAGCATAGTAAGCTGTTCCTGTATTTCTAAAAAAAAAAATGTTGTAGGCTACGTTGCGTTGCCGACAAATGGGTCCATAACACTGTGGACGTCAATTCCAATGTAAACAGCAAATAACTCAAGTCGTTATATTGTATTGTTCTATTATATTATATTATATTATATTGTATAGTCGTTATATCAGAACAAGAGGCGTTTGCGCAATAGCCGGAAGAATGCGCCTTTACTTTGGAGTTAGCAAGGTAGAAAACGAGAGGAATAGTGTTTAAAATGCACATTTAAATTGTAGACTATAATGCACTGCATTTTAAATCAGAAATAAGAATGTGAGGAGGTTGATATTAACTTTAAAGATTGCATCTGCAATCGAAACTGTATGCAAATGTAATGGCCTTATGTCCGGTCTATGGATGTCTGCTTTAGTTGACAGCACGATCACTAGATTTTAATCGGTAAAGTTGAGGAGCTGGTATCTGTTAATGTTCGTGCAAATAGGCGGATTCATGTCCTTTGCAGTTTGCAACGGCGAGGTGCAGGTCATGGCAGGCGCCCCACAGAACGGTTTCATTTTGAGAGGTAGATATCCATGCTCTGGCTCCCCCTCTGCGATGCGTTCGTCCCCCAGTTTCATGCGCCAGTTTCATGAGCTTTTATGACAAAACCGTGACTGTGGTAGTTAACAATCTACATCCTAATAGAAAACTGTTAGCTTTCCTGGTATCAAATGACAAATGATATCAGTTAGGCCTATAACACAACATAAATTGTGCTGGCGACCCAAATAAAATCTCCTGCAACCCACCCGTGGGTCGCGACCCAGACTTTGGGAAACACTGATCTACAGTATGTACCAGGGGCGTGCAGAGACCTTTGAAGGGGCAGGGGCTCATATTTTTTTTTAAAAGGGCACATGGAACAAAATTTTTAGAAAACGTGTTAACTTTATTTAAAACTTAAATGGGTGCGGCATTTAACCCTAACCCTAGCGGCAGCAAATATGTTATTGCCTAGTCTGGCTTGTCAGGCTATAATTTTAATGTTTATCACAGTGAACTACCACCATTAGCAAGCTGGTGTCTTGCAGATTCACGTGCTGTGCGTGTGGCCACTGAGTGAAATGACACGTAATGTAGCCTACTGTAAACAGAGAACGACGTGGAGTTGGGTTAGTTAAACAACTACAGTAGCCTATGTGCCAAGTGACCTTACCGTGCTCCCAAACGTCTCCTGCAGCACTGTGCCTGCGTGCACCTTCTGAGAGTTCACTGAATGTATGACGTCACAGATTGGTGGCCGCAAGGCATTTCAATTAACACACAACATTTTTATTTTTGTAAATTTCTAATTTCACAAACTATTAATGAGACATTTTAGTGAATATTCACGTTGGAACTAGCGGAAGTATTACACATTTTAAAAAGTAAAAAACGGGTCTTGTCAAAAGGGCACTTGGACATTAAAGGGGCAAAAGGGCAGGTGCTAGAGCCCCTGTAGCCCCCCTTCTCTGCACGTGCCTGGTATGTACTATATATCTGTTGTCTGTATTAAAGTTTGGAAGGGGAGGGGGTTGTCAAGGCAACATGATGCAGTAGATTCTTAAATTTTTCTCAACTTTTTAGTTTAGGAACAGTAGTATCAAAGGTCCGCTCCACTTTAACCCTCTCTGGTAGTATTATATGGTAGTACAATTGAAATACAATATTTGTAATCTATGTAGTCTCACATTAATTTGTACTTTTTAGGTCATGTGTGAAAGTACACCTCCACGTGCTAGCAGTAAACGTTCTTTCGCTGATGGGGATTCACTTCCGCGTAAACAACTAAAATTCAACAAGTCTGGATCTGAAGAATCTGGATCTGAAGAGTCTGGATAGCAAACACACTAACTGCACAATTTGCAGCATTAACCATTTTCCAACTGCATTATGACTCCATTGAGACAGTTATCATTACAAGGCTAGGGGACTGCTTTCTAATAAACACTTCACATTTTCTAATTATGTTACATTATACATTCAGTATATGTTAGTATATAATATTTGGTATTGTGTATTTCTTCCCATAATAATATTTATTTTCCATACACTATACATTTATATTTTCTTTCATTTTTATTATCTTATTGGTAGTTCTTCATTTGGGTTTGGGATGATGAAATTGTAGGTTAATTGCTGTATTAATTGCTGTGCTGTGTTAATTGCAAGAGCAGACACTGCTCTTGTTTTGCGTGCCTGCCCTACCCCCACCTCCCAGTCTCTCCAGCTCTGCACCCCGGTGACACCCAACGACCTAAGCCACCATCACATCACACCCTGCCCCCGCCTGATGCCTCCTTGCCTGTGCCTGTTGAGGTGTCCACGACTCTGGCAGCCTTGACAGGGAGATCAAGGAGGTGGTCATCCCCCAGCCCCACACCCCCTCAATACCAGTGCAACACTCACCTCCACCATCACAGGCTTTCGTACCCCCACCACCACTGGATATTGCACCCCTCCCCCACATGGCGATCATGAACAATGAGGTGACAACGACCTCAGTCAACAGCCATCAGACACTCAGATCCCAGATGCTCCCCTCCCCTCCCCTCACACCCCCCATAATCACAGCAGATCAAGTAAGAGCTCAACAAAAGAAACTTCACCCCAATAAGGCAGCGGGGCCTGACAGAATGTGTCCAAGGCTACTCAAGGCCTGTGCTGCTGAACTGGGGGAGCCACTGAAATCATCAATTTGAGTCTATGCCTTGGACAAGTTCCAACACTGTGGAAGACATCATGTCTCACCCTTGTACCTATGAAGCCACACCCTAGTGAGCTTAATGACTACAGACCTGTCGCTCCTTATTGATTAGTTGTGTTTTTTATATTATATACTTTTAATTACTTTTTTCTGCTGTTAGTGAATGTGTGTGTGTTGTCTGTATGCTACTGAGACCTTGAATTTCCCCAGGGGATCAATAAAGTATCTATCTATCTATCTATCTATCTATCTATCTATCTATCTATCTATCGTTTTGAATCTATAAGAAATGCATTATTAAAGATGGGCACAATTGTTTTTTATTTCCTCCTGTTCATCGCGCCCCATATGTCATGTCTCTACTCCCCACTATTCCCCACACTTTTAGAACCACTGGCATAACTCTCACTCTGACTTTACCAGGAATACAAATCAGAGCCGTATATATATTGGGTGCCCATGCACCCAAATGTTTTGTATTTTAGAATCCATGTACCTTTGTTTCTTTGGAAAAAAAGAAAAAAAATGTCATGCTTATACCATTCTTATGCCAATAAAAAATACAAATGAAAATGTATCAGACTGACCTCTGCAGCAGCTTGTAGTGTTCCTCTAGACCAGTCCTGTAGACTCAGCAGCATGTGAGCACCTGAGGCCCACAGATGACACCTCATGAGGCCTGCTGGAGCCTGCTGCCCATTCTCATGAGCTCCAGCAGGGCCCACATGATGGCACCTGTTAAGAGCAGTGAAGTGAGCACCTGTGCTGCCCCCCAGTGACCAGACAGCCTAATAGGCACAGCTCAGAGGGAGGGTAATAAGTAATACCAGATACTAACTGACACTCACTGGTCACATCTTACAGGGTCAGACATTAAAAACATAGGCTACTGCAACTAACACTGCTGGCCTGGCATTATGTCTTCAGGGTGTGCTATCCAGTCACTGTTAGTATACTTTACTAAATATTATTTTATGGGAATATGGACACATTTATAAAATAAGCCATCAATAGATTTGGGTTATCTGGATTGAAACAAGATTCTGATGATTTGGGGGGTATGCTCCCTGAGACATTTTTTTAAACATGACCCCTCAAATGATGTCTTCTAGTGAGTTTTGAGGGAATATGGACAAATTTAGTCATACAAAATAAGCCATCAGTAGATGTAGGTTATCTGAATTGAAACAAGATTCTAATGCAGGATCGTTGCAATGATAACCATGACTGTGAAAACATTTCCATCTGATTCAATAAAGACTCAGTCAAGTAAGTACCTTCTTAGTCAAAACATTCTTTTTGGATTTATTATAACAATTTAAAATGTGCATAACAAGAATGTAATTATTAATCTACCACCTCACTAATAAACATGCAAACACACACACTGGTGGACAGTAACTAAGTACTGGGTATGGGTATCTAATTCAATTATTTAATTCTTTGGAAGGTTTTTACTTCAACCCCCACTACAATTAAAGGCCAAATATCTTTAGCAGGGATTAGAAACGGTTCAAAGAATGAAAATGAAAACCGGAAACGAACACAGTTTTTGGATGGACATAACTGAAAAGGGATCAAAACCAATTTCACTTGTTCCGGAGTGAAAACGTCATTTTCAATTTTAGATAACCGGTTAATAACGATATTTATCATTCCGATTAACCTTTGTTTGAATATTATTCAAAACTCCATAGGCTTGGAAAGTCTGACTAAATTCATCTTATAAGGTGTATAAGATGAATTTAGTCAGATGTTATGAATCGGTATCTCCCCGGCATAATTGGCTACAACTACTAGTTGACTATCCAACACTATCTAACTGCCTTTTCCAAGTATGTAGTCTAAATTACTGAAACAATTTGTGAAATAAGATACCAGAGACACTAGGCAAATATTTATAGGCCTGTCATGCAGTTGGTAGCACCATACATAGGTTAGGCTATTGCAAGGCTTAAAGCAAGGACATTTTCTGTGCCTGAAGTTAGGCTTTCAAGCATTTTTAAGACCTAATATTATATAGTTTATGATATCAAATAATATTTTTGCTCAGAACGAACCTAAATGAAAATCATTCTGTTTTCAGTCCCTGATCTTTAGTGCCAAATTATGTTTTGACATTCACAATCTAGGCTACTACTTAGACCTATTACTCACAGACAGAGTTTGACATACACACACACACTTAGATAACTATCATAGCTGCTGCTATTAGCAGGTGTGGGTGAGAACTGAGATGATGTGCGTGAGAACTGAGATGACCCAAGGCGAGTGCAGTTCCTATTTTGTGGCTTTTGGCTTTTGATCCTGATATGCTGTAATGTCTTGTCTGTTTCAACTGGTTTCCAATGTGATGAGTATGAGAGAGACAAAGGGAGGCTGAGACTGAGTGAACTTGAACATTCAGGTAAGAAGATGGAGTGCCAAACCTTCACACACCCGCCGATGCCCCTCCCTGTTCTTCACCACAACCAAAACATTCACAGATGCCCTCATCACGTCTAGACTCGTCTACTGCAATAGTATTCTCTACGGCTTACCAAACGAAATCATCCACTCTCATTTGTACAACCATCTAACTTGCAGGTGAAATTCAAATGTCTCTTTGCGATCACACACACAAGCAGTGAGATACATACACACACACACTTACAGGTGGCCTTGGGTGTTGGCATTTCAGGGAAAAAAACACAAAGTCTGATTCATGGATAACCTATGGTGATGTCTATGTCCTATTCAAATGTTTTAATGCAGGCACTGTGTGGCAAATTGATGGGGTAATACCCTGCATGTCTGTCTTTTAGATTAACCTTAACATTCCGGCGTGATCTGAACCAGTTTTCCCTGTCTGTCATCTGCCATCTCATCAGTAATAACATGACAGAGATAATAGGTCATAGGGTAGGACAGCCATCACAGAAAAAAGGCAGAGGAATACATGCAAAGCTCAGGAGTTATCAGATGAATAAATAATTAAAGAAAACAGATGCCCTACCTATTGGAGTATGTTCACAATGTTTTTAAAAATGGATCTTTATAATGAGACACTAGCACAGACTAGCCTGGAAGCCAGCTTGAGTTTACAAAATTTGTGTTCTGAAAATTCGATCTGGAGTTGCTCATTTGAGAAGTCTGTATCAAATTATTTGGCCGGCTAGGGTGGATAGGGCAACAGTGATATAGATTTGACAAGACACTTGAATTTCCCCTGGGGATCAATAAAGTATCTATCTATCTATCTATCTAAGACACTGACAGCACAATAACTTTAAAAGATTAACAGAAAACAGCGATTAAGGCATTCATTAAAAGGCGTTTTTGCCATTCTTCCTACAAGATTCATATTTCATTGCTCTGACTGATTAGGGCATATACAGTTAAAAGGTGTCAGTTCTCTTAACAGCATTACACAATATGTTTTCCCACATCTCTGAGACCAGTTGGAGCAGATTCATGTCTCTGTTGATGAGATAGTTTTGGGCGTCAAGATGAGAGAAGAGAATTTAATGAGTATTGTGTGCATGAAGTTTCATCTTTGCCTGAAGCTATTTGAACAAAAGCCCATCGAACACAGATATGCCAATAGCAGTTAAGAACCTGCCGCACGCGTGGACAACTTCAGCCTTAAAAGCCATGGAGTTGCAGTAGAAGCCATGATTTTTCTCAGGTGTTTTGATATTTTATAGACATGTAAATTGAAAACAATGACAATATGCTTGGGATTAAAGTAATACTGATACAGTACGTGGAGTGTTTGCTTTCAGTCTTGAATGCTCTCTCTGTAAATTATGTTGGGGGAGAGTGTCCCATGTTCCATTTTTTATCATTATTGTTTTGATTTGGGATCTACTTTGCATTGTTATTACTAATATTTTATACTATTATTTTATTTTATTTTTACAGCACTTTGGTCAACTGTTGTTGTTTTTTTAAATGTGCTATATAAATAAATTGACATTGACATACAAATTAGATAGATAGATAGATAGATAGATAGATAGATAGATACTTTATTGATCCCCAAGGGGAAATTCAAGGTCTCAGTAGCATACAGACATCACACACAACATGCACTTACAGCAGAAATGGTAAATATAAGTATAAACATATAACCAAACTCCACTGTACAATAGAGACAGTAGAAGATAAGAAAAACTAACAAAACTAAATACTAAATATACTACATAAATTAAATTTAAAAATCCACAGTTTGCTTGAGGGTGATCCAGCATGAGTGACAGGGCCGGGACTGACTGGCCTGTAGTTCTGTGTGCATGGTGAGGTGCTCAAGAGAGTGAGTGTCATGGTGAAGGTGCAAAAGTAGTCCAACAGTAGTCCTGTAGTTCTGTGTGCATGGTAAGGTGCTCAAGAGAGTGAGTGTCATGGTGAAGGTGCAAAAAGTAGTCCAACAGCAGTCCAAAAGTGCAGGAATGAGGTCTAGAGACCAGCATAAATAATATGGACAAATAAGAGAGTAAAGTATAATGTAGACAAGGTAATATAAAAAACTATGTCAGTGCAAGAATAGGTCGAGGTAATAGGGTTACAGCCATTTAGTATTGTAGCAGAAGCCATTGGTCATGTGTGCAAATATAGCATGAAAAACAGTGTAGCAGTAAAACAGTAAAAACATTAGGCTGTGGACAGTAGCAAACAGTAGTAAAGCAGTAGTGGGCAGTCAGTACTCAAACATGGAGAGGGTGGAGAGGCAGACTATGCAGATAAGTCTATCTCTCCTCTTCCCTTTAGTGAAGCAATTCATGAACAGATGGAGTGATATGTTTGATATGTTTTCTTTTTGCAATAGTGTCAAATAGCATTAGATAGGGATGAACGCATTACAACCATAACTATAATTGTTATAGGAGAATAAGTTCAGATATTGTGGCCAAAGTTTAGTAAAAAAAATTACCAGATTATCATGGCTCAATGTGATCATGTAAACAGTATGGAAACCAAAACAACTGCATCCTAGACTAAGTTAATAAGACACCTTTTAACTAGTATTTTCTCCTTGCTCCTTTCCTCACTCAACCATGCCATGATCTGCATGGCAAATCAATACATATCAGACTAATTTTTAGGCCCGGTACATAATGAAGTGTTTTGCAGATTGTTTTGCAGGTGGTAGATTGACCACCTGTAAGTGTGTGTGTATGTGTGTGTGTGTGTGTATGTCAGTTATGACAGTTGATATAATATATAATATATTGAATAATTATTCAAGTTTAGTTTGTGATTACATCTGCAAGTGATTATTTTGGACAGCAGTGAGTGACAGGCTATTGTAGTATAACAGTTTATGCCTTTATGTTGGGGGGGGGGGGGCATTTTGAGCATAGTTAAATATTGAGGGGGGGGGGGGGGCATGTCCCCCTTGAAGTATTTCATAATTACAGTCTTTGCATAACCCCACTCTGACTTTACCAGTTATACAAATGACCCTATACTGCCATCTTGTGGCAAAGCTATGCCCATGCACCCAAATGTTTTGTATTTTAGAATCCATGCTTATATCATCCTTATGACAATAACATATACAAATGAAAATGTATCAGACTGACCTCTGCAGCAGCTTGTAGTGTTCCTCCAGACCAGTCCTGTAGACTCAGCAGCATGTGAGCACCTGAGGCCCACAGATGACACCTCATGAGGCCTGCTGCTGCATGGAGCCTGCTGCTACCTGAGGCCTGCTGCTGCCTGGAGCCTGCTGCCCATTCTCATCAGCTCCAACAGGGCCCACATGATGGCACCTGTAATTCCGGCAAAAATTGACCCCAGGGTGTTTTTCTGCAAAAAAAGTGGTGTTTTTAAGCGAACCCGGAGTGTATTACAGAAGACTGTTAAGAACACTTACCAACTGATCCCCTACCAGCTCCTCTCGAAGGAAAGTCCATATAAGTCATTACCTGATCTCAGTCTTCTGTGAGATTAAAGGATAATTCCGGTATTTAGCATGTTGAGTCCCTTTTCTGGTTTGTTTTGGATGAACTAGAGAGGGTAATAAGTGATACCAGATACCAACTGACACTCACTGGTCACATCCTACAGGGTCAGACATTAAAAACATAGGCTACTGCAACTAGATAGATAGATAGATAGATAGATGGGGCCGGGACTGGTAAGGTGCTAAAGGGAGTGTCATGGTGAAGGTGCAAAAAGTAGTCCAACCATAGTCCTTTAGTTATGTGTGCAAGGTGCTCAAGAGAGTGAGTGTCATGGTGAAGGTGCAAAAAGTAGTCCAACATACACTGCTGGCCTGGCATTATGTCTTCAGGGTGTGCTATACAGTCACTGTTAGTATACTTTACTAAATATGACACTAATTATCCTGGTTTTTCAAGTCAAGGGTATAAAGCAGTGGTGAGTACATTTTTAAAACAATATTTCGCACATGGCTAAATATGATTAGTTATGGCTGAGACTAATCCTGGTCTGACCCAGGTGTGTGACGAAATCAGGACCCATCATGCGGTTGATCTGGATCAGACCAGCGCCAGTCTGATTCATATGAGGCCAACCAGCGAGAACAATGTAGGTTAGATTACCCCAAAGGACCTAGCCTGGATGCAAACCTCTCTTTTGGCTTGGGTCACCAGAGGATTGGAAAGTGGTTCATTTACATTAGTGTCTCTGACTTTGGTAGCTAACCCAATCTCCGCCCTTCCCACAGACACACACAAACTACCCTCTCTCTCAAATAACTCTCTCTCTTCTCACTCTTGCTCAACCACATCAAGTATCCATGGATCAGACAGGCTCGAATCTCAAGCTTGCAGATCCTTCATTATTTCCACTTCCATGATGCTCCTCGGAAAGAGTCTTCACTGACAGATGGCTAGTGTTGAGAGCACATTTCAAATCATAACAATGTTTTCACAATAATAAAATGGTCGTAATTTGAATCTCATGACACAGGCCTATGAAAGATGAATGTCCAGTTTACATTGTGATGGTAAAAAAAAAAAAATGTTGGTGAGTGGGTGTGTCGCGTCCGTGACCTAGCGCTCTCCTTTGAGTCTGATTGGCGGATGCAAATCACGCTCCCGTGCAAGTAGTCGCGAGAGTTAACGCAGCGGTTTCCCATGGTGACTGACTGTGAGTGACAAGCAGGTATCAAAGCTAGCTTTCACACAGTATATGCGAGAGAGATGCAAGTTTTTCGTGAAAGGTGCAAACACGCAAATTAAGCTATCACAGCAGACGTGACAGACTTTGGCATTTTAGGGATTCTTGGTGTTCGTAGCTGATAACCGGATGTTATATGGAGAAAGCCTGTGTGTTGCATTTTAGCAAGTGAATTGCTTCGCTATCCTGCTGGCTTCTTTTCCCATTTCTCCCACTGTTTTGGAAGCGCTGTGGTGGAATCATAACGTTAGGTAAACCCATTTTGCAGACAACTAGCTTTAGCAAACCATCAGCATACAGAACTCCTGTTGACTCCTGCCTGAGAATTGGGTGTCCTTAGAAACATATTTTCGTGGACCACACCATCTGAAGGCTCGTCTGGACAGCCATACGTCTGCTGTCAGTGCCGTTTGACATCCAGTCGGGTTTTCTTTGAAGGTAGGTGGCAAAAATGCTAGGCTAGCTAGCTAGCAGTGTGGGCTATTCAACCAGTTAGCTTGCTAAACGCCATCATCTGTGCTTTGATAACTAGGTATCTTCCTCACTTTTATTTTCATCACACGCCATTGTCTGTCACTATGTGTTAGTACTCTGAAGAATGTAAGATTGTGCACATTTCTTTCATATTTGAACATTTACACTCAGGTTAGGCCGACACGCTCATGGAAGTGCCTGCAGGACAAAAATCGACGACTCACATTCTGTTGATGTTTTTTTTTTTTTTATTATTATTCTGTCCAGTATGGCATGCGAGCTCGAGTTGTCTGAGTGTTTCCCATAACGTGTGCATGTTGTGCATTACTTGCAGAGTATGGTTTAATTTTATTTCTCGTATGACGTGCGAAACTGCATGGATGCTCCACGTTAATGCCATAGTAAGCAAAACCGTAAAGCAAAACCCCTGTGTGCAGTGTAGCGTTCTCTGTATTACTTAACGTTAGTGCTTCAGTGGAAAGATCTGTAGGTTACCTTACAGGTAACATTAACCCTTCCCACTGCCGTTCCATTATGCCATGCAGTGTCGTTAGCCTAAGACTGGTGAAACTAGATAATGTGCCTGCCTACTTTTGTGTTTAGTGAAACACTCCTAAATTATTCACTACATAGGCCTACCCTTTGTTTAGTCGCGTGGTATTTCAATCATTAATATGGGGTGCTGGAATTAGGATGGATTTTGAGCTGTAAGTGTGTCATGATTGTAACTTTTGCCCTGATCACTTAAGTGTGTGCTGGTATCTTACCCTTCCTCACTGCAGGGGCTGTGTCCTGGACATCACAAAACTGGCGGACATGGATGAACAGAGTGTTGAGGTGAGAGACCGGGTACTCTGACTCGTCCTAATACATGTGGAGGGTTCTTTTTGGCTGCTGTCAAGGTTTAGGCTAGGTACTGTAGATACGTTCTAATTTCAATTTCAAAACATCTGTGCATTCCTCTGCTTCTGAGAATATGGACTCTTCATCTTTACGAACAGCACATAGCACTGTACACACACAGAGAGAGAGAGACCCATCTTTACCAACAGTATACAGAGCAGTACACACACACACACACACACACACAGGCAGAGATATAGAGAGAGCTCCCCATCTTTACCAACAGCATATCAAAGCAGTACACACACACACACACACACACATACATACAGAGCTCTTCATTTTTACTGCCAGCATAAAGATGGTGCAGCTCCTCCTGAGCTGTGCCTGTAAGCGGCTGCTGCTCTGTTTCCCTTCACCTCTCTGCTCAGCTCTATAAATAGCAGCTCTGTGCCCCTCTACCTCTGCTCAGCTCTATAAATAGCAGCTCTGTGCCCCTCTACCTCTGCTCAGCTCTATAAATAGCAGCTCTGTGCCCCTCTACCTCTCTGCTCAGCTCTCTCTGCTCAGCTCTATAAATAGCAGCTCTGTGCTCAGGTGGGAGCAGCAGGAGGAGGCGGCCAGAGCTCCTGGCTCAGATTGAGCCGGAGACGACTCGACTCAGTTGGACGGTTTACGGACACAATCGCTTACTGAGTGTATTGATGTGCACAGGCACCTTTACAAGTGAACGTTGTCTTGAGATGCTGTAGAGTAGAGTAGTCTGAGCAGCTATGAGCCCTGCAGTAAACTCCCTTTTGTGGAGACGGGCTTGTGTCTCTGCCATCCAGTCGAGTGGACCTGCCTCAGATTGGGGAGCTGTGTATTATACCATGGTCCGGCCAGGGCTTTATCCAACCGCACACTCCTCCTCCTCCCCTCCCCTCCTCTAGTCCGCCTCCCCTCTCCTCCTCTCCTCCTTTCTTCTTCTCCTCCTCTACTCCTCTCCTCTATTCCACCACTTCACCCATGAAAGGCTCTTTATAGGGGCTCCCCAGCTGTGTGTGTGTGTGTGTGTGTGTGTGTGTGTGTGTGTTGGCGTTGCCCTGATCCATCAAGCTCAGCGGGTGGCATCAGGTTTCCCTTTAATGCCCTGAGCCTCTGGATTAGGTGTGTTATCAGCACTGTAGGGTACACACACACACACACACACACACACACACACACACACACACTCACACACACTCACACACACACACACTCACTCACTCACTCACTCACTCACTCACTCACTCACTCACTCACACACACACACACACACACACACACACACACACACACACACACACACGCACACACACACACACACACACACACACACACACACACACACACACACACACACACACACACACACACACACACACACACACACACACACACACACACACACACACACACACACACACACACACACACACACACACACACACGCCCTGCCTTGAAAACCAAAAGACAACAATTTTATCATCAAAATTCTATAGCTGATTTTTTTTAGTAAGGTCCCACCTTTGAAGGTTTTAGAATATCTTATTAGCATAGATTTTAAGAAACATATTTAAGTTTCTATAACACACAATGCTCTGGCCATTAAATAGCCTTAGTTGCGGAAATTGCCTTAAATTAAACAAACAAACAAACAAACAAACACACACACACACAGACACACTGGATAGAGAGATCGTCTGTATGTTGAGGAGCTAGGCCTAGATTCAGACCCCCTGGGGGTCTGTAACGCCAGCACTCACGCAGGCCTTCCCTTCCCAAAAGCAATTAGCCTAGATGTTAGTTTCTTTCTAAATGATCACAATCCACTGTGTCTGTCTCTGTGTCAGCCACATTTTAAAACATAATAAGCTGTGTGAAGCCTCTCGCACTGGAGAAATGACTTAAAGACACATCACTCCTCCCCTCCATGCTCCTCCATACGCTGTGTTGATTGGCTGGAGTAGGTTCCGAGCCACCATGATTGTTTCCCCATTTACAGCTGTGTGTGTGTGTGTGTGTGCGCTGACCATTGTGCCGAACGGACAGTTTGATGATTGAAAAGAGCAGGTTGCTGAATTTGTAAATGACAGACTGAACTTTTAAAACCCTAGAGAAATCAAATCAACACAGGAATGGCAGACGGCACCTTTAAAGAACAAGAAAAATCAAATCAACACGGGAATGGCAGACTGTACCTTTAAAGAACAGGAGAAATCAAATCAACACAGGAATGGCAGACTGTACCTTTAAAGAACAAGAGAAATCAAATCAACCCAGGAATGCTGGATGGAAGCCCATGCAACTTAGATAACATGTTGTGCTTGAGTCAGAGAAAATTAAATCAAGTGTTGTTGCTTGCAAGCAACCTTGGACTGTGTGTGTGTGTGTGCCTATGTACTGTATGTGTATGCCAGTCACACTGGCTTTTAATCCTAGATTGTGTGTGTGTGTTTGAAACCTGTGTTCTTCAAACATTTTTGAAATTGAGTGTGTGTGTGTGTTTGTAACATGTGTTTTTCAAGTGATTTTGAGCTTTTGTTTGTGTTCTAGAGCATAGCGGAGGTGTTTCGATGCTTCATCTGTATGGAGAAGCTGAGAGATGCCCGGCTGTGTCCACACTGTTCCAAACTGTGCTGCTTCAGCTGCATAAGGGTAAGAGAACACACTCACACACACACACACACACACACACACACACACACACACACACACACACACACACACTCTCACACACAAAAGTAGAATGTTTACTATGTAGGAATGTTTTACTCAGAATACACAGGTTGGTCCAGGTCTACTGATGATCTTTTGTTCTATTAGTCCAGTTGTGACTAAATGTGTGTGTGTGTCTATGTGTGTGTGTGTGTGTGTGTGTGTGTGTGTGTGTGTGTGTGTGTGTGTGTGTGTGTGTGTGTGTGTGTGTGTGTGTGTGTGTGTGTGTGTGTGTGTTTGTGTGTGTTTGACAGCGATGGCTAACAGAACAAAGAGCCCAGTGCCCACATTGTCGGTAAGTGACCCGTCACTACACACATAAAATTAACTTTAGTTTAATCAGCAGGTATCTTATGAGGCTAGTCACTACACACAAACTGAACTTTAGTTTAATCAGCAGGTATCTTATGAGGCTAGTCACTACACACAAACTGAACTTTAGTTTAATCAGCAGGTATCTTATGAGGCTAGTCACTACACACAAACTGAACTTTAGTTTAATCAGCAGGTATCTTATGAGGCTAGTCACTACACACAAACTGAACTTTAGTTTAATCAGCAGGTATCTTATGAGGCTAGTCACTACACACAAACTGAACTTTAGTTTAATCAGCAGGTATCTTATGAGGCTAGTCACTACACACAAACTGAACTTTAGTTTAATCAGCAGGTATCTTATGAGGCTAGTCACTACACACAAACTGAACTTTAGTTTAATCAGCAGGTATCTTATGAGGCTAGTCACTACACACAAACTGAACTTTAGTTTAATCAGCAGGTATCTTATGAGGCTAGTCACTACACACAAACTGAACTTTAGTTTAATCAGGTATCTTATGAGGCTAGTCACTACACACAAACTGAACTTTAGTTTAATCAGCAGGTATCTTATGAGGCTAGTCACTACACACAAACTGAACTTTAGTTTAATCAGCAGGTATCTTATGAGGCTAGTCACTACACACAAACTGAACTTTAGTTTAATCAGCAGGTATCTTATGAGGCTAGTCACTACACACAAACTGAACTTTAGTTTAATCAGCAGGTATCTTATGAGGCTAGTCACTACACACAAACTGAACTTTAGTTTAATCAGCAGGTATCTTATGAGGCTAGTCACTACACACAAACTGAACTTTAGTTTAATCAGCAGGTATCTTATGAGACTAGTCACTACACACAAACTGAACTTTAGTTTAATCAGCAGGTATCTTATGAGGCTAGTCACTACACACAAACTGAACTTTAGTTTAATCAGCAGGTATCTTATGAGGCTAGTCACTACACACAAACTGAACTTTAGTTTAATCAGCAGGTAT
>NW_027468870.1:6876913-6881913 GCF_046254945.1 Alosa pseudoharengus
ACACACACACACACACACACACACACACACACACACACACACACAAACTCTCTCTCTCTTGTTCTGTGTGTTCCCCACTGCAGGTGTGAGAACCACCACGAGAAGCTGAGTGTGTTCTGCTGGACCTGCAAGAAGTGCATCTGCCATCAATGTGCCCTATGGGGTGGCATGGTATGTCCTACACACACACACACACACACACACACACACACACACACACACACACACACACACACACACACACTCTCCACACTCCACTAGTGTGCCCTCTGGGGAGGTATGGAACAAATTCTTAAAACACACGCACGTGTATGCATACAATACACACACATACACACATCCATACACACACACACATCTGCCATGAGTGTGCTGGTTATGTCCTCCTCAACACACACACACACACACACATAATATATATGTGTGTGTGTGTGTGTTTCTGTAACACTCTGATGTGTCCAGCATGGGGGCCATACCTTCAAGCCTCTGGCAGAGATCTACGAGCAGCACGTCACCAAGGTGAATGAGGAGGTTGCCAAGCTACGCCGACGACTCATGGAGCTCATCAGCCTCGTCCAGGAAGTGGTACGCTACTCACGTGCAAACCATCCACACACACACACACACACACACACACACATACATACACACACACACACACACACAGAGGGAGAAAGAGAGCTCCTCATCTTTACCAAAAGAATACAGTGCAGAGGAAAGTGGTAGCAATCCAAACAGCTACAACACAGACACCACACCAATCATCATAAAAACGCCCATGTATGCCTGTAGACCAGCAGACAGTCACTGAACACAGCACATGGTAACACACATGCAGTCCAGTTAACAACCTGTCAGGAGGACCTGCTGCATCCCGTCACCACAGCTGGTGGCAACGCCCAGTGTGGCCAGCAGAGGGCAGTGTGAGCCCACAGCATTGAGTCCCTCTCATCAGCAGCACAGCACAGAGAGACACAGAAAGCAGTTTGGAGTAGCACTCACACGCACGCTCACACTCACGCCTTATGTAACAGCCAGCTGGAGACACAATCCTAAGAGAAATAATGGGACAAGAATTTCCTCTGACACCATCCTGTCTGACACCATCCTAGTGAATTTCCTCTGACACCATCCTAGTGAATTTCCTCTCACAACATCCTAGTGAATTTACTCTGACAGCATCCTAGTGAATTTACTCTGACACCATTGTAGTGGTTGATTGAAGGGCAATAACCGCCCCCCCCCCCCCGTCCTTGGATGTGGTCATTGGAAGGTTTGCTAATGAGGCTGAGCCCTAACTGTGTAACTAACAGGAGATCATAAGAGGGCTAGTTAGCCTGTTAAGGTACTCGTGTAGTGGGGGGACACTGTGTCGCTACTGGTTACAGCGTTCATACCATGTTCGGTGTCCATGAGTCTGGCCCGGGTCATTTCCTGACCCCTTCTATCTCTCCCACACGTTTCCTGTCACTCTCTCCACAGCCCTGTCAAATTAAAGGCATAAAAAGCCTCTATTTTTAAGTTCCTCGTGTAGGTAGCTTTCAGACTGGTAGCACTAAATACACGCGTGTAGGTAGCTTTCAGACTGGACGCACTAAATACACGCTGAATAAGCGGCTGTCACACTCTGTCTGAAAGGGGGTTCAGGAAGCAGCCATAATTAAATGCAGGCCCCATTAACTTGTCCCTGTAGGCCCCAAGACGCGAGGAGGCTAAATCCATTACAGTGTGTCGGGTAAACCTGTGGAGATCCACACGCCTGGCAGAGTCTGATGTTAACGTGCCACACTGCTCCACCAAATGAGTTCAGATAGCACTAGTCCAGTGATGCTGGTCCTGTTTGAGAGATTTGAGTGGAACGTGACTGTGTGTGTGTGTGTGTGTGTGTGTGTGTGTGTGTGTGTGTGTGTGTGTGTGTGTGTTGCCCCCACCAGGAGAAGAATGTGGAGGCGGTGCGTGGGGCGAAGGATGAACGCGTTCGAGAGATCAGGAACGCCGTGGAGATGATGATCGCACGACTGGACAACCAGCTCAAGAACAAGCTCATCACACTTATGGGTACACACACACACAAACAAACACACACACACACGCATGCACACACACACACGCACGCATGCACGCACGCACGCACGCACTGTTTCAGTAACACATCAAACTGTTGCAAAGTACTGCATTTATCATATGTGCATGTGTGTGTGTGTAGGTCAGAAGACATCCCTGACTCAGGAGACCGAGTTGCTGGAGTCTCTGCTGCAGGAAGTGGAGCACCAGGTAAGAGACAAATATCCTCTTACCCCTAACACGGAACACCCACACCTGCACACGGAACACCCACACCTGCACACAGAACACCCACACCCACACCTGGATACAGAACTCCCACACCTGGATACAGAACTCCCACACCTGCACACAGAACTCCCACACCTGCACACAGAACACCCACACCTGGATACAGGACAGTGACAAAGAATGTTTATGTCACAGCAATACCACTAAGTCTAGACACCAGACGTAGCTCTGTCAAGCAGATATTTAGTGACGTGATGTGACGTTTCGGGGCAAGCCCTTCCTCAGACGATGAAATGTATAGCCACGTATGGTGTGCGGATTTTATTGATATGTGACTTGCTTTGTCTAGCATCCAAGACGTAGACCCTGGATGTGCGTGCCATTTGTATGCTTTCAAAGAATGTTTATGTAACTAACGTAACATAAGCAGTTAGTTATGAGCATGGGTATAGAATAGATCCCATTTCCCAGTGGAAATATATAAAGACTGAACCCAGGATGGAGCCTTGAGGAACCCCACATGTTATGCCAGTGGAAATATATAAAGACTGAACCCAGGATGGAGCCTTGAGGAACCCCACATGTTATGCCAGTGGAAATATATAAAGACTGAACCCAGGATGGAGCCTTGAGGAACCCCACATGTTATGCTTGTGGTGGTGGTGGAGTGGCCAATCTAAAACTAAACGAGAGAGGCTGATGCAGTTTTGTTGCACTTTTGGACCCTTATCTGTGTGTGTGTGTGTGTGTGTGTGTGTGTGTGTGTGTGTGTGTGTGTGTGTGTGTGTGTGTGTGTGTGTGTGTGTGTGTGTGTGTGTGTGTGTGTGTGTGTGTGTGTGTGTGTGTGTGTGTGTGTGTGTGTGTGTGTGTGTGTGTGTGTGTGTGTGTGTGTGTGTGTGTGTGTGTGTGTGTGTGTGTGTGTGTGTGTGTGTGTGTAGTTGAGGTCCTGCAGTAAAAGTGAGCTCATCTCCAAGAGCCCGGAGATTCTACTCATGTTCCAGCAGGTGCACAGGAAGCCCATGCAGTCGTTCGTCACCACACCTGTACCGCCCGACTTCACCAGGTGGGTTTTTACACGCACACACACCTTACACACACACATACCTGTACCACCCGACTTCATCAGGTGGGTTTTTACACACACACACACACACACACACACATACCAGTACCGCCCGACTTCACCAGGTGGGATTTTACACACACGCACACACGTACCTGTACCACCCAACTTCACTAGGTGGGTTATCAAACACAGACACACACACACACAATTTTACCACCCGACTTCACACACGCACACTCTCACAGTTCAAATCTATCCCCCTCTAGTAATTTGAGATTTGATGTGTGTGTGTGTGTGTGTGTGTGTGTGTGTGTGTGTGTTCTGTGCTTCCTCATGTTTTCTTCTCTGTGTGCAGTGAGCTGGTTCCTGCTTATGACTCCAGCGTGTTTGTGCTGTCCAGCTTCAGGTGAGTGTGTGTGTGTGTGTGTGTGTGTGTGTGTGTGTGTGTGTGTGTGTGTGTGTGTGTGTGTGTGTGTGTGTGTGTGTGTGTGTGCGTGTGTGTGGGATGATAAGTGGACGATAAGTAACTATGGGAACATAATGCATGCATGATACTCCTCTACAGTCATGGTTACAGAGCTGTGTGTGTGTGTGTGTGTGTGTTGCAGTACTTTGCGGCAGCGGGCTGACCCTGTCTACAGCCCCCCACTGCAGATCTCAGGCCTCTGCTGGAGACTAAAGGTTTACCCTGTAAGTAGCACTCCCTCACACATATATATACACACACACACACACACCCTGTAAGCACACACACACACACACACACACACACCCTGTAAGTAGCACTCCCTCACACATATACACACTGTATCTATTTACACACACACACACACACACACACACACACACCCTGTAAGTAGCACTCCCTCACACATATACACACACACACACACCCTGTAAGTAGCACTCCCTCACACATATACACACACACACACCCTGTAAGCACACACACACACACACACACCCTGTAAGCACACACACACACACACACCCTGTAAGCACACACACACACACACACCCTGTAAGCACACACACACACACACACACACCCTGTAAGCACACACACACACACACACACACACACCCTGTAAGTAGCACTCCCTCACACACACACACACACCCTGTAAGTAGCACTCCCTCACACATATACACACACACACACACACACCCTGTAAGCACACACACACACACACACACACACACACACACCCTGTAAGCACACACACACACACACACCCTGTAAGCGTAGCACTCCCTCACACATATACACACTGTATCTATTTACACACACACACACACACACACACACACACACTTGATACATACTGTATATTCAAACACATATACACAACCTGACTGAAAAACTGAAGTCATAGCTGCTTTACTCAATACCGGTAATAATCAAAGCTTGCACTCATTACACAGTAGGTTTCACAATTTTACACACAAATATTTTAAGCATGTAAAGGACTAACTTTGTGTGTGTGTGTGTGTGTGTCCTAGGATGGGAATGGCGTCGTGCGTGGCAACTACCTCTCTGTGTTTCTGGAGCTGTCAGCTGGTCTGTCTGAAACCTCCAAGTGAGTACAAGCCAGAGGGCTGGAGGTGGGGGCGGGGCAGGAGGGGTGACTCACGATGG
>NW_027468870.1:6886913-6894003 GCF_046254945.1 Alosa pseudoharengus
TCTTTCTCCATCTCTCTCTCTCTCTCTCTCTCTCTCTCTTTCCCTCTCGATCTCATTCTCTTTCCCTTTCCCTCTCTCTCTCTCTTTCCCTATCTCTCTCTCTCTCTTTCCCTCTCTCTCTCTTTCCCTCTCTATCTCTTTCTCTTTCCCTCTCTCTCTCTTTCCCTCTCTATCTCTATCTCTTTCCCTCTCTCTCTCTCTCTCTCTCTCTCTCTCTTTCCCTCTCTATCTCTTTCTCTTTCCCTCTCTCTCTCTTTCCCTCTCTATCTCTATCTCTTTCCCTCTCTCTCTCTCTCTCTCTCTCTCTCTCTTTCCCTCTCGATCTCATTCTCTTTCTCTTTCCCTTTCCCTCTCTCTCTCTTTCCCTATCTCTCTCTCTCTTTCCCTATCTCTCTCTATCCCTCTCTCTCTCTCTCCCTCTCTCTCGCTCTCCGTCCACTGCTTTCTCCCTGTCTCATTGAAGAGCGGAATAGAACATGTGTAATGTCCGGTTGTGTTTAAAAGTCGTGTTTTTTATTTGACGGCCGTGCTGGTGCTGTCTTCTCTCTCGGGCTGCGTAGGCGGTGTGGGTTCTGGTTCTGGCTCGCGGGCATGTCGGCGCGGAGCGGCCAGCGCGAACGCCAGTGGGCTCCTGGAGATCGACCCGGTCATCCTCATCCAGCTGCTGGACCTCAAGGACCGCAACCACATGGACTCACTGTGGGGCGTGCAGCCAAGACCGCCAACGCTGCTGCACAACCAGGGTACACACACTCACACACACACTCACACACACACTCACACACACACACACACACACACACACTCACACACACACACACACACACACACACACACTCACACTCACACTCACAGACTGTAACCACATAGACTCACTGCGGGGCGATCAGCCCTGTACATTCAATCAGAATATCATCAGGGTACACACACACACACACACGCATACACGCAGACACAACCCTCACCTCAACCCCATGGCGTGTATCACACACATGCTGTGTGTGTGTAGTGTGTGTGTGTGTGTAGCCTGTGTTGTGTGTGTGTGTGTGTGTGTGTGTGTGTGTGTGTGTGTAGTGTGTGTGTGTGTAGTGTGTGTGTGTGTGTGTGTAGTGTGTGTGTGTGTGTAGTGTGTGTGTGTGTGTGTGTATGTGTGTGTAGCCTGTGTTGTGTGTGTGTGTGTGTGTGTGTGTGTGTAGCCTGTGTTGTGTGTGTGTGTGTGTGTGTGTGTGTAGCCTGTGTTGTGTGTGTGTGTGTGTGTGTGTGTGTGTGTGTGTAGCCTGTGTTGTGTGTGTGTGTGTGTGTAGTGTGTGTGTGTGTGTGTAGTGTGTGTGTGTGTAGTGTGTGTGTGTGTGTGTGTAGTGTGTGTGTGTGTGTAGTGTGTGTGTGTGTGTGTGTATGTGTGTGTAGCCTGTGTTGTGTGTGTGTGTGTGTGTAGTGTGTGTGTGTGTAGTGTGTGTGTGTGTGTAGTGTGTGTGTGTGTGTGTGTATGTGTGTGTAGCCTGTGTTGTGTGTGTGTGTGTGTAGTGTGTGTGTGTGTAGTGTGTGTGTGTGTGTGTGTGTGTCGCCTGTGTTGTGTGTGTGTGTGTGTAGCCTGTGTTGTGTGTGTGTGTGTGTGTGTGTGTGTAGCCTGTGTTGTGTGTGTGTGTGTGTATGTGTGTGTAGCCTGTGTTGTGTGTTGTGCCCCAGTCCGGCTCTGCACTCACATCCAAACTCCTGGACATGGGATGCGTCTGTCGCTCGCACTCCTCTTAGGAGGAGGCTTAGTCCACTATAGACACAGAACCGGCCAATCAGAGACCAATCAATCACTTTTATTTCTCTCCCTCCCTTCTCTCTCTCCCCCCTCTATTCTCTCTGTCCCTCTCTCTCTTCTCCCTCCCTTCTCTCTCCCTTCTTCTCTCTCTCTCCCTCCCTTCTTCTCTCTTCCTCCCTTCTCTTTCCATCTCTCCCTCCCTTCTTCTCTCTCCCCTCCCTCCCTTCTTCTCTCTCTCCCTCCCTCCCTTCTCTCTCTCCCTTCTTCTCTCACTCTCTCTCCCTTCTCTTTCCCTCTCTCCCTCCCTTCTTCTCTCTCTGCCTCCCTCCCTTCTTCTCTCTACCCCTTCTTCTCTCTCTCTCCCTTCTTCTCTCTCTCTCTCTCCCTTCTTCTCTCTCTCCCTTCTTCTCTCTCTCTCCCTCCCTTCTTATCTCTCTCCCTCCTTCTCTCTCCCTCCCTTCTTCTCTCTCTCCCTTCTTCTCTCTCTCTCCCTCCCTTCTTCTCTCTCTCTCCCTCCCTTCTTCTCTCTCTCTCCCTCCCTTCTTCTCTCTATCCCTCCATTCTTCCCGTTCTCAGCGGCAGTCCCCTCTCGTAAGGAGCGTGACCGTCGTCCTCAGGCAGTGCGTCGGTCAGCCCCAGACTCCGGGGTCCTGATCCGGCTGAAGGCCCAGATGGCGGAGGTGCGGAGCAAGATGAGCGATGTGAAGGGTCAGCTGGAGGCTCTGGGCGGGGAGGCACGCGCCGGACCCTCCCTGGAGCTGGAGTTGGCGCCCCCTGGGGAGCCGGAGGGCAACGGCAGGAAGAGCGAGCTGGACCTGCTCTTCAAGGGCCCCGCCAGACACGCCCGCGGTGAGGGCCACACACACACACACACACACACACACGCAAATGCACATGCACACACACACACACACACACATGCACAAACGCACATGCACACACACACACACACACACACACACACGCACACACACACACACACACACACGAATGCACACGCACACACACACACACACACAAATGCACACGCACACACACACACACACACAAATGCACAAACGCACATGCACGCACACACACACATACACACACACACAAATGCACAAACGCACACTCACACACACACACGCACACACACACACACACACAAATGCACACGCACACACACGCAAATGCACACACACACACACACGCACACACACACACACGCACACACACACAAATGCACAAACGCACATGCACACACACTCACACGCACGCACGCACACACACACACAAACACACGCAAATGCACACACGCAAACACACGAAAAATGCACACACACGCAAATGCACACACACACACATACACACTCACTCACTCACTCACTCTCTCACACTCACTCACTCACGCACACACGCACAAATGCACACACACACAAATCACATACACACACTCAAACATGTGCGCGCACACACAAACACACGCAAACACATAAACAGACAGATACAGTGTGTACTTATATACAGACATAAAGTCTCTGGTGCACACAGATTGATGAGTTGTGTGTGGTGAGTGGACAAAATATAAATGACAGAATGTCGGTGGAAAACATGCTAAATGAATTAAATAGCAAGTTATGGGCCACTGCAAAAGACTAAACCTACAGAAGGACCGGAGCACACGAATGGTTGAACTGAGCTTTAATGGTGCTGGTGACTAACGTTCCGACGCGGACAGCATCTGCTTCAGAGTCTTCATCAGGGTTTTTGACTCTTATGAAGACGCTGTCCGCATCAAAATGTTAGTTTTCTCCACTTCTGCGTGTGCAGCATTATGTAGGCTATATGTCAGTTCTGCGTGTGTAGCATTAGGTAGGCTATATGTCAGTTCTGCGTGTGTAGCATTATGTAGGCTATATGTCAGTTCTGCACATGTAGCATTATGTAGGCTGTATGTCAGTTCTGCGCGTGCAGCATTAGGTAGGCTATATGTCAGTGTAGCATTATGTAGGCTATATGTCAGTTCTGCGCATGCAGCATTATGTAGGCTATATGTCAGTTCTGCACATGTAGCATTATGTAGGCTATATGTCAGTTCTGTGTGTGCAGCAGTTACAGAATGCATGACTTCATAGAATGAAAGAATCCTACTCCGCTGCTCTAAAACAAACTGCTGGTGGTGAATATGCGTACTAAACTGCATTGTTGAAATATACAGTGTAGTTTGTGATCTATAGCCGTTTAAAGGCATAGACAATGAAATGGCTGTTAAAAACATACTGTGGGTGTGTTCGAAATGGGAGACAGCTGCCTACTGCCTCCCTCCCTACATAGAGAGCTGTCTCACTAGACATGACTTTGGATTAAATGCATCTTTTAAAAATGAGTGTAGCACTCTAGAATCTTTGGTTAACACTACGGTATGACGTTAGCAAAGGCCTGACGTTAAACTAAATTAGCTTACGTAAGCTAGCAGGCTAACAGCATAAATTAGTTTTACGGCCGGCAGATATATCAGACCAGACGCTATTAATGGTTACAACAATGGCATAATCAGATAGTAAATTGTTTATTTCTCATCTCTAATCTACAAATCTAAGCAAAATAAGGTCACACAAATGACATTTTAAACAGATTCAGCAGCCATTACCGATGTCATCCGCCATGTTTGTTTACCTTTCACAGCTGTTTCAGACATTGCCGCAAGGGATTATGGGTAGGAGGGAGCATGAAGTGTGCATCGATGCTGCCTCCAAAAATGACCATTATTTGGGAATTCTAAGATATCTTAAAAGGCAGCAGAATTTGTTTTTTTCGGTTTCGAACCGCACTTGCTGCCTTGCTCCCCAGTTAGATATCTTAAAAGGCAGCAACTTTACCCGTTTCGAACACACCCTGTATGTCCAGTAGATTTGATGTATGTCGGGACGTTTGTCCGGTTAAAAAAAAGTCTAGCGTAACCTCTGGTATGTGGGTTGGTTCTCCTGACCTCTGTGTCCTTCCTTTCAGGCGGGAAGAAGTCTCCCCCGAAGCAGGACAGTGTGTGTGTGTTGAGTAGTGTGTTGGCGCGTCGGCCTCTCGAGGGGGGGGAGAAGGAGCTGAGGGGGGACGACTCTCCTGCCGAACCGCACAGCAGCAGCATGGCTGAGGGTCAGTCACACACACACACACACACACACACACTCATAGATACATATGTATCAGTTTATAGCTTGCTAACATATATTGTCAGAGAAAAGTTAATGTGTGACTTATGTGTGTGCTTGTGTTTTTATATGTGTCTTCATGCGTGTGTGTTAATGCGTGTGTGTGTGTGTTAATGCGTGTGTGTGTGTGTTAATGCGTGTGTGTGTGATAATGCGTGTGTGTGTGTTAATGCGTGTGTGTGTGTTCATGCGTGTGTGTGTTCATGCATGTGTGTGTTCATGCGTGTGTGTGTTCATGTGAGTGTGTTCATGCGTGTGTGTGTTCATGCGTGTGTGTTCATGCGTTTGTGTGCGCTATGTGCGTATGTGTGTGTGTGTTCATGTGTGTGTGTGTTCATGCGTGTGTGTTCATACGTGTGTGTGCGCTATATGCGTGTGTGTGTTCATGCGTGTGTGTGTTCATGCGTGTGTGTGTTCATGCGTGTGTGTGTTCATGCGAGTGTGTGTTCATGCGAGTGTGTTCATGCGTGTGTGTGTTCATGCGTGTGTGTTCATGCGTGTGTGTGCGCTATGTGCGTGTGTGTGTTCATGCGTGTGTGTTCATGCGTGTGTGTGTGTGCTATGTGCGTGTGTGTACGCTATGTGCGTGTGTGTGCGCTATGTGCGTGTGTGTGCACTATGTGCGTGTGTGTGCGCTATGTGCGTGTGTGTGTTCATGCGTGTGTGTGTGTTCATGCGTGTGTGTGTGTGTTCATGCGCGTTTGTGTTCTTGCGTGTGTGTGTGTGCTATGTGCGTGTGTGTGCTATGTGCGTGTGCGTGTGTGTGTTCATGCGTGTGTGTGTGTTCATGCGTGTGTGTGTGTTCATGCGCGTGTGTGTTCTTGCGTGTGTGTTCATGCGTGTGTGTTCATGCGTGTGTGTTCATGCGCGTGTGTGTTCTTGCGTGTGTGTTCATGCGTGTGTGTTCATGCGTGTGTGTTCATGCGTGTGTGTGCGCTATGTGCGTGTGTGTGCGCTATGTGCGTGTGTGTGTTCATGCGTGTGTGTGTGCGCTATGTGCGTGTGTGTGTTCATGTGTGTGTGTTTATATGTGTCTGTTCATGCGTGTGTGTGCGCTATGTGCGTGTGTGTGTGTTGTAGGTGTTGTGAAGCCGCGTAGCGTACACAGCTCTCCCCCGTCGCTGGGCAGCAGCTGTGAGCGGGACATCCGTGAGGGGGGGTCACTCTTCGGGGTCACGACCTCTGACCTCTTCTCTCTCAACGGCCTGACCACCACCACCAAGACACGCAGGAACACCTTAGGGTAACAGACACACACACACACACAGACACACACACACAGACACACACACACAGACACACACACTGCAAAGACATGCAGAAATACCTTAGGGCGGGAGGCGCTGTGGGACAGTGTTCATACCATGAACGGGCCCAAGTGCCCATGGGGACCCCCCCCCCCCCCCCCCCCCCCCCCCATCTCTCTCTCCCACTCACTTCCTGTCTGTCTTCACTGTCCTGTCCAAATAAAAGGCAAAAAAATACCTTAGGGTAACACACACACACACACACACACACACACATATATACACACTATGAAAACATGCTGGAAAACTTAACACATAACACGTACACACCCTGTGGAAACACGCAGTAACCAACACACACTCAAACACACACTCATGGAAACAGAGATAGGGGATCTTACAGCTTCTTCCAAATATAGATTAATCAACACGCATCTATAAAGGTGTTTAGAGATGGACATACATCTATAATGGTGTATAGAGATGGACACACATCTATAACGGTGTATAGAGATGGACACACATCTATAACGGTGTATAGAGATGGACACACATCTATAACGGTATATAGAGATGGACACACATCTATAACGGTATATAGAGATGGACACACATCTATAACGGTATATAGAGATGGACACACATCTATAACGGTATATAGAGATGGACACACATCTATAACGGTGTATAGAGATGGGCATATATCTATAACGGTGTATAGAGATGGACACACATCTATAACGGTGTATAGAGATGGACACACATCTATAACGGTGTATAGAGATGGACACACATCTATAACGGTGTATAGAGATGGGCATATATCTATAACGGTGTATAGAGATGGACACACATCTATAACGGTATATAGAGATGGACACACATCTATAACGGTATATAGA
>NW_027468870.1:6894203-6899203 GCF_046254945.1 Alosa pseudoharengus
AGGTAGAGAGAGGGGGGGAGAGGTATAAAAAGAGAGGGGGAGGGGGGGGAGGGAGAGAGAGAGAGAGGGATAAAAAGAGAGAGAGAGAGAGAGAGGGATAAAAAGAGAGAGGGAGAGGGAGGTAGAGAGAGGGGGGGAGAGGTATAAAAAGAGAGGGGGAGGGAGGGAGAGAGAGGGAGAGAGAGAGTGGGGGAGGGAAAGAGAGAGAGAGGGAGGGGAGGGAGAGAGAGAGAGAGGGAGAGAGAGAGAGAGGGATAAAAAGAGAGGGAGAGGGAGGGAGAGAGAGGGGGAGAGAGGTATAAAAAAAGAGGGGGAGGGAGAGAGAGGGGGGAGGGAAAGAGAGAGAGAGGGAGGGGAGAGAGAGAGGGATAAAAGAGAGGGAGAGGGAGGGAGAGAGAGGGGGGGAGAGAGAGAGGGGAGAGGGGAGGAGAGAGGGGGGGGAGGGGAGGAGAGAGAATGAAAGGGAAGGAGAGAGAGGAAGAGATGTAAGGAGAGAAAAAGGGAGATAGAGAAACAGAGAGAGTGACACACCCACAGAGAAAGTGAGACAGAGAGAGGGAGAGAGAGAGAGAAACAGAGGGAGAGAGAGGGAGGAAGTAAGAGAAATGAAGTGTGAGTGTGTGCACATGTGCAGTGTCAGGTGCAGTTCTGTGCTTTAATCACGGCTCACAGAGCAGGCAGGCCACAGACAGAACACTCCTCTCTTTGGGACCTGTGTGTGTGTGTGTGTGTGTGTGTGTGTGTCAGACAGAACACTCCTCTCTTTGGGACCTGTGTGTGTGTGTGTGTGTGTGTGTGTCAGACAGAACACTCCTCTCTTTGGGACCTGTGTGTGTGTGTGTGTGTGTCAGACAGAACACTCCTCTCTTTGGGACCTGTGTGTGTGTCAGACAGAGCACTCCTCTCTTTGGGCTGTGTGTGTGTATGTGTATGTGTGTTTGTTAGACAGAACACTCGTCTTTTTCGGAACAGGGGAGTGTATGTGTGTGTCAGGAAAAACACCCGTAAATACACACACACTCTCTAACTCAACACTAGCACACACTCCTTCTCTCTAACACACTCCCTTCCATCTTGTTCGATCTGAATTCAACTCCATACTGTACCGGTCCCTCTTTCTAACTTCCCTCTAACTTGTGTGACTGCACACACACACACACACACACACCAGCCCCAGTGTGTTATTAAATGTCCTGTTATGCATCACCAGATGTCAGACGCAAAGACTGGGACTACTACTCAGGCGGTGGAGCGCCATTATGTACTTTTTTATACTATTGTGTGTCCATCTTCATCTATTGTCTGTCCATCTTCATCTATTGTGTGTCCATTATTTTAGCATCAGTGCATTTGTGACGACACGTTTTAGTGTTGATGTGTTAGTCAGTCTTACGAGTTGTTGCTGTGTTAATGAGTTATGAGTCAATGAGTGTGTGTTTGTTAATGAGGGGGTGAGTGTGTGTGTTAATGAACTGCCATGACAACTCCATGCGTCCAGGGTTGCTGATTAATGATTGTGTGTGTGTGTGTGTATGTTATTGAACTGGAATGACGTGTCCATGTGTTCAGTGTTGTTTATGGAGCTGTTATGAGCTGAACCCATAGGGCAAGAAACCACAGCTGACACAGAATATCTCTAATCTTTATGCATGTTCATAATCACCAGTTTAAAGATACACAGTCAGGTATATACTAGAACACAGCATCACAGGGGTGTGGGGGGGCTAGTGGTTGCCTAGCAACATGGGGTGGGGGTGAACCCCTCAGAACCCACACAGAAGGCAAAGCTTTAGAGAGAGGGCAGAGAGAGAGAGAGAGAGAGAGAGGAAGAAAGAGAGAGAGAGAGAAAGAAGGCAGAGAAAGACAGAGCAGGGAGAGAGAGGAGAAAGAGAGAACAAGTGGGCAGAGAGAGAGAGAGAGACAGAGAGAGCAGGAAGAAAGAAAAAGAGGGATAGTTACTCATGTTATCAGTTATTCAATGTGACACTGAGAATGGCACTTTTATGTTCAACTTTGTTTGTCAGTTTGTTATGTATGTATGCCACCAAGTGTGTTGTGTGTGTCTGTGTTGTGTGTGAGGTAATCCCTGTGTGTGTGTGTGTGAGACAGAGAGTGTTTTGGAGTGTATCTGTTTGCTATGATATGTTGTATATGAGAGGTATCCTGTGGATAAGATGTCTGCTGAAGTATAAAGTGTGTGCGTGTATAAAGTGTGTGTAGTCAGTATATATATGTGTGTGTGTGTGTGTTTGATTAGGCAGCCCAGTCCTGAGCGAGCAAGTCTGCCTGACAGGAAGTGATGTCATGGCTATATTCAAACACAGCTCTTAGAGAGAACAGAGGAGGATCTTCAAATACAGGTTTAATAGAATACACCGATCACCATCATTAATAACACACTTTGTTTCTTTTTTTTGTTTGTTTCTTTGTTTTTGTATTTATTTATTTGTTTATTTGTTTACTCCTGCTCAGCCTTGCGCGGGATAACAGGCCCCTGGGAGAGCATCCTCCATCATGGCTTAGCAAAGGTTCCTTATTATTGCTTACAAGGGGAAGCGGGCGGCCACACACACACAGTGATGGGGGAAAAGGGTGGGGGGGGGGGGGGGGTACATAACTCCAATCTGAAGCATTGGAGACAGGGGCAGTGGAATGTATGTGTGTGTGTGTGTGTGTGTGTGTGTGGCTGTGCTGACATAATGTGGGGTGTGTGTAAAAGCAAGCGGTGGTGGCCGTGGGGGTGTCTGGGGGGAGAGGGGGGGCAGGTATGGCACCGAGCAATGCCGCCGGGTATCTAACTACTGCTGTGTGTTGTACAACGGAGGGGGTTGGACCCTTCTGGGTGTGTGAAGGTCGCTGTTGGGACTCCCCACACACACAAGCAAGAACATTGGTCTAGGGTTCCAAACACACGCTTGCAAGAGGATCACAGTCAGGGTTCTACACACTCACACACACACACACACTCTGCAGGGCTCCTAGGCGGTATGTGTGTATGTGTATGTGTGTTTGTGTGACGCTACAAAGCCACGAGTGAGCAAAAGTCTTGAGTTGGTGAACAGGGCTGAAGTAAAGTAACACATAAACACACACGCACACAGAACCACTTCTAGTAAAGTAACACACACACACACACACACACACACACACACACATATACACATACAGTCGCAGTCAGAACATGTATACACACACGTACACATATACTTTACAAGTGAGTTTACTACAATTCCAATATATCATGAGTGCCCTGTAAGATAGTATAGGAGAGGGGGGGGGGCGGGAGCTGACCACGTGGCATCACAGCTCGATGGCCGCACACACACACACACACACTCACACTCCCGCCCCGCCAGTCAGTCAGCGGAGAGGCCTTCAGGAATATCCTCACCACCCAACCATCCATCCGTCCGTCCATCCACTTGGCCAGTGACGGCGTCTCTTCAGCTCGTCCACACAGCCGCTTCTCCGAGAGGTAGCCCCTCCCTTCCCCACAGGTACATCCCCCATTGGACAGTTCAGTCATGGAGCCCCCTCCCCCCCCCATTCTCCTCAATCTCTCAGCCTACTATGCCTCATCGCCCCCGGCAACCCCTGAGGCTCCTCGGAGTGTTCCGTGTACATTCTAGAACTTGTTATACATTCTGTTCCCCGGGAGACACCATGGCAACTTCCGTCACACAGGACCCCCCTCTGAGGGCCTGCAGCTGGGGGGGGGGGGTGCTGGTGCCGGTGCCGGGGCCTCCTCAGGGCGCAGTGGCAGCAGCGTCCACCAGGGGGGGTGGACCGCAGAGAGAAGAGGGACCAGAGCGGGAGACGAGTGGGGGTTGGAAGAAGGGAGCTGATGGAGGTTACATTTGAAAATGGCACCAGGGGTGTGTGTGTGTGTGTGTGTGTGTATCTGAGTATGTGTGTGTGTGTGTGTATCTGAGTATGTGTGTGTGTGTGTATGTTTGTGGGTGTGTGTGTATATCTGAGTGTGTGTGTGTGTGTGTATGTTTGTGTGTGTGTGTGTGTGTATATATATCTGTGTGTGTGTGTGTGTGTTCAGAGGGGTAGTCTACACACAGAGTGAGATGTGAAGAGTGTGTTCTGGCCTTGACTATGGGCTAAACTCTAAGTGGCCTCTCCCTCACCTGCTGTTAAAGTGGTTTACCAGGTCCAGGTGACAGAGTCAAGCTCACAGTCACATCCCATCAGCCTGAGCTCATCTATCTGACCTCCTCTCTGGAGACAGCTAGGGGGCGCCGTGACGATAAAGGCTTCTGAGCGAACACCTGTAGCTCCCTGATCACTCACACACACACACACACACACACACACAGATAGACACACACACGCACAGCAGGAAACTTAACTCCTAGGAAGCCCCTCACTGGTGATGGCTGTAGTGTTTTTATGCTCACTGCACACACTCCTGAACTTGCCACCTGTCAGTGATCTGCAGTGTGTGTGTGTGTGTGTGTGTGTGTGTGTGTGTGTGTGCCGGAAGGCAAAGCTCATCTCTGTCCACCCCATCAGGTACGTAAAGATGGAGAGATGCTCTTTGGTTTAACAACGAATGAGAAATAAAAGCTGGCAAGGCTGGACGTGTGGGCGGGTCCTTCAGCTGAGGAGCGCAACACACCTCTCGTCACCTCACTGGCCTGCTGCTTGGCGCGTGGTGGCCATGGTTACGGCAAGAGGCTGCTTCCTGCTGATGGACAGTGAGAGCCTGACTCTAAACGCTGACTGACTACAGAGAGGAGGGGCCACAAGATGGCAGCCGTGACTCTAACACCACTCTGGTATGAACACACACACATCTGTACATGTTTATAAGGACCTGTGTGTGTGTGTGTGTGTGTATGTGAGTGTGTGTGTGTGTGTGTGTGAGTGTGTGTGTGTGTGTGTGTGTGTGTGTGTGCGTGTGTGAGTGCGTGTGTGAGTGTGAGTGTGTGTGTGTGTGCGTGTGTGCGTGTGTGCGTGTGTGTGTGTGTGAGTGCGTGCGTGCGTGAGTG
>NW_027468870.1:6904203-6906703 GCF_046254945.1 Alosa pseudoharengus
GCAGACAGTGCTGGGTGATGCTATGAGCGCTTCTGAATCGCATGACATAAATACACTGGACCTTTTCCAGGAGTTGAAGGTACTTAGAGACATAATTCCTAAGGGGACAGATACTGCGCTCCACACTCTTCGTTTCCTTAAGGGGATCGAAGGCACATTCCCCAACTGTGAAATTGCGCTCAGGCTGACAATTCCAGTAACTGTGGCATCGGGGGAACGAAGCTTTTCAAAGCTGAAACTTATCAAAAATTATTTGCGCACCTCAATGTCACAGGACAGACTATGTGGGCTCGCCCTTCTGTCAATTGAAAATGACGTTGCCTGCAAGCTGAATTACAATGATTTAATTGAGGAGTTTGCGGCAACGAAAGCCAGAAAGGTCGATTTTTTCTAAGTAGGCTATGGTGAGACAATCTATGTTATGCGTGTTATTCATTTGTCAGTTTATGTAATGCACATATCTTCAATAGTTTAGTTTGAATGTCGTGCGCTTGATATCGACAAATTGCGTTCAGTATAATAGCCTATACTTCATGACCATTTTCTTCAAGTCAAAATGTTCACCTTTAGCTATGTCTGTGTTAACATGTATGTCTGTGTTGTTGATGTGACGGATAATAAAAGGCTTATTATGGCCAACGATTTATGTGCCTGCTATAATGTTATATATCATTCCCCCTCTTAAAGACATGTCAATGTATTATCCTACTACTAAATATACACCGACCTAAGTTACGTGTAAAGTAGGCTATTGCATGATTCCATGCACGTTAAAAGGGCCTCGCACCCGTCAAGTTCGCACAGGGCCTCGCCCCCCTCTTGCGACGGGCCTGCTCACACACACACACACACGCACACACACACACACACACACGCAATTGCAATTGTGTGCTGTCTGTGACATTTGCTGAGGATTAGAGCGTGCTGGAGCACTTGTGCAGCATTTACACAGGGTCAGTAAGACTCCAGCAGCTGGGCTCTACAAGGCAGAGTTGCTGAGTCGAGGTTAATTGCTCGTTAGGCAGACGGATGCAAGCCAGTCACTAATTAAATGCAATTAAATGTAAAGTGTATGAGATATGTAAATGAGGCTGCTTAGCATTTTCGCTCATCTGCTTCGGCTATTAGCTACTCCCCTCTTCTCTCTCTCCCTCCCTCCCTCTCTCTCCCTCCCTCCCTCTCTCCCTCTCTCTCCCTCTCTCCCTCCCTCCCTCTCTCTGAGCATGCAAGATCTGAAGTCTTTTAAAAATATGTGGTGTTGCAGACAAATGCTGTGGACTGTCATTGATGGTGATTGGCGTTTTGGATATGTGGATACAGTATGCTTTGAATGGGTCGCTGTGTGGTGGCTCAGAGTGTTCCATATTCCATATTCTATATTCCATATTCCATACGTACTGACTGTGTGGTGGCCCAGAGTATTCCATACGTACTAACTGTGTGGTGGCTCAGAGTATTCCACATTCCATATTCCATATTCCATATTCCATACGTACTGACTGCTTCAAAGTATTGCAGTTGTGTATTGGGGCAGCCGTGGCCTACTGGTTAGCACTTCGGACCTGTAACCGGAGGGTTGCCGGTTCGAACCCCGACCAGTAGGCACGGCTGAAGTGCCCTTGAGTAAGGCACCTAACCCCTCATTGCTCCCCGAGCACCGCTGTTGTTGCAGGTAGCTCACTGCGCCGGGATTAGTGTGTGCTTCACCTCACTGTGTGCTGTGTCTGTTTCACTAATTCACGAATTGGGATAAATGCAGAGACCAAATTTCCCTCACGGGATCGATCAAAAGAGTATGTATACTTATACTGTAACTGTAATTTTGTTATAAAAAATAATTTAAAAGATAAAATCAAATCTCCTTCTCTCATTCTACCACCCTGCCCCAATGCATTTCACTCTTCCTCTCTCCCTCCCTCCCTCTCACCCCCCCCCACCTTCTTCTTTTGTTTTCATCCCTCTTGCTATCCAGCTGACTTTCTTCTTCTGTCTCTTTGGCTTTTGCAAATCAACATTTCATGTTATCTCAGGAGGTGGCACTCATCTCACCACCAGGACTCATCATTCATTCTCCATTTATTTCATTAATGATTAAACTCTTCTTGAGAAGACTCTTTCACTCCCTCTCCTTTCTTTCTCTCTCTCTCTCTCTCTCTCTCTCTCTCCTCTCTCTGCTGTTCCACAAAGTATTATTTACTCTCTTTGTATGCTTGAGACATCCATTACCAGCGACTCATAAAATTACATTTTTTTTCTGCATAATCACTAACGAAGCAGCCAGCTGTTTCAATACTGATGAATATTAGTCTGCTCCTGTGTGTGTGTGTGTGGGGGGGGCTGTGTGTGTGTGTGTGTGTGTGTGTGTGTGTGTGTGTGTGGGGGGGGGGGGGGGGGGGCGGGGGCTTTGTGTGTGTGTGTGTAGAGGGGTGGGGGGGGGGGGGCAATGTGTCTGGCCACACATCATTAAACGTTTTTAATTAATTACAGGCCAGTGACTGTG
>NW_027468870.1:6921703-6926703 GCF_046254945.1 Alosa pseudoharengus
TATATATAATAATCTATAGCTGTGATGGTGTGGGCATAATCTATAGCTGTGATGGTGTGGGTATATATAATCCATAGCTGTGATGGTGTGGGCATATATGCTATAGCTGTGATGGTGTGGGCATAATCTATAGCTGTGATGGTGTGGGTATATATAATCCATAGCTGTGATGGTGTGGGCATAATCTAAACATGTGATGGTGTGGGTATATATAATCTATAGCTGTGATGGTGTGGGCATAATCTATAGCTGTGATTGTGTGGTAGCTGATGGTCGTGTGTTGAGTCTGCATATATAATCTATAGCTGTGATGGTGTGGGCATAATCTATAGCTGTGATTGTGTGGGTATTTATAATGATCTATAGATGTGATGGTGTGGGCATAATCTATAGCTGTGATGGTGTGGGTATATATAATCCATAGCTGTGATGGTGTGGGCATATATGCTATAGCTGTGATGGTGTGGGTATATATAATCCATAGCTGTGATGGTGTGGGCATAATCTAAACATGTGATGGTGTGGGTATATATAATCTATAGCTGTGATGGTGTGGGCATAATCTATAGCTGTGATTGTGTGGTAGCTGATGGTCGTGTGTTGAGTCTGCATATATAATCTATAGCTGTGATGGTGTGGGCATAATCTATAGCTGTGATTGTGTGGTAGCTGATGGTCGTGTGTTGAGTCTGCATATATAATCTATAGCTGTGATGGTGTGGCCATAATCTATAGCTGTGATGGTGTGGGTATATATAATCCATAGCTGTGATGGTGTGGGCATATATGCTATAGCTGTGATGGTGTGGGTATATATAATATATAGCTGTGATGGTGTGGGCATAATCTATAGCTGTGATGGTGTGGGTATATAGCTGTGATGGTGTGGGTATATATAATCCATAGCTGTGATGGTGTGGGCATATCAAACATGGCTGCTTTCAGATGGACCTACGGAACTGACTGCATATCAGTGTCAGATGAGTGCATGTGATCAGAGAGTCCTTGAGTCCTATATGCTATAATATAACACCTCAAACCATCCAGGCTGAGATAATCATCAGACACACACACACACACACACACACACACACACACACACACACACACACACACACACACACAATCACACACTCCTCCTAACAACTCTGGCAGTGTGTGTGTTTCTTACACGCACATATCAACAGGCTTGCAATCCACAGCTCTGTGAGTGTGTGTGTGTGTGTGTCTTTGTGAAACAGACAGAGATGCTTCAGTCCTGTCAGAAGGCACATCACCAAGGTTGTCTCCATAGTAACTCAGATACTGAACACAGAGCCATCTGTGTCATTCTGTCCATCAGTGAGCACACACACACTCACACACTCTCTCTCTCTCTGTCTCTTTCTCTAACTCTCTCTCACTCTCAAACTCTCTCTGTCTCTCCCTGTGGTTCTACCAAATCTAGGTCTGTCCAGTTCTACTAAGATCTGTCTACAGGCCCATTTTTGGAGCCTGTGAGTTCCACTGAGATCTCTAACGAGGCCCGTTTGTGGTGCCAGTTCCATAGAGATCTCTAACCAGACCTGTGTGTGGTGTCTAGTTCGGTTCTCTCCACCCAGACAGTGAGGGTTTGGGTTTGTTTCGAGGAAATATAACAGAAAGATCAAGTGAGAGATATTATGTGTGTGTGTGTGTGTGTGTGTGTGTGTGTGTGTATGTGTGTGTGTGTTTGTGTGTGTGTGTGTCTGTGTGTGTGTGTGTATGCAGATGGATGGATGTGTGTGTACACGCGAGTGTGTGTGAGAGTGTATGCATCCGTGTAAGTGTGTGTCCCTGTCCAGGCAGGATTACAGCTCTAATCTGGAGATTACGTTGGCCAGGGTTCTCCCCTGCTGCTCTGTGATGAGCACACACACACACACACACACACACACACACACACACACACACACACACACACACACACACACACACACACACACACACACACACACACACACACACACAAACACACATCCTTCTGGGAATGGAAGATGATTGGAGGTGAAGCAAGGATGATGCTACACATACACCAACAAACACTCACACACACACAACCCCCCCCCCCCACACACACACACACACACACACGCACACACACACACGCACACACACAGACATGCGCTCTCACACACGCACGCACACACACACACACAAACCCCCCCCACACACACACACACACACGCACACACACACACGTGCACACACACATGCGCACACACACACACACACACGCACACACACACACAACCGCCAGCCTGCCCTCTGGGAATGTGAGATGCTTAACTACACACACATGCCAGTATCCGCAGGCTAATCACACACACTCATGAGGTGGCAACAAGTCACAACAGTGCAAAAGCACTATGCTTCTGCCCTGCCAGAGTATGTCAAAATGCTCATAGTAAGTGTATGTGTGTGTCTCTGTAATGCAAGTGTGTGTGTGTGTGTGTGTGTGTGTGTGTGTGTGTGTGTGTGTGTGATTGTGTGTGTGTGTGTGTGTGTGTGTCTGTGTGTGAGTGTGAGTGGGTGTGTGTGTGTGTGTGTGTGTGTGTGTGTGTGTGTTTTTCTCGTAAAGTACAGTATGCTTCACTACCTTTATCATACATGAGGATGCAGGAAACACCATCCCACTTCATTCTAAAGCACATTACATAACACAGAGGATTAGGGTTAGTGTGTAAGTGTGTGTGTGTGTATACATATAGGTATCTATGTGTGTGTGTGTGTGTGTGTATCTGTGTCTGTTTTTTTTTCTCTCTACTGTATATCACACAATACCACCCCCTTCACACACACAGACAAATGTAAGGGCTCATCTACACACATTCTTCCTTGCCTGCAAAATGCATAGAGTACTAAGCAAAGACACACCGAACACAAGTACGTAGATGGTCACACACACACACACACACACACACAGCATGTGCTAGCTTGTCTATTCAGGAACATAGAGAAACACAGGCAAAACCACCCTGTTCACACCCATGCAAGTAAACGCAAACCTGAGCACACACACACACACACACACACATACACACACCCATGCAAGTAAACGCAAGCTCGCTCTCTCTCTCTCTCACACACACACACACACATGTGTGTGTTTCTGTGTGTGTATTTGTGTACATGGACATGTGTGTGTTTCTGTGTGTGTGTTTCTGTGTGTGTGTTTCTGTGGGTATGTGCTTACAGTATGTGTACGCGAGATACATAGGGAGACATTTCGAACCATTATATGGATCAAAAACATCTTTGAAAGCTTTCAGGTAGCCTCACCCCGTCAAACCACACCAAAACCAATAAAAACAAAAATGACCAATTAAATATTGGGATGTCATCATCAGACTTCTGTTCATGTTTATACACTATTACCATAACAAAATGTTGTCCAAAACTTGAAAGAAGACATATTCCGCTCTGACCCTTGATTCCACTAAAGCTTTAAACATGTCCACTAAATTGAGAATCCTCCAGTCTATTACCCCTCTATACGGTCAGAAAATCATACAAGTATACAGGCAGAGAGAGAGACAGACAGACAGACAGAGAGGAAGAGAGAGAGCAGGAAGTGAGCTCTCAGTTAGGGGTAAAGGAAGACTGGATATTCATGGTAGGGGGTTGTGTGTGTGTGTGTGTGTGTGTGTGTGTGTGTGTGTGTGTGTGTGTCTGTGTGTGTGTGTGCATGTGTGTGTGTGTGTGTGTGTGTGTGTGTTAATAGCATTAGACACTATATTAAATATGCAGGCTGCAGTGGTCTCAATAATGCAGACTTTCACTGTGTGGCAGGCTGGTGTCATACTACATCAATACAGATAGACACACACACACACACACACACAGACACACACACACACACACACACACACACACACACACACACACACACACACACACACACACACACACACACACACACAACAACAACAACCTCAGTGCTCTAAAAGTCCACCTCAACACAGAAAAACAAAGTTCCAGCTGATGTGTTTCCAACATCAAGAGTGTGTGGGTGAGTGATAGATAGATTGATAGATACTGTAGATAGATAGATAGATAGATAGATAGAAAGAGAGAGAGAGAGATCAGGAAAAGAGGTCTTAAAATGAAGAGCATAACTAAGATAACTAAGAGACAGCCAGAACAAGAGCAACCCAGAACACCACCGCCCAAAGAGAAAGACACTCCGGAATATAGGACACACACACACACACACACACACACACACACACACACACACACACACACACACACACACACACGTACAACTCGCTCTGCTCAGACCCACTTACAGCATTGAAAGGCCAGAGGTACAGAGACAGACACTGATACGGAGGAATAGAGAAAGAGGGAGAGGGAGACAAGTGACAAAGGAAGAGCAGGAAGAAAGCAGGGGAAGGGAAAGAGAGTGAGGGAAAGAGAGAAAGAGAGAGAAAGAGAGAGAGAGAGAGAGAGAAGATGACCAACAGTAGAGGGGAGAGAGTACAGGAAGCTTACTGTCAGGTCGGAAGACTGAAGAGAGAGGGCCATGCCCTACACACACACACACACGCACACACACATACCATTCAAACTCATATACTGCGCCTCACACACACACACGACCTGAGAAAAGTGCCCAAGTTAGGGCAAGGACATTCTTAGGGTCAGTGTACACACACACACACACACACACACACACACACACTCACTCACACACAGTGCAGTCGGCTGCAGCTCACTTACAAGGAATATTGGGTCAGTGATTCCCGCATGGCATCCAACTTGGAAGGCAAACCGCCACCACACACACACACACACACACACACACACACACACACACACAGACAGACAGACAGACAGACTTGTGCACACACACACACACACACACACACACACACACACACACAGACAGACAGACAGACAGACAGACTTGTGCACACACACACACCTACACACACACACACACACACACATACACACACACACACAAACACACACAA
>NW_027468870.1:6941703-6966703 GCF_046254945.1 Alosa pseudoharengus
TCTAAACGAACTGACTGACGTACTCTTGGGAGGACGCGGACAGACGCCTCCATCACAGACCGTGCCTGCGCTCGGTCGGTCGTTCGCGCGGTCCACCTGATTCCCTCGCTCCCCTCAGATGTGGGCGACGGGTCTATTTGTGGAAACACGCATGACGTCATTTCTCAAGCGCAAACCCTTCCCACAGCTCGAGAAGAATTCAATTTAGCGCGAGAGGTAATGTGCTTTTCCTCCCTGTAACGCAGCTGTGTGTGTGTGTGTGTGTGTGTGTGTATCACAGAATGAGGACAAGGATGCACACACATACCTTAGGGAACGCGGTAGCATCTTTGAACACTAATATACACATGAAGCGGAATTCATTTAGGGGATTTACTCACGAGCATCTGTATCTAGACGACCTGTCAGTAGCCTATCTGCTGTGATATTAAATGATGAAATCGTTCACATTATTTTATACAACAAAATTTAACACAAGGAGCAAATGCCTATATGAGTACCGGCGGTCCGTGGTACCCTCCGGAGGGGGTGGTCGGCTGGCGTCGGCTCAGTCGTATCCTATAGCCTCCGATGAGTGTGACGCAAAAAGATGGGGATCCACCACTCCAGGACCTCGGGTGGGCACGCGGACGCGGGGATGCAGGGAGGAGGAGGGGTGAATGGGAGGCTCGCGGTGAATGAAAAAGCGTTTGCGATGCGATACCACAACTCCGTCGAGATATTGTGCGTAAAGGATATCACATTAAAAGTTACAAGTCTAACTGAGATCAGAGGAATAATGAGGTTTTTTTTTTTTAACAAGAGAAGGTGAGACATTTTAAATAACCTAGGCTATATCCCCAAGAGCGACGCTTCACATAGGGGTATACCCCACTACTGGCTGCAGCCATCACTTGCTTGACTGATCTACTGTGTTCTGACAGAGCTGAGGCAGAGACTGTATTGAACTCTGTAAGATGCTGCGGACTCAGACGGCCATAAAGCCGCGGCTTCATTCGGTACACTTCATCAGACTGACCGCGAGCAAAAGGAGAGTAGGACACTTTTCACCAAACGAAACTCGTTATGGGTCAGGCACAAGTTCATGTTTTCGCTACAAACAGCGACTGTTTGTAGTGGCCAACAGACCACATCTACTTTCATTTCGTGTTATCACTTCTTTTTGTGTGTTGACCTTAATCTTGAGGTTTAGCTTGTAATGTGTCGGTAACGTCTAGGAAAGAAACTACAGTGAAGGTTATAATAAAATTGGATTGGTACTTAACTATTTGCACAGGTGCTGAAGACACAGGTCGATGCACTCTCCCTCCACTTCGTCCTCCGATATGAGATCCGACAAAGGGCGCATCGGGAGCGGCTGGTCCTCCTGCAGCGGGGGCCTCATCTCCCGGAGGAAGAGCTCCAGGAACCTTCGGAAGGTTTTCTCCTCGTTGCCAGAGCCGGACATCGCTTCTCATTCCTGGGGACACAAGAGGCAGCACGAACCGGGTCCGGAGAGAAGTCTACTTTGAATTGCAGGCTGGATATTGCTCGCTCTCTCTCTCTCTCTCTCCGAAGTTGCGCGAGTAGGGAAGCGCGCGCGCGAGAGAGAAGCCACGATTCGCGATAATCACAGGAGAGAGGGGGTGGGTGGATGGATGGCGGTGACGTAGGATCAGGGAGGCCGGAATAAGGGAGCGGGAGGAAACAGAAAATAGAAAGCCGTCACGCTATGCCGTCAGAGGCTCGGGCACGCGCGCGCCAAGGAATGCAGCGTTCGCCGCGGTGGGTCGGCTAGTGTGACTTCTCGCCTGCGTGCGCGCTCCTGAGTGAAAAAATAAGAGAGAGGCTCCGCTGTTGACAGGCAAAGCAGCATAAAATAAGAAAAAAGGCGCGTCGCCCCGGCAGCCGCTGTCTAAAGAGGGTCTCCTCTCCTCCTTGAATGTGCTGACATCACACCTCGGTGTGACGCAAACCGCTCCTGACCTTAACTGCTTGTTCTTCTTTACAGAAACGTGGAATAAAGTATTTGGTTAGTATGCAAGGCAGAATTACCAAGGTCACTGTAATCCTTTTTGGATAAATAACATCTTATTTCTCCCAGTCTTTAAAAGGGATTTTGCACAAGGCAGCCGGGTTTTAAAATATCTTTATTGACTGAACATTTTCTTTTGAGAAACACATTTATTTGGACAGGTGTGGGTAGTGGACCTGGCAGCAGCCATCCACTGACATCTAAACACGACCCCCCAGACTGTTTCGGTCGCGCTGTGACGCGCACAGGGAGGCAGAAGCGCTTATCGAGATTCTTATGGCCGCCGATATAGAGAGCAGGCTATTCTCACGCAATGGACAGAGAAGCCGACTCTCTGTGTGATTGCCGCGTCCGAGGCTCCGGAACACAAATTCTCTTATATTAATATCTCCTCTCGCTAACGATGACATAATGTTAATTGAAATGAGACCATATTTTGGCAACATCAAAAATAACCTTCCGGGCGCAGATAGAGATAAAACTTTGTGAATCATAGGCTACCTAAAAGGAGTTAAGTGATATGAATAAATAGAAAAGCTCTCAGTCAGGATTCTCGGCAATTCGCGCTCACAGCTCCATCCATAGCGCGCAGTGATGCCCCATTCTAAGCGCGTGTATATAGGACATCGGCGCTCATTCTAAAAATATCAGCTGTTGTAGATTTCAAGGCACGATCGGCATTAACTGTTTCCTCGCCAGTTTCGTGGCCTCGGTAGCCACTCTGACAGATTGGACAGACAGAGAGAGGAGCAGGTGGGTTAAATGCTGCTTAATGGCCGTTTAGAAGCGCTCTCCAGGGAAAGTGACCATCACACGTTGTACTACTACCGATGGCTAAAGGATGCTACCCACTTGCTTATGTTCAAAATTAAAAGCAAGACTCAGGGGCTGTGGACACACACACACATCCTGTTTTTGGTGTGTTCGGGTTGGCAGTATGGCCGCAGATCAAGCATCGGCCTGTAGGTATGAATACGCCCATCTGGATACCTGTGTGTCGCTTCCCTGCATGCGCAGGAGAACTCTACTGCGCAGAGCTCCTATTTCAGCACAGATGCTCCTATACTGTAGTATACTGTAGAACAGCATACTATCTGGCAGGGTGTAGTGTACTGTAGAACAGCAAACTTCTGAAACAGCTCGTCAGTCTGGTTCTGATACGGCCTACTTGCCAATGGTTCTGGTCTGATTCTCTTCTGGCTCTGGACCTTCTGACTGCCTCTGGCACATCTCCATCCATCAGAAGACCTGTGGATCGTGTGGCCCGGTTTCAGTGACGCACCTCTTTGTAAACTACCCATGCGTGCGCTCTGAGGGCCAGACGGCGGGGCACAGGAGAGAGGGATAGAGGATACTGAGGGAGAAAGAGAGAGAGGGAGAGAGAGAGAGAGGCAGACTGCCTGCAGAATTGCTGTGTTGGACTGGAGATCAACCTGCTGGTCCACACCATTGTTGGCTCATGGCTGTATCAGTATCTAGCAATACATCAGCGTCTCTTGCTGGTGTCTGATGTCATAATTTGACACCGGATACATAGTATCATGCTGCATTGCTATGGTAACACACCAACACATCCACTTTCACTGTAGTTCTTCTTTATTCAATAAATCCCTCTTACACTGAACATTATACATTTTGATATATACTCAAAAAGTGTTCTCAATGTGGAACTTAAAATAAAAAACATTACAAAAGGTTTGACACTTTTAAACTCAACAGTTTTGGGTTGTTGAACTTCTGTGACACCACTTAGTACAGTGCTCTTGACAGAAACATATTTACAAAAAAAATGGGTGCTTCCTTGCTTCCTGCATCATGTGTCAGAAAATTACATGGGTGCCATGTGTCTGTCTATCCAATGAGGAAGGGCTTTGGATGGAGGCAGAAATCAAGAAGCTCTGTGATTGGCTGTCAGGATGGGAGGGGCTCCATGCGGGGCCGTTTCCTCTGCTGCACAGAGTGGGCGGGGCCTGAGGAGGTGGGTTGGGCAGTGGGGAATGGGGGAGGAGCCAGATCCCGAAATCCATCTTCCTGTGGTGGAGTGGAGACGCACAGTAAGATAATAAACAGGGCAGAATACAAAACACTCCTGCAGGGGAGTAAGTAAGTGTCTGTGACCACTGCCAATGCCTAAAATGCTGTGTTTGTTTACATGGACTCCATTTCCTAGACTGCTGTGCGCAAAGCCAATTGGAGCTAGTACTGGGCTAGGTGAGGGATCCACAGGTCAAAGGTCAGCAGGTGAGACTACTTACAGTATGTGTGTGTGTGTGTGTGTGTAATTTAAGTGTACAGGTGTGTGTGTGTGTATACAGAGGGGTATTTCACAAAGGCAGAATTAAGAAATCCAAGATAAGTGATAAAGCGAGTCGTTCTGGTCGTCGTCTGGTCATCCTAGCTCAACATGTTTCATTAGCGCCAATCCAGGATGAATAGGAGCAACTATGTCAAGCGAGGTGTAAATAATTCAGAATATGGGCGCGTTCTCATTTTTCCTCTGAAGAACCCATGGCTGGAATTAAAAAAGACACAGAAAGTCACACAAAGTGACCAACCACTTTTAATGTATAGGTATAAGCTTGGTCTCTGCATTCATCCCATCCGTGAATTAGTGAAACACACACAGCACACAGTGAACACACAGTGAGGTGAAGCACACACTAATCCCGGCACAGTGAGCTGCCTGCTACAGCGGCGCTCAGGGAGCAGTGAGGGGTTAGGTGCCTTGTTCAAGGGCACTTCAGCCGTGGATGTGGGCATGGAAAAGCAGTGCTCAACCACTTCCCTGCCCACATTTTTCCTACTGGTCGGGGATCGAACCGGCTACCCCTCGGTTTCAAGCCCGAAGCCCTAACCAGTAGGCCACGGCTGCCCAGTAGGCTACGGCTGCCCAGTAGGCTAAAATGCTGCCCAGTAGGCTAACAATGCTGCCCAGTAGGCCACGGCTGCCCAGTAGGCTAATAATGCTGCCCAGTAGGCTAACAATGCTGCCCAGTAGGCTAACAATGCTGCCCAGTAGGCTAACAATGAAGAAAAGTTTTTTGAATAGGAAACACGGCTGTCTCTGTAAAAGCGCGAGAGTAGGCGTGGTGGAGCACCTGAATGCAAATTTACGTATAAGTATATATACTCTTTTGATCCCGTGAGGGAAAGTATGCACCCACATGTGAGTGCTTTCTCATGTAGGCGCGTGTTGTCATTAAGAAAAGTGCTTGCAACTGATACACATACTGTAGCATGATGATATGACTTTATAGCATGATGATATGACTTTATATTGTCTTTACAACCGAATTCATTGAAAACACCTTTGACACATTGCCCTCCATTTCCAATTAACGCCTACAGTAGGCTTTTCATCAAACGTATTTGAATAAAAGAAGCAAACAGCAACTACGCTATTAATAATTATAAAGCTATCACAACTAAAATGATAACCCTATGGCATTAGGCAAACAATCAGTGGTGTTTTGTGAGCAAATACATTTAGCAGTATACAAATGGAATGCAGCTGAATTACTACTCAGGTGTGTGTGTGTGTGTGTGTGTGTAAGAAGGCTACTCACAGTGATGCGGTAAGTTACACTGTGTGTGTGTGTGTGTGTGTGTACTCACAGTGATGGGGTAAGGTACAGTGTGTGTGTGTGTGTGTGTGTCTGTGTGTGTGTGTGTGTGTGTGTGTGTGTGTACACTAACAGTGGTGCGGTAAGGTACAGTGTGTGTGTGTGTGTGTGTGTGTGTGTGTGTGTGTGTGTGTGTGTGTGTGTGTGTGTGTATTGTGTGTTAGGGCTGCACGATTATGGCCAAAATGATAATCACGATTATTTTGATCAATATTGAGATCACGATTTTTTATCACGATTATTAATTCATTTTAGTGACAAAAATATTTTTTCCCTAAACATATTGGACTTGCTATCTGGCTCACCCAAATTCTTCCCCTCACATTTACTCCCCTAAATTACTGCAAATATTGACTTGACTGTGACTTCCAAACAAATTTTTTGTGCGTGCTACTTTGTTAATATTTGGGGAACAGTGCGTAACTGCCTACCAGGAATCCTCCCAACGCTCCCCATTAGCCACTTAAGCTCTGCTTCTTGTTCATGAGTTTAATCGATTAGTCCAGGGGTGTCCAAACTTTTGACTCAAGGGCCACATTGGGTTTGGAAAATTGGCCAGCGGGCCACACACAAACAATAACAATAATAATAATAATAATAATAATAATAATAATAATAATAATAGTAACGTTTTGTATTATTTCTGTTGTAGAAAATACATTTATTAAGAAATACTGTTAATTCGATGCTGTTTAATTCATTTATAAATGGTGCACTGTCACTTTAAGACTCTTTGCCAGCTCCACTCAAATAGCCTATGGCTAGTGCTGTGCTTATGGCTATGCCCTCTCAGTTTATATCAGTAGTGGGAACTACTGTTGCCATCGCGCTCTCTCCCTCTCGTGCACGTTCAAAATGTGTTCCCAATTAAATGGAGTAGCATAATGTAGTTAGATCTCCTGCAATGGAAATATCTCGATGTAGCAAGCTGTTTTGACATTGACATTGTAAACGTTCTCTAAGGGTGTAAAGCAGTTTGTAGTAGCCTAAAGTTAACCACAACGTCGTCTATCGCTGGAAAAAATAGCGGCCTATGATAAACTAATAAATGCTTGGCGGGCCGGATTAAAGTGTGTGGCGGGCCGCAGTTTGGACACCCCTGGTTAGTCATTCGTTGATATGTTAAACACTGACGTGTAGGCTACATTTTCATTATTGTTCACTCGTTTTGAGTAGGCTGTCTTGAAACGCATATGCATTGTAGGTTGCATATGTAGCTTATAAAATACATGAATAAAATTCACTGATCCCGTTAGCTCAACTCTTATTATAGGCTATATCTGAGGAAGCAAACAAGGACTAAAAGTTAACGTGATAAAAAGGCATGTGTGGTTTACGTCAATGTGTTTCACGGTATTAGTTGAGAGCTCTGCTTTGCTTATGTTTTTGGTTAACTTCACTTGCCTGAAATCCGAAATATTTTCGAACAATGATCCGTTTCGAGGGACAAGCTCTTGGCCTTCTGCTGTTTGATTTTTGATCGTCGTTTTTTGTATAGTCTAACTAGCTTACTAATAGTTAACATAATGCTACTAGTCCACAGTGCATCCAAACTGAGCAGTGCATCAGGCTGAGCAGTGCAGGGAACAGCTGTCATTGGTAGGCTGCATGCAGGCACATGGTCAGACAGGTTTAAGGAGCGCTTAATTTGTTTTGTAGCGGAGCGTTCTATGGGTTGCCAGGTTGGTTCTATGGGTAGAGCACACATTTTTAATATCGCTCGATCACGCAAATTTGATCGTGGGAAGCCAAAATCGTGATTAAAATTCGATTAATTGTGCAGCCCTAGTGTGTGTGTGTGTATACTCACAGTGATGCGGTAAGGTACAGTGTGTGTGTGTGTGTGTATACTCACAGTGATGCGGTAAGGAACAGTGTGTGTGTGTGTGTGTGTGCGTATATACTCACAGTGATGCGGTAAGGTACAGTGTGTGTGTGTGTATACTCACAGTGATGCGGTAAGGTACAGTGTGTGTGTGTGTGTGTATACTCACAGTGATGCGGTAAGGTACAGTGTGTGTGTATGTGTGTGTGTGTATACTCACAGTGATGCGTTAAGGTACAGTGTGTGTGTGTGTGTGTGTGTGTGTAGTGCAGTGTTTCTCAAACTTTTTTTCTGGGGACCCACTTTTTAAAAATGACAGACTATCGCGACCCAACTCGTGACTGTGGTAGTTAACAAACTAGATAAGTGGTTCTCAAACTGTTTCTTTCATTCCCGACTTTGATCAAGGGGGCATTCTCGAGCCCCACCTGTCCCTCATCGCTCTAAGAAAGTGGTAGGTCAAGCTTAAAATTGTCAAATTTATTGAAATAATGACAAGTTCTAAATATATCCTCTTCAACAGAGTTAAAATCAGCTGGTGCTGCAGATATAATAATAAATAAATACATAACACACATATTTCTGTTTTCCAGCAACTTATTAGGAAGCATAGGCCATTTTACAGCATTGTACAATATATTCAATGAAATACCAACATGCTGCATTAAATGGATCCATAATCCAGTCATACTGAGCACTGCTGGTTGGGAAATATTTTTTAAATAAACTTTGCAGGGATGTGATGTAGGCCTACTGTTTAATACCAATCCCAATCAGACGTTTCAGCGATTTCGCTCAGAAATCTCAAAGGCACGATCAAGGCGCCTGTCCCATACTCAAGTTTTTTTGGTGAATGCAGTAATCTTATTTGCTAGGTGAGGTAGGTGCTTGTCTTTGCCTTGTAACTGGACATTTAACTCAAATGTATCGCTAAGATATATCAAATATATCGCTAAGATAGGCCAGCTTCGTCAAGAAATGTTCATTAGTGAACGTGCTTGCAGATTCAAACATGCGCTCTTCCTCCAAGAAGAGGCGACTCAGAGCTCAAACACGCGCGACAGCACTTTACCTCGGGAAAGCCACCTTGCCTCGCTGTGAAACAGTACAGCCTTTTGGTCAGCTACCATTTCTTCGCAAAGTGCGGAGAATAGACGCGCTTTTAAGGGCCGGGTCTTGATGAAATTCACCACTCTCACAACAACGTTCAAAATCTCATGTAGGTCGGGACTAACTAAGCTGCCTTGACACGAGCGCTTCCCTGTGAATAACACAGTGCGTCCATTGCGCACCGGGGGCTACCTGGGCCCAGGCTACAGATAAATAAAAAAAATAATAAATAAACTCCTGTTTTTCACGTCAGTTCGCGCCCCACCTGGCTTGTCTCTGCGACCCACAGTTTGAGAAACGCTGGTGTAGTGTGTGGTGTATACTCACAGTGATGCGGTAAGGTACAGTGTGTGTGTGTGTGTGTGTGTGTAGTGTGTGTGTGTGTGTGTGTGTGTGTGTGTGTGTGTGTGTGTGTGTGTGTGTGTGTTTGTGTGTGTGTGTGTGTGTATGTGTGTGTGTGTGTGTATACTCACAGTGATGCGGTAAGGTATAGTAGCCTCCATCTGACTGGGTGACTTATAAATAGATGCCAATCTGAGAAGAGAAAACATATCTTATAAAGACACAACACACACACACACACACACACAGTTAATATATCCTTTCAACAAGGCCAGCGGAAAACTGCAAAGAGAGAAAGAGAGAGAGTGAGAGAGAGAGACCCTAACTGCCCCTAACGGCCACCAAGAAAGAGAGGGATTTATTTGGACTATAAAGGAGTGATTACAGAGGGAGAGAAAAGAAGGAGAGCGATGGGTGTGTGTTTGTAAGTGTGTGTGTGATGGTGGGTGTGTGTTTGTAAGTGTGTGTGATGGTGGTGGTTGTGTGTTTGTAAGTGTGTGTGATGGTGGGTGTGTGTTTGTAAGTGTGTGTGATGGTGGGTGTGTGTTTGTAAGTGTGTGTGTGATGGTGGGTGTGTGTTTGTAAGTGTGTGTGTGATGGTGGTTGTGTGTTTGTAAGTGTGTGTGTGATGGTGGTTGTGTGTTTGTAAGTGTGTGTGTGATGGTGGTGGTTGTGTGTTTGTAAGTGTGTGTGTGATGGTGGTTGTGTGTTTGTAAGTGTGTGTGTGATGGTGGTTGTGTGTTTGTAAGTGTGTGTGTGTGATGGTGGTTGTGTGTTTGTAAGTGTGATGGTGGGTGTGTGTTTGTAAGTGTGTGTGATGGTGGTTGTGTGTTTGTAAGTGTGTGTGTGTGATGGTGGTTGTGTGTTTGTAAGTGTGTGTGATGGTGGTTGTGTGTTTGTAAGTGTGTGTGTGATGGGTGTGTGTTTGTAAGTGTGTGTGATGGTGGTGGTTGTGTGTTTGTAAGTGTGTGTGTGATGGTGGTGGTTGTGTGTTTGTAAGTGTGTGTGATGGTGGTGGTTGTGTGTTTGTAAGTGTGTGTGTGATGGTGGTTGTGTGTTTGTAAGTGTGTGTGTGATGGTGGGTGTGTGTTTGTAAGTGTGTGTGTGATGGGTGTGTGTTTGTAAGTGTGTGTGATGGTGGTTGTGTGTTTGTAAGTGTGTGTCTGATGGTGGTTGTGTGTTTGTAAGTGTGTGTGATGGTGGTGGTTGTGTGTTTGTAAGTGTGTGTGTGATGGTGGGTGTGTGTTTGTAAGTGTGTGTGATGGTGGTTGTGTGTTTGTAAGTGTGTGTGTGATGGTGGTGTTGTGTGTTTGTAAGTGTGTGTGATGGTGGTGGTTGTGTGTTTGTAAGTGTGTGTGTGATGGTGGTTGTGTGTTTGTAAGTGTGTGTGTGATGGTGGGTGTGTGTTTGTAAGTGTGTGTGATGGTGGTGGTTGTGTGTTTGTAAGTGTGTGTGTGATGGTGGGTGTGTGTTTGTAAGTGTGTGTGTGATGGTGGGTGTGTGTTTGTAAGTGTGTGTGTGATGGTGGTGGTTGTGTGTTTGTAAGTGTGTGTGTGATGGTGGTTGTGTGTTTGTAAGTGTGTGTGTGATGGTGGTTGTGTGTTTGTAAGTGTGTGTGATGGTGGTGGTTGTGTGTTTGTAAGTGTGTGTGATGGTGGTTGTGTGTTTGTAAGTGTGTGTGTGATGGTGGTGGGTGTGTGTTTGTAAGTGTGTGTGTGATGGTGGTTGTGTGTTTGTAAGTGTGTGTGTGATGGTGGTTGTGTGTTTGTAAGTGTGTGTGATGGTGGTTGTGTGTTTGTAAGTGTGTGTGTGATGGTGGGTGTGTGTTTGTAAGTGTGTGTGTGATGGTGGTGGTTGTGTGTTTGTAAGTGTGTGTGTGATGGTGGTTGTGTGTTTGTAAGTGTGTGTGTGATGGTGGTGGTTGTGTGTTTGTAAGTGTGTGTGTGATGGTGGTTGTGTGTTTGTAAGTGTGTGTGTGATGGTGGTGGGTGTGTGTTTGTAAGTGTGTGTGTGATGGTGGTTGTATGTTTGTAAGTGTGTGTGATGGTGGTTGTGTGTTTGTAAGTGTGTGTGATGGTGGTGGGTGTGTGTTTGTAAGTGTGTGTGTGATGGTGGTGGGTGTGTGTTTGTAAGTGTGTGTGATGGTGGTGGGTGTGTGTTTGTAAGTGTGTGTGTGATGGTGGTTGTGTGTTTGTAAGTGTGTGTGTGATGGTGGTTGTATGTTTGTAAGTGTGTGTGTGATGGTGGTTGTGTGTTTGTAAGTGTGTGTGTGATGGGTGTGTGTTTGTAAGTGTGTGTGATGGTGGTTGTGTGTTTGTAAGTGTGTGTGTGATGGTGGTGGTTGTGTGTTTGTAAGTGTGTGTGATGGTGGTGGTTGTGTGTTTGTAAGTGTGTGTGTGATGGTGGTTGTGTGTTTGTAAGTGTGTGTGTGATGGTGGGTGTGTGTTTGTAAGTGTGTGTGTGATGGGTGTGTGTTTGTAAGTGTGTGTGATGGTGGTTGTGTGTTTGTAAGTGTGTGTCTGATGGTGGTTGTGTGTTTGTAAGTGTGTGTGATGGTGGTGGTTGTGTGTTTGTAAGTGTGTGTGTGATGGTGGGTGTGTGTTTGTAAGTGTGTGTGATGGTGGTTGTGTGTTTGTAAGTGTGTGTGTGATGGTGGTGGTTGTGTGTTTGTAAGTGTGTGTGATGGTGGTGGTTGTGTGTTTGTAAGTGTGTGTGTGATGGTGGTTGTGTGTTTGTAAGTGTGTGTGTGATGGTGGGTGTGTGTTTGTAAGTGTGTGTGATGGTGGTGGTTGTGTGTTTGTAAGTGTGTGTGTGATGGTGGGTGTGTGTTTGTAAGTGTGTGTGTGATGGTGGGTGTGTGTTTGTAAGTGTGTGTGTGATGGTGGTGGTTGTGTGTTTGTAAGTGTGTGTGTGATGGTGGTTGTGTGTTTGTAAGTGTGTGTGTGATGGTGGGTGTGTGTTTGTAAGTGTGTGTGATGGTGGTGGGTGTGTGTTTGTAAGTGTGTGTGTGATGGTGGTTGTGTGTTTGTAAGTGTGTGTGTGATGGTGGTTGTGTGTTTGTAAGTGTGTGTGATGGTGGTTGTGTGTTTGTAAGTGTGTGTGTGATGGTGGGTGTGTGTTTGTAAGTGTGTGTGTGATGGTGGTGGTTGTGTGTTTGTAAGTGTGTGTGTGATGGTGGTTGTGTGTTTGTAAGTGTGTGTGTGATGGTGGTGGTTGTGTGTTTGTAAGTGTGTGTGTGATGGTGGTTGTGTGTTTGTAAGTGTGTGTGTGATGGTGGTGGGTGTGTGTTTGTAAGTGTGTGTGTGATGGTGGTTGTATGTTTGTAAGTGTGTGTGATGGTGGTTGTGTGTTTGTAAGTGTGTGTGATGGTGGTGGGTGTGTGTTTGTAAGTGTGTGTGTGATGGTGGTGGGTGTGTGTTTGTAAGTGTGTGTGATGGTGGTGGGTGTGTGTTTGTAAGTGTGTGTGTGATGGTGGTTGTGTGTTTGTAAGTGTGTGTGTGATGGTGGTTGTATGTTTGTAAGTGTGTGTGTGATGGTGGTTGTGTGTTTGTAAGTGTGTGTGTGATGGTGGTTGTGTGTTTGTAAGTGTGTGTGTGATGGTGGTTGTGTGTTTGTAAGTGTGTGTGTGATGGTGGTTGTGTGTTTGTAAGTGTGTGTGATGGTGGTGGTTGTGTGTTTGTAAGTGTGTGTGTGATGGTGGGTGTGTGTTTGTAAGTGTGTGTGTGATGGTGGTTGTGTGTTTGTAAGTGTGTGTGTGATGGTGGTTGTGTGTTTGTAAGTGTGTGTGATGGTGGGTGTGTGTTTGTAAGTGTGTGTGTGATGGTGGGTGTGTGTTTGTAAGTGTGTGTGATGGTGGGTGTGTGTTTGTAAGTGTGTGTGATGGTGGTGGTTGTGTGTTTGTAAGTGTGTGTGATGGTGGTGGTTGTGTGTTTGTAAGTGTGTGTGTGATGGTGGGTGTGTGTTTGTAAGTGTGTGTGATGGTGGGTGTGTGTTTGTAAGTGTGTGTGATGGTGGGTGTGTGTTTGTAAGTGTGTGTGTGATGGTGGGTGTGTGTTTGTAAGTGTGTGTGATGGTGGGTGTGTGTTTGTAAGTGTGTGTGATGGTGGTGGGTGTGTGTTTGTAAGTGTGTGTGTGATGGTGGTGGTTGTGTGTTTGTAAGTGTGTGTGTGATGGTGGGTGTGTGTTTGTAAGTGTGTGTGATGGTGGTGGTTGTGTGTTTGTAAGTGTGTGTGTGATGGTGGGTGTGTGTTTGTAAGTGTGTGTGATGGTGGTGGGTGTGTGTTTGTAAGTGTGTGTGATGGTGGTGGTTGTGTGTTTGTAAGTGTGTGTGATGGTGGTTGTGTGTTTGTAAGTGTGTGTGATGGTGGTGGTTGTGTGTTTGTAAGTGTGTGTGTGATGGTGGTGGTTGTGTGTTTGTAAGTGTGTGTGTGATGGTGGTTGTGTGTTTGTAAGTGTGTGTGTGATGGTGGTTGTATGTTTGTAAGTGTGTGTGTGATGGTGGTTGTGTGTTTGTAAGTGTGTGTGTGATGGTGGTTGTGTGTTTGTAAGTGTGTGTGTGATGGTGGTTGTGTGTTTGTAAGTGTGTGTGTGATGGTGGTTGTGTGTTTGTAAGTGTGTGTGATGGTGGTGGTTGTGTGTTTGTAAGTGTGTGTGTGATGGTGGTTGTGTGTTTGTAAGTGTGTGTGTGATGGTGGTGGTTGTGTGTTTGTAAGTGTGTGTGTGATGGTGGGTGTGTGTTTGTAAGTGTGTGTGTGATGGTGGTTGTGTGTTTGTAAGTGTGTGTGTGATGGTGGTTGTATGTTTGTAAGTGTGTGTCTGATGGTGGTGGTTGTGTGTTTGTAAGTGTGTGTGTGATGGTGGGTGTGTGTTTGTAAGTGTGTGTGATGGTGGTGGGTGTGTGTTTGTAAGTGTGTGTGATGGTGGTGGTTGTGTGTTTGTAAGTGTGTGTGTGATGGTGGTTGTGTGTTTGTAAGTGTGTGTGATGGTGGTGGTTGTGTGTTTGTAAGTGTGTGTGTGATGGTGGTGGTTGTGTGTTTGTAAGTGTGTGTGTGATGGTGGTTGTGTGTTTGTAAGTGTGTGTGTGATGGTGGTTGTATGTTTGTAAGTGTGTGTGTGATGGTGGTTGTGTGTTTGTAAGTGTGTGTGTGATGGTGGGTGTGTGTTTGTAAGTGTGTGTGTGATGGTGGTTGTGTGTTTGTAAGTGTGTGTATGGTGGGTGTGTGTTTGTAAGTGTGTGTGTGATGGTGGGTGTGTGTTTGTAAGTGTGTGTGTGATGGTGGTGGTTGTGTGTTTGTAAGTGTGTGTGTGATGGTGGGTGTGTGTTTGTAAGTGTGTGTGTGATGGTGGGTGTGTGTTTGTAAGTGTGTGTGTGATGGTGGGTGTGTGTGGGGTGCGGGGGGGTTAAAGATGTCCAGCGCTGCAGACTGACCGGAAGACATGTACATTATGATTATACCCATCCATACTACACACCCACTGCAAAGAGAACCAATCCATCACACACTGATACTGGGATGTGTGTGTGTGTGTGAGAGAGAGAGGAGAGTGCTGTACATTTAGAGACTCAGTATTACACACACACACACACACACACTAGAGATGCGCGGTTCGCGGTTACAGCCGCGGACTCCGCGGTTAAACCGCGGATCGGGCGGATGACGTGAAGAAATATAATATTTTAATTAAATTCGGGCGGGTGGCGGTTGAACCAATCAAATGAAAAAAATATAGCCTATACATTGTTAAATTGTGTTACCTACATCCGAAAAAAACAAGCACACTTTGAAATATTCAAATTTTCCTCAGGCAGTTTGGCCTAGTTGCTTATATGCATGCTGCTTTGTTTATCTATCAGAGACGGTGTTGCGGAATTGGTGTATTCCGATGTTTCACTGAGCAACCCCTCACGCACGCACGCATGCACACACACACACACACACACACACACTAAAGGTAACAAAGTTTAAATTAAGTAGCCTATCGTAGCCTACCAGCATGTTTTCCTCTTCATTGTGCAATAAGAAAGTAGAATAGGCTAGTGCAAGTTGACCGATGATTCATCTCCCATGTCGCGTCTCGTTGCAGAGCCTTGGTAGGCCACTAAGCAAATCTGCAACCTATGAGCCCAGCTGCCAGTATTGGAGGAGGCCTAAACATCTTGTAGATGAGACTGACTGGGTTATTTTGTTTCGATATTATATATAAAACACATAGTCATTGTAGCCTACCATTCAGGGAATAGGCATTTAAAAGGGAAACAGATTATGGAGTGATATGACTCAGAACTGACATCGGGCAATGGCAGTGCGAGATGTTCAGAACGTAAGAGCAGCGGAAAAAAGAAGGTAAGAAAAATAGTCGGAAAACTTAGATGTGTAAGGCAAGCAAGCAAGTTTGGCGGTTGTTACTAAAAATGTGAACATGCACGTTGCACTGCTGTGCGGTGGGTTACAGTGCGTAAAGTAGCCTAATGTGAATGACTTGTTATTTTATTAAGGATTTCTTTCTTTTTGCAAAAAAAAGTACAATAGGCATTAATTAGTAGGCTAAATAGCAGCATGTTGAAATGATGTGCCAAATTGCGTTTTTTATTACAATGATAAAATTGTAGGCTACAGGCCGATGTGCGTTTTATTTGGAGACTTTTGCGAGACAGACTGAGTTTGCTGCTGATATTCTGGGGATAGGCTACAACATAGCCAATGTAGGACTTTAGCCTTTTAATATATTTGCTGCATTGGATCAGTCTTTCTAGAACAGGCAAGAGCTTTCTAGCCTCACGTCAGCAGCACCGCATCACCCATATACATTAAAACAACCAGCGGATGGCGGGCGGGTGCGGTTTTGAAACTTGGTCAAAAAACGTTAGTGCGGATGGATGGCGGATGGATGATAAGTTTTGCTATGCGGTTACGGTTGAAATAATAGCCCATCCGCGCATCTCTAACACACACACAAAAGCCCATTTGTTGATTGCGTTGGCTCTTGGAGGGTGGATCTCCAGCTCTGTCTGCAGACAACCAGCATGCCAACCCAGCACCCACGCCCAGCACCCACGCCCAGTGGCTACCGCACCCAATAACCACCTTGCCCACTGACCATGCCCACTGTAGCCCAGTGGCTACCGCACCCAATAACCACCATGCCCACTGGCTACCGCACCCAATAACCGCCATGCCCACTGTAGCCCAGTGGCTACCGCACCCAATAACCGCCATGCCCACTGTAGCCCAGTATGCTAACCCAACCGCCAGACACACAAACAAACACACACGCGCGCGCGCACACACACACGCACACACGCACGCGCACACGCACACGCACACGCACACGCACACGCACACGCACACGCACACGCACACGCACACACACACACACAGATCTGTGAAAATGAGGTCATTATTTTTTTGCTGACTGCCAGAGGGGAGAGGTGAAAGGTGGTAGTGTAGGGGTCAGAGGTTACCTCTGGGTTCCCTCCCAGTGCAGAATGAGTCTCTGTGTGGCTGCATGCCCCCAGCTCTCACCTGCAGATGGACAGACAGAGTGACACACACACACACACACACACACACACACACACACACACACACACACACACACACACACACACACACACACACACACACACACACACACACACACACACACACACACACACACACACACACATACGCACAGGCACAGACATACACACAAACACACAACAGATAGAGGGAGATCAATGAAGTAAAAGGAATATGGTTATGGGATTTGGCAGAACAATAATGAGATTGATTGATTATATTCTCTCTCACATACATACACACACGCACGCATCCGCACACACAGACAACAGGATCACAGAGCTGTTTAAATGTTGTTTATAACTCCTTACCCAGGGCTGGGATGAGTTTGGACTGCCCATTCCACACCTTAGTGGTCATCTGATTGGTGAGAACAACCTGAAAATGAAGCAGGGTTTGCTTAATGTGTTTGTATTTGAAGCGGGGTTTGCTTAATGTGTTTGTATCTGAAGCAGGGTTTGCTTAATGTGTTTGTCTGAAGCAGGGTTGTGTTTGTATCTGAAGCAGGGTTTGCTTAATGTGTTTGTGATAATCGTAATCAAGTTGAATCGAATGATCAGTGATGATTAACACCTCTAGTATGCGTGTGTTTATGTGCGTGTGTGTGCATGTGTGTGTGAGTATGCGTGTGTGTGCATCTCATACCGCTACGTTGTGCTCTGTGGCTAGCTGTATGAGTTGTTGGGCTAGCCCATTAAGGAGGCGGGTCCTCTGGGAGAAATCCTCAAAGTCGTGCCGGAATGGGAAGGCAATGCTGTCAATCACCACCAGCTGGACCTATCACACAATAAGAGATAGCTGGGCCAATCGGACTGGAGGACCTGGGTGAGTGAGTGTGTGTGTGTGTGTGTGTCATACCTCTGGGTGTTTGGTCAGGAAGTCAGGGAGGAGGTAACAGCGGGCCAACAGCTCCACATAGTCATGACAACGGACAAGTGAGAGGCGAGAGAGGATGTTTTCAACGGTGAAGTCCTTCAAGGCTGCCTGTTGCTCTGCACACACACACACACACAGCATAGGTAGTGAGCGCACACACACACACGCACACACACACAGCATAGGTAGTGAGCGCACACACACACACGCACACACACACAGCATAGGTAGTGAGCGCGCACACACACACACACACACAGCTCTTTCAGTTTTTAAGCATTTAACACACAGACACAAACCACTCTGCCACACTGTTGTACTAAGCCACCAGTCTGCCTTCTGCACCAGGAACCTGCCATCGGTACACACACACACACACACACTCCTGTGTCATACCAGCATCCTGAGTGACCACTCTGCAGTGCTCCACAGCTGCGTGTGCCATATCAGCTGCCCTCTGCACCAGGAAGCTTCCCTCTGTGTCTACGTAGAGTGCCCGACCCCCCCGTCCTCCAAAACACACTGGGATCTGCACGTCCACTGCCAACTGCAGACTGGACACACACACACACACACACACACACACACACACACACACACACACACACACACACACACACACACACACACACACACACACACACACACACACACACACACACACACACAGGGAAGATAAGAGATTTAACCTCACACACACCGGTGTAATCGGGTGCGATCAAACGGTGCGATCAAATTAGCATAACATACGCGAACGTTTTTGCGAACGTTTGCAAACATGTTTCTGTTTGCCTTGAGTTTTTTGGTGAATGTTTGCAATTTGCAAAAAGTCTTCGGAGGTATTTCTCTGAACGTACAGTGGAGCTGGACGTGGGCTTGATGGAGGTAACAATGCAATTAACGTTACAATGGAATGTTAACACCAAATCGTTCAAATTTAACTGTTTAGAAAAAACATGTTCATCTCAAGCGTTCGCCAATGTTTGCCAAACTTGAACACACCTCAGGGCTGTGTCTTCACGACCCCAGGACCTCAATACACATATGCGCACACACACACACTCACACACACACACACACACACACACACTCACCATAGTTGTGTCTTCCCCACACCAGGAGCTCAATACACATATGCACACACACACACACACACACACACACACTCACACACACACTCACCATAGTTGTGTCTTCCCCACCCCAGGACCTCAATGCACACAGGCACACTCACACTCACCATAGTTGTGTCTTCCCCACCCCAGGACCTCAATGCACACAGGCACACTCACACACACACACACAAACTCACCATAGTTGTGTCTTCCCCACCCCAGGAGCTCCACACACCTCCGTGGTCTTCCCAACGGGAACCCCTCCCCCCAGGGCGGAGTCCAGGGCGGAGCAGAAGGTTATGATGTCACCCAGAGCATGCTCCTTCTGCAGAAGCTGCAGCGCAGTGAGTCCGCCACTCACAGCACCGGCCCCGCCCGCATGGCTAGCCACACCCGCCCCATCATCAGAGCGCAAAGTCTGCAGCACCTCTAGCGCCTCCTCCTGGGAGATGCCTGCCTCTGCAAGCAACACACACAACACAAGTACTAAACATCAGAACATAACACATGACCACAGGAACACATCAGTGGGCAGTCGTGGACTACTGGTTAGGGCTTTAGGCTTGGATCCGAAGGATTGCCGGTTCGATCCCCGACCAGTGGGAACGGCAGAAGTGCCCTTGAGCAAGGCACCTAACCCCTCACTGCTCCCCAAGCACCGCTGTAGCAAAGCAGCTCACTACTCCGGGTTAGTGTGTGCTTAACCTCACTGTGTGTTCACTGTGTGCTCTGTGTGTTCCAAATTCCTTGTATAGAAACCTTACGATTTACATTTACATTTACATTATCACATTAAACAAACATGACCACAACAACACATCATAACATAATGCAAACAGAAGACCACAATAACATAACGCAATAACACATCATCATAACATAACGCAAACAGATGATCACTGTAAGACATCATCACATACGCCTAACATGACCTCATGAACACAAGATCATAACATAACATAACTCAACAATACATTCTCTTCAGCACGACAGAGTACCACCTAATGACCCAACTACCAACCACATGAGATACTCTGCAAGGGAACACAAAGTAACCCCTCAGAGTTGTCATGGACTTTGCATGTTAGATGTTTAAACGACAGACATTTTATTAGCGGAATATGTATAATATGCTTTGTATAAAATATCCCTTGATACACAATAACAAGTTACAGACGGTGACTACTGAGAATGAGTAAAAATCACATCACATCACATGTTCAACTACAATAACACTTTCTACCTGTTAAAGACACTGGAACAGTGTGTAGCGCATGACGGACCCGTCAGTTCTGCGACCCAACGTGTTACCACTGTTCCCTGACCCATCTCTCATATCAGTTGACCTTTAGGATGGGGATGGGGATGACGAGGCACTATGCAAGACAAGTCAACAAACCACTGTGGCATGTGAATGGTAACGTTACCTTTGCAGAGTTGGAGTGGTCGCAAATCCTTCAGGTCTGCACAGGTGTCGAACCCTGCGCTTGTGAGTTTAATTTTTACCGAGGGAGCAAGAGGCAAGCTTGCAATAGTTCTATGCATCCTGTCACATTAATGCACTATCATTCGAGTAGACAAGGACCGTCCTTTCCTGTCCTTGTCTTTCTACTCTTGGCGTTTCCAGCTAGCATGAGATGACTAGCTAACACGCTAAAGTTAAAACTTTAGTAACTTTCCCCCCCATCACACTTGACTACTCTTGTCACGCTATCGTAACTGACATGACAGTTTTCCGAAATAGTTATCGGGCGACTTGTTGGAGCACATGTGTATCTTGTAAGATCTGTCTTCTTGACACTTTGAGACACTTGACGCTTGAGGTCTTGCGATTTTGAATATGCCACTTGTGTTTTTGACCCGCCTCCTCCCTGGAAACAGGAAGTGTCGTCACTACATCTGCTTATTAAAAAGGCCTCACTCAATAATTTGGTCTACTGCCTCTTTTTAATTCCTGTATAGAAATATGCACTCATTTGTTAAATACATTTTGTAGAGTACGTGTGTGAGTGTGTGTTCGTAAGCCAATTTTATGTTTTCTTATCAAACATTTAACAAAACATTTGCTGTTGCTGCCGCTGTGTGGTGAAAGCCTGTATTACAAGTGAAACAGGCCAACAGTATGTTATTTGTATCTTTCACGTTATCTGGGTTCTCCAGCCCTTGAGCGTTCTAGGATTCGAGTCTAGCCTATTTCAGACGTCCTCCTCTCTATCTTTGGCACGAGCTCCAGGAAGCAGTTGCTCCAAGTGCTAATATGACCTTCAATTTCCAACAAACTTTAATCCAAGATCTGCTGAAGGAGGAAATTGCAAGGGGAAACACTCATTGTAGCCCACAGTTGTAAAAAAGTGCTGAAGTGCTTATTGTAACTATAAGTAAACGCCTATTACAGTGATTTGTGCATGGTTAAATGGACACAGGGGGTGTCGCACCTAGGCCTGCATGTGTGTATCATGCCAAAGAACATTCAACATCAACAATATGACTGAGCTAATGCTGAAAATGATAATGTCTGTGACAGTCAGTTGCGACCTGGTATAATTAAAGTGCTATTATTATCATAAGCCTAAGGTTAGAATATTCACAATAATAATAAAAATATATCTATGTATAGTATCTATACGTATCTTACATAAAAGGATGGCCTAAGTAATGTTCACTCATTAGTTCAGGTTCAAGTTCAAGTTTATTTTCCATATGCTCAATATATATGTCAAGGACAACTGCAGGCTATAATGAAATGCTTGTAAGTGAGACTTGGGTGCTGAAAAACATCAGCAAATTCACGGTTTCACCCTCCTTGTCGATTAGATTTCCCATTGAATGTGTCATCACCCTGTGGTGGCCTTGCATTATGTGTCACATACAATATCACTAAGTGACAGGGATTTCCAGGTTGCCTAATGCAACTAATATCACATTCTCTGTTAATACTTTGTATGCTCTGGATGGAACCTTCTGCCACGACTCAGTGATGTAATCGAGGGAGTTGCAATGCTCACGTGCAGTGCAGTACAGCACTGAAGATGAAATATGCCATACCAACAGTAAGTTATGCTGTGATATACCAGTGATTTGTCATAGTCAGTAATTTAATGTTCGATTTGAAATGTTTAAGAAACGAAACATATTATGTATACACATTATAAGCTGCTAAATATAAAGCCAGTGAGGTTAATTAGTGAAGTTACATTGTCAACCTAGCGTTAGCCATCACTAGCCTAGCTGCTAGCTAAAAGTTAGCAAAAAATAGCGCAACAAAGAAAGAAACAATAGTTAGCAAGTAAATATCTGAGTATTATAGATAAAGGTACAGAATGTACACCATTAAGCATCTCGTGTTGTTTAATCATTATCCTGATATCACAAGAGTACTGTTAATTTGACATCACACAGCTAAAATAGGATAACCAACTAACGTTAGAAGTCTCAGGATAGCAGATCTGTATCTATACCTTGCTAGAGCTAACGTTATCCTTGTTGCATAACCCTTTTTAGGTATCAGTAATATCTTGAAGCTTATAGCCTGTCTATAACATAATTATCTTTATAGTCATAGTTTTTAAACCAACAAAGATTTACCAATGGACTCAGTATCAACAACTAATGTCAGTAATGGATCAAACTTTTTCACTTCAGGAAGTGTAGCCCATTATTCTGTGCCTGTTTGTGACTGGTGTGTTGTGTGTGGCATGGCGGCGACATTGTCCCTGCCGTGCCCCGTGAGGCTGGGCGTCGTGAGGCAGGCGGGACCCCAGGCAGAGCTTCACCGCTGCACTCTGGAGAGAAACGTCAACAAGATGGAAAAACTTCTCAAGAAAGGTACACTAAGCTGCAAGGTTTGGTTGGTGATTCATTTGTGTGAAGTTGCTGTGGAATCGGATAGTGTCATTGAGGTCTCTGTGAATGACGTGTGTTGAGTGTTTGCCAATGACCTGTGTGTTCCTGTGCATCGAAGGTGTGTAGATGCTGTCTGTGAATGACTGGGGGTCGAAGTCTATGTGGTTAATGTGGACTGTAAGACATCTGTTAATATCAAATATTGCATATTGTATGTCTGTGAATGAGTGTTGTACATTATCTGTGAATGACCTGTACTGTACATTGTCTGTGATTGAGTGTTGTATAGCCTGACCCAGATCAAGATGTAGGGTGTGGGAACTATCCATTGGAACTGCTCGATCCGAGAGGCGGGATAAACGGTTGTCTTTCAAATTTCCTCTGCATGCAATAGGATAGTGACACAACTCATGAATCCCATGCATTTTCCCACCAGCGGAGCTAGTTGACTAGTTGATCAAACTTTTGTCAATTTAAAAAAAGCTTAACTCGAGTCGCGATTCAAAGACCGCTGTTCGTCAGCAACAGCATCCATCTTCTTTGTTTTCAAGTAGCAGGGAATTCACGCGGAACCGTCGCCGACTCTACACACGATGTGATTGGCCTGATTGAAGTTTCATTTTTCCAGCTCGCAAGCCAAAGATGAGTTGCTAGACTACCCTGGCTGCAAATTAAATTTGCTGCCGCTAGGGTGTGTCTAGATTTCTAGGCTAATTGTTGTACTTTGTCTGTGAATGACCTGTGCTGTAAGCTTACATTGTCTGTGAATGACCTGTACTGTACATTTTCTGTGAATGACCTGTGTTGTACATTGTCTGTGAATGACCTGTACTGTACATTGTCTCTGAATGACCCGTGTGATGTGTATTATAGGTGTGGATGTGGACTGTGTGAATGATCTGGGGCAGACGTCTCTGTTCTGTGCTTGCCTGGTGGGAATGACCAGCACTGCTGAACTCCTGCTGCAGTATGGAGCCAATCCCAACCAGTAAGACACACAGACACATTGCCCAAACCACATCCCATCACATAACACCACCTACACTATCCAAGCCACACCCCATCAAATAACACCACCCACACAACACCACCCACACTATCCAAGCCACACCCCATCACATAACACCACCCACACTATCCAAGCCACACCCCATCAAATAACACCACCCACACTATCCAAGCCACACCCCATCACCTAACACCACCTACACTATCCAAGCCACACCCCATCAAATAACACCACCCACACTATCCAAGCCACTCCCCTAACACCACCTACACTATCCAAGCCACACCCCATTATATAACACCACCCACATTATCCAAGCCACACCCCATTATGTAACACCAGTAAGACACACCCACACATTGTAAACCACAGTATCCACGTCTCACGATACCATCCCATAGAAGCCAGCCACCCTCGTCTTTGGCCGCTACCAACCAGGGATCCGTTTCCCAAAAGCATAGTTGCTAACTATGATAGCAACTACCTCGGTAGTGTCACTGCCAAATGTGAGTCCGTAAATTTTAGTTGCACATGCACCAACACTTAAGCTCCATATTGTCACATATCACGTTTTTCATTTTGGAAAATTAAAAAATAAGAGCATATTTGTTAGCTCTTACTAAATACTAACCAGTGAGACACACCCATAGTTTCCGTGATGTCATGTTGCGCACTGTTCTGTGACATCGTGTTTTATGTTAAGTGATGTCATGTTGTGTTCAGTTCCGTGACATCATGTGTTATGGTGCGTAGTCGCTGTCATGACCGGAGTACTCCTGTGCATGCGGTGGCGTTCTCCTGCAACGCGAGGCTACTGAGCACGCTCCTGGACGCGGGCGGAGACCTCAGACTTCACAACGCCAAGGGCCAGCGACCTCAGGACTGGGCAACTGCTGGAGCACAACCCAATGGACCCAAAGTGAGGGTCTGTGTGTGTGTGTGTGTGTGTGTGTGTGTGGGTGTGTGTGTGTGTGTGTGTGTTTGAGTGTGAGAGAGAGAGAGTGTGTGTGTGTGTGTGTGTCCGTGTGTGTGTGTGTGTGTGTCCGTGTTTGAGTGTGAGAGAGAGTGTGTGTGTGTGTGTGTGAGAGAGAGTGAGTGAGTGTGAGGCTTTTATGAGGCTGCATACGTTTGATTCTGTTTCCTGTTGAAGTTGGAACGGAAATAATCAGGGAGTTTACCATCATAAAGGCTCACCAACTCTTCTCTTTAACTGAAGCTAAACTCTGGAAATCTATATGTATCTATATAATTTATATAGTTTATATAATCTATATATATACTGTATGACAACAGCAGCCACTGGCCCTACTCTGGCTACTGTTACCTTAGAAACAGGTTTTCCATCACCTCAGGTAAAATAGCGCACATTGATTTCGCACCAGACCGAACCCTGTGTGTTCTCTCCCAGCACACATCAGAGCTGATGAGGCACGTGTTTGTGTATGTGTGTGTGTGTGTGTGTGTGTGTATGTGTGTGTGCTTGACTTCAAACCATGTGCAGACATCTGCCTCAAAGATTGATATTATTTTACTTGAACTTTGTCATGAAGCGTCTCATTGGCCAATGTTAATTTTGCTTGAGATCGATGAGTTTCATTAACATTCTATGGTCTCGCATACCCAGGTTTGAGACACACACACACACACACACACACTCCCAGGTTTGAGCACATCACTCAGA
>NW_027468870.1:6971703-6974203 GCF_046254945.1 Alosa pseudoharengus
AAGAAATGTGCTTGAACTATTTACAAGTGCAAAATGAAACATCCAACAGTGCAATGTAGGCATATTATAGCCTAACTATTTACAAACATTAACTATTTACAAGTGCAAAATGAAACATCAGTGCAACAGTGTATTATAACTATTTACAAACATACAAAAAATACCATCCATACCAAAAATAGAGCCCTATAACTGCAAAATATGCAGTGCTAAAAAATGTTTTAAAAAAATAGCAAAATTAAAAACAACAATATGATCAGTCCAGCTGCTGATAAGACGCAGACGGCCCGTTGTGTGACTCGTCCATGTGGAAGCTGGGGAATGGTGGCGGAGGAGAGTGGTAGGACGCTGCAGCAGGTGCACGGTAGTGGCGTGTGGTGCTGTGCTCTGGTACAGGAGCTGGTATTCTTGCAATCATGTCCTGCATAAGGGAAGACTGCGACTGCATGTCCCTTTGGATACTTAGTCGGGTTGTTTCATAGGCAAACAAATCGGTGAAACACACAGGGGAATGTTATGGCCTGCAATTGCGAAAATGAGTAGGCCTACGAATTTACCTGGTTGGTTATCGGTGGCTGATTGTTGGCTTTCGATGTTGGAATCGCTGGTGCTGGTGTCGGCGCCAGAACAGACACTGGATGCTGGGGATGCAGGTGTCGCCTCCATGCTGCTCTGAAGAGCGACAGGGTTGGCCGAGTGGCTGCTCCCCCAAATCGCACAACAGAGGTCGAAATATGGCCAATCCAGTCTCCCCCTGCCACTTCTGCCGTTGTGGTCATTGACGCTGTTGAATTTTTTGCAGGCTTTTTAATTTGCTGGTGACCTGCATCTTGTCCCGTGCATAGCCGAGGTCGTGGAGTTTTCCGGCCAGTCTTTCCAATATAGGACCATCCTTTACTGTCCCGTTCATGTGGCGCCTCACCTCATCTTCTCCCCTAAGGGCAAGGAGCGTCCGGATTTCTTGGTCTCCCCAGTGTGCCATGTTTTCTTTCTCCTTGTTGTTGTTGTTGTTCGTTCTGATCAGCTGATCAGCTGTGTGTGTTTTTAAATCTCCCGGTGGTGGGTTGCATAGGTAGCGTCACTAGACACCCCCGCCCACGTCCCCTTCCCACGCCCACGTTCCCCCTTTCCGCCTTGACCCATTCACACTGGTGGCGGAACGAAAAAACTCGGCAAAATGTCTAGGGGGCTTGGTAGTAAATTTGGCGAGACCCTTTGTCCCGCCGTTCCGCCTCGGTCTATGTGAAAGGGACACTCGTTCCGCGATTCTGGTACATAAAATCGCGGCAATTTTGCCAGTGTGAAAGGGCCTTTTGATGCAGTAGGCCTACAGACTAAACCACATGTTCCTTTCTCTGCTTGTACCCTTATAGTAGGGATGCACGATATATCGGCGGCCGATATATTATTAGCCGATAAGTGAAAAAATTTAAATATTATAATCGTTAACAGAATTCTGGCCGATAATTTGCGCCGATATTTTTTAAAGTCCTAATTTAGGCCTACGTAAGGTCCGTCTGGCGACACTGAGCTACTTGAGCTTGGTTGGCTATACTTTTTCCTCAATATAATGTCAGCGGTGTGAATGTATTTCACCACTCAATCTGTGCATCTCAAAATCCTCTCGTGAATGATCCGCCATTTAACCTTACCAGAGTGGAGCTCAGCCCTATCTAGAGCCGTCTTGTGCTGGTGTGTTTGCACTTTACCGCGCTGGTCGGGGAAACAAATAAACAAACTCGTTAGTGGGACGAGTACATAAGTAGGCCTAGTTCTAAGTTGTGTTTTAGTATTATATTTGCATTACTTAATATGCTAACCAGACAGGTCATCATAATATGTTATTAAAACCTTCAGGGCTAACGCCTTTCATTTCTGCTGCAGCAGGTTGTGCGCAACAGAGTAGACGGACATAAGATACAGTCTGAGGAGTTGCAGCTTTATTCAGTTACCCGCAGTTGAAACTAAACCTAAGTTTCCCTCACAAACTCTGATTTGGTCGCTATACTGTAGCTTATTCCAAGCTGAGCCGTTTATGAGCGTTTAGTCCTAAATAAAAACAATTCAAACTCTCTAGCCACTCACTCGCAATTCACTGACGTCAGGTTCACTTAAAGGAGCCACACATACTGTAGGGCTAGGCTACTGTTATGTTGTTGACTGCCGTACTATTGAGGACTATTATGAGTTCTGTCCATCATTTAGTGGTAGGTAAAATTACTGCAATAAAATTATGCTTATTAAATGCTTTCACCAAATCACTTTTCACATTTTTTTTTTCAAGAGTAATATTATCGGTTATCGTATCGGTATCGGCCACAACAAACCAATAAATATCGGTTATCGTTATCGGCCCCAAATTTCCATATCGGTGCATCTCTACCTTATAGGCCTAATAAAATATAGCCCTCACTTAGCAAAGATAATGGCAAACTATTCTGGCAACGTCTCGTTTCATAACTTGATTGCATTTTTGTCCGCTTTTCATCACATTATTATG
>NW_027468870.1:6979203-6994203 GCF_046254945.1 Alosa pseudoharengus
GCAGCTACGCTACACACTGCACACACACAGCAAGGTACACACACACACACACACCCTGCAGCAGCTACGATACACACTGCACACACACAGCAAGGTACACACACACACGCACACACACCCTGCAGCAGCTACGATACACACTGCACACACACAGCAAGGTACACACACACACGCACACACACCCTGCAGCAGCTACGATACACACTGCACACACACAGCAAGGTACACACACACACACACACACACACCCTGCAGCAGCTACGCTACACACTGCACACACACAGCAAGGTACACACACACACACACCCTGCAGCAGCTACGCTACACACTGCACACACACAGCAAGGTACACACACACACACACACACACCCTGCAGCAGCTACGATACACACTGCACACACACAGCAAGGTACACACACACACACACCCTGCAGCAGCTACGATACACACTGCACACACACAGCAAGGTACACACACACACACACACACACCCTGCAGCAGCTACGATACACACTGCACACACACAGCAAGGTACACACACACACACACCCTGCAGCAGCTACGCTACACACTGCACACACACAGCAAGGTACACACACACACACACACACCCTGCAGCAGCTACGATACACACTGCACACACACAGCAAGGTACACACACACACACACACCCTGCAGCAGCTACGAAACAACTGCACACACACAGCAAGGTACACACACACACACACACACACCCTGCAGCAGCTACGATACACACTGCACACACACAGCAAGGTACACACACACACACACACACACCCTGCAGCAGTTACGATACACACTGCACACACACAGCAAGGTACACACACACACACACACACACCCTGCAGCAGTTACGATACACACTGCACACACACAGCAAGGTACACACACACACTCACACACACACCCTGCAGCAGCTACGCTACACACTGCACACACACAGCAAGGTACACACACACACACACACACCCTGCAGCAGCTACGATACACACTGCACACACACAGCAAGGTACACACACACACACACACCCTGCAGCAGCTACGATACAACTGCACACACACAGCAAGGTACACACACACACACACACACACCCTGCAGCAGCTACGATACACACTGCACACACACAGCAAGGTACACACACACACACACACACACCCTGCAGCAGTTACGATACACACTGCACACACACAGCAAGGTACACACACACACACACACACACCCTGCAGCAGTTACGATACACACTGCACACACACAGCAAGGTACACACACACACACACACCCTGCAGCAGCTACGATACACACTGCACACACACTGCAAGGTACACACACACACACACACACACCCTGCAGCAGCTACGCTACACACTGCACACACACAGCAAGGTACACACACACACACACCCTGCAGCAGCTACGCTACACACTGCACACACACAGCAAGGTACACACACACACACACACACACACACACACCCTGCAGCAGCTACGCTACACACTGCACACACACAGCAAGGTACACACACACACACCCTGCAGCAGCTACGATACACACTGCACACACAGCAAGGTACACACACACACACACACTCACACACACACACACACACGCACACACACACACGCACGCACGCACGCACGCACGCACGCACGCACACACACACACACACACACAACGATACACACTGCACACCGACAGCAAGGTACACACACACACACACACACAGCAAGGTACACACACAAACACACACACACACGCACACACTGCACAACGATACACACTGCACACGCACAGCAAGGTACACACACACACACACGCACACACTGCACAACGATACACACTGCATGACAGCAAGGTACATACACACACACACACACACATACCCACACACACACACACACACCAGCTCACACTGCAGCAGCTACAGTACAATACACAGTCCACATCAACAGCAAGGTACACAGACCCACACAGACACACACACACACACTTGTGTGATTGTGTTGGTGTGTGTTTAGGATCCTCACCTGTGTGTTTGTGTTGGTCACCTGTGTGATTGTGTTGGTGTGTGTTTAGGATCCTCACCTGTGTGATTGTGTTGGTGTGTATGTGTGTGTTCAGGAGTTGTCGGATGTGACATGGGGCATGAGTCCAGCCACTAAGATACAGCAGGAGTCCTTCAATCAGAGTGAGTTATTATCACACACACACACACACACACACACACACACACACACCAATTAAAAAACACCAGGAGTCCTTCAATCAGAGTAAGTTATTATCACACACAGACACACATACACACAAGCCAATAACAGCAAAGGTGTTCAATCAGATAAATTTACTGTATTCGATGACACTGATGTTTCACATTTGGAAGTTGCTTTTGTTCTCTGTGTAACCTCACTCCTCTCTCTCTCTCTCTCTCTCTCTGTCTCTCTCTCTCTTTCTGCTGTCTCTGTTATTCAATTCAGTTCAACCCAACGTTGCTTTATTAGCATGATTGTAGGTAGTGTTGCCAAAGCACAAAACAAAACAGCATTACAAGTTTTGCAGTAACAATTAGAACATTGACAACATTGTGACAACATTATTCTCTTTCTCTCTCTTCTGCTCTGTCCTTCTCCCCCCCTCTCTCTCCTTCACCCTCTTTCTCTCTCCCTCTCTCCTTTACCCTCTGTCTCCCTCTCTCCTTCTCTCTCTCCTTCACCAACTCTCCCCCTCCCTCTCTCCTTCACCATCTCTCTCCTTCTCTTTCTCTGTGTTCCACTCCCTCCTCCTCTCCTTCCCTCCCCCTGCTTCAGGTTGTGCTGGCCGGCACTCTCTGGACTCTGAGATCCAGCACCAACTCAGCCAGCTGGACCACATACTGCAGCGGGAGGAGCAGAGAGGACGAGAGGAGAGGACGACCGTCGTCAGGACGGACAGAACGCCAGAGCAGAGAGGACGAGAGGAGAGGACGACCGTCGTCAGGACGGACAGAACGCCAGAGCGGAGAGGACGAGAGGAGAGGACGACCGTCGTCAGGACGGACAGAACGCCAGAGCGGAGAGGACGAGAGGAGAGGAGAGCTAGAGGAGAGAGGGAGGAGAGAGGAGGAGAGGAGAGGAGAGAGAGGGAGGAGAGAGGGACGCAGAGGAGAATCAGCATGTATGTAGTGGACAGGAGGAGAAACAGCAGAGGGAGAGAGGAAGAGGAGGAGGAGGAGGATGGAGAGAGCGAGATGACGGAGGAGGAGAGCACCACCAGCTCCTTCACGGAGAGATGGAGCGAGAGAGACCGCGAGGAGGAGAGCGACTTCTCCATGAGGGTGGGGGCCGGTCGCCGTGGCAGCGACGCCTCCTGCCCACTGCACGCGGTCTCTCTGGATGACTGGAAGACTGAGGACGCGGGGTCAGGGTCGGGGTCAGAGGTCGCGGCGCCCAAGTGGGCGTCGGAGGCCATGAGCTCCATCGTGCTGAACCAGCAGGTGTGTCGCGTGCTGCTGCAGGAGTGTGAGCGCAGCCTGGAGACGGCCGAGCGAAACACACCCGACCACACACACTCGCTCACACACTCGCTCACACTCTCGCAGAGCTACGACGAGGTGGACGGCGCTGGAGTTCTGTCGGGAGCCGTGGGCCCCCCTTCCTGCTACTCGCCCCAGGTGGAGGGGTCTGGCTGGGACCAGATGGGGGCACTAGGGGGCGCACTCTGGCTGGGGGAGTTCCCCTCTGGCTCCGAGGCATCACTCAGCATGTGCACAGCCACCGCCGACCTCACACACACACAGGTACACACACACACACACACACACAGGTACACACACAAACACACAGGTACACACATACACATACACACACACACACACACACACACACACACACACACACAACACAAATACAAACATTAATGATGCACCGATTAGGGGTGTAACGATTCTCCAAATCAAATTTAATTTTCTATTTTAAAGTCACGATTCGATTCGATTTTCGATGTTTCGATTTTCTTTTTTTGATATTACTATTAATGCATTCCTTATATGTTATCTACTTTTTTTTTGGCCTTTTTATTTTGAAACCGTTCCAACCGCGAGGTTGTAGTGTAAACAGAACAAACATAAAGCTTAACCTGGGCTAAACAGAGACGTGAACATAGTGAAATGAAACAACACAGAAACACAGAAAACTACTTATCAATGTGCATTTTAAGCCTTAAAAGTAATTTTGGACTGTAACTAGATCATCTTTTCACTTGCTTGAAGTTGAGTAGGCTAAGTTAGTGTTAATTGACGTGAATGAACGACAAAATACTTCCACACCAGTGATTTCCGAGTAGCAAGAGGGGCTTTGGTTGCGGTGGGTTGATGTGTATATTTTAACTGGCTGCAGATTAAAATGAGAGGAATGTTGACGCCACAGTTCAGCACGTGCGTTTGTGCGTTTGTGCGTTTGTGCTTTTGTGCGTTTGGCATACGTGCTAGACGTGACATTGGGGGTGTGGCTGCATCATCGATTCTACTTTTGAGTTCGAAATTTGAGATTGAGGTGTAATTTCGATCGATTTCTATATAAAATCAAAATCGTGACACCCCTAGCACCAATATATTGGCAGGCTATCGGTATCGGCCGATATGGGCCTTTTTTGCTGCCATCGGCCATCTGTGAAACGGGCGATATTAGTGGCCGATACTTTCAAATATGCTGGCCACGACTAAATCGCTGATAAGCGTCGCCAACCTATTCTAAGACTGCAATGAAAACTTTCTATAGGGAGTAGCAGAGGGATATGCAAGATTAAAGTTCTTTCCTCTTTCTCCAGGGCCTAAATTTCACTGCGGGATTGAGGGTATTGCCCATAATTTGTTCAAGTCCCGCAACTCTAGCCATCACAATGCGGGAAATTCCCGCATACACTTTACAGCCTGTCTAATGACGTTAATCTAATCATGAAGTGGCGTGAATGACCAGATGGATCAACTACCGAGTTGAATAGAGCATAGCCTCACGCAGACGCAGACACACACAAACACATACACACAGAGAGAGAGAGAGATCCACTTTGCGCTTACGCAAATAGGGTACGCAACCATGACAAACTTTGACATCTGGAGAGAGCTCATTGCTAACTATTCCGCTAACTCAGGTCATGTCTGTCAGTAGTGCTCACTAAAATCATTAATTAACATGAAAATTGCTAGACACTTATCTCTTTTATGATCCCAGAAAGATTGTCTTCGACTTGTTAGTTTTTGGAACATTTATTTTGGCATAGAAAACATAATGAATTGCATCCACATATCCATATGCATACACAGAATGATCATTTGATTGTTTCAGCACACTCCGAAGAGACCCAGTGTCTCTAGTGTTCATGGAATATGTAGGCCTACTTATCAATGTGCATTTTAAGCCTTAAAAGTAATTTTGGACTGTAACTAGATCATCTTTTCACTTGATTCACTAGAGACACTGGGTCTCTTCGGAGTGTGCTGAAACAATCAAATGATCATTCTGTGTATGCATATGGATATGTGGATGCAATTCATTATGTTTTCTATGCCAAAATAAATGTTCCAAAAACTAACAAGTCGAAGACAATCTTTCTGGGATCATAAAAGAGATAAGTGCACAACTTTTATTCACTAGCCTAAAACTGTAAGACTGAAGGCTAATTACGCTCACGTATTACTTAAAGTGACAGGCACTCAATAGCACCTACACATCACCAATGTGCACTTAATTAGACCTACAGTACACACCACATTAAAGATATGCCTAAGTGTAATAGTTTTAAAATATTGATAAAAAGTATTCAAATTACTAAGCTACTACTTAGTTACTAGTAATTCTGCACTATACATTATTAACTAAATACACTTCAAAATATATGAAATAGAAACATATGACACAAGCCATCATTTTCCGTGTGTGTTTCTGTGTGTGTGGAGAGAGTCTCACACACACGTACGCACACACTCGTGTATACACACACACAAAGTAGTTGGTGTATGCCTGTTACTGTGTAGGAGAGTAAGGATCATCAGGAAGGTGGATGGAGTGTTTATGTCAAGTGTGTGTATGTGTGTGTTCTGTTGTTTCAGGCTGGTGAATCTGAGTCCAGAAGTTTTAGCAGAACAGCCAACCACAGACGCAGGTAACATCACAAACCGCACTGTACCTGCACGCAGGTAACATCATACACCTACTAACTGTGTTCAACATCCAACATAACCATACCTGCACGCAGGTAACATCACAAACTACTAACCTACTAACTGTGTTCAACATCCAACATAACCATACCTGCACGCAGGTAACATCACAAACCGCACCGTACCTGCACACAGGTAAAGCTAACGCTTCCGCCCACGCCTGTGTGTGTTGTGTCTCTTGCCACTGTCAGCTCCACCACCCTGTCTGCAGACTCAGAGGAAGAGTGCCCCCTGGTGGCCAGCGCCTCTGCTTCCACCCCGCGGCCCCGCTGGACCAGTGAGTGACCAATCAGAGCTCGTCTTACCAGTCAGAACTCATATTGTTTCATTTCTGACCAATTAAAGCTGTCTCCCACGCTCATTCAGGCCCCCTCTAAGATTAGCATTAGTAGCAGGTGTAAGAGTAGCATTAACCCTTAGAACCCTAAGCTGTTTTTAGGGCTTTTTCACTACCTTTATTCATAAGGATTTAGTCTGGTCATTGTAAGTGCCACACACACATATTATATATTGTTTTTTTCAAGAGAGTCTAGGCTATCCAGATCTGCCATCATTTCATGTATTAATACTTATGCTTATTAATTCTTATATTTCGACATGTATCTCACCACAGCAAGCTCACAGCTCTACATGCATTTCATGTGTGTGTAGGGCAGACTGTCCTGAATCGGGCAATATAATTGCCATGTTGGAGGGATACTCTGGGGCTGAGCAATTTACAGAAATATGTGCTGTGTGATTTACGGAAATAAATGCCATTTTTTATTTAGTGATGAAAAATGACCTTTCTGCGCTCCATATCTGTGACACGAACTGATCTGATCTGACTTGACCCGAGGTTGCGAGGTTGTTACCCTGCGTGCCTGTGTGTATGCAGTCATAATAATTCTCAACTTTTTACTGCATTGCCATGAACAAAGTAAAGGTAAAAAAGGTGTTTATTTGTTGAACAAATTGGGATGCAATGTGAGCCTTGAATTCGATGCCATGCAGGAATTTGCTAGGATCTCAAAACCGGAATATGAACATGCTTTGCCATAGAGAAACACATGATAGCATTGGATTATAAACATGCTTTGCCACAAGAACAGACAAAAACGTGGGGTAAGTCCAGCTATATGAAGTTATTATTTTGCTGTCACTTCGTCTATTTTATAATCCAGAAGGGTGTACTTGGTATCAAATGATAGCTCTGAGTCTCCTCTTTCATCTGACATACGTGGCATATCTATGCGATCACGGGTCCGCGAGTAATTCAAACGAGAGTAATGGGTGTGCAGCATTAGTTTGTGTATATGACGTTATTATTTTGCAGTCACTTCGTCTGGTTTTATAAGCCAGAAGGATCGATAAACATGGTACCAATGGATAGCCCTGTGCCCCTCTTTCATCTGATATGCTTGCCATATCGATGTGATCACGGGTTTGCGAGTAATTCAAACGAGAGTAATGGGTGTGCAGGTGAACGCAGAGAAGTATAGACTGTAAATATGATGCAATTTGATTTAATTTCATGATTTTTTTTAATTTTCATACTTGATTGTACAGACAAGTGTGTAGTCTCGTTGGAAAGCCCCACTTCTGCTCTGTCATGCAATAAAGGTTTCATCTCGCTGCGATGAACAGTTCCGGCGCAATGTAACAGAGAAGAAAGGGTATGTTTTTTGACACACTTTGCGTCAATCGGGTTTTAAGGGTTAATAGCAGGTGTAAGACTAGCATTAGGCTTATTCGACTTGATGAAGATATGCGCAGATCTGACTTGATGCAATGCATGCCGGAGACAGCCGGAGAGGAACTTACCACCGTGACACCATGTCACATGACCTTAAAATATCGCAGGAGCCTGCACCTGCATTCAGTTCTTGCAGTTGTCTTTTCACGGACTGCACAAACTGAAACCCGCCCTCGTGGCATCATTTCAAAGATGTGATAGGGCGGTTTGAAAGGAATCTCCCCATGACGATTATGACAGGTTTCTCATGCTGCTTCCTTATGTTGGAATGTGCGTAAATTAGTAAAAATGGAATGGATACCTGCTTATATTTGATTTCTGCAATAATGGTAGACTAGCCTACTGAAAACTTTTGGATATTCTGTTATTTTATGGTGTTGGTTAAATAGATGACATACAAAAAACACTTAATATTGAATGTATGTGCTACAATGCAGGCCTGTTAACTGTATGACAACAATGTTTAAACTACATCATAGCAATTTTTTTCGTCAGTCATCATGCTCATTTTAATGATTAAGAAGGAAAGTTAAACTACACACAAAATTCCGCGATATCTCTCGCGAGTCACGTCAGGCAGACTGCAACTGTTGCTTTCCTGCTGGCTCTTTTCGATACAGTCCAGTTTTGCTGCGCTGATGGACGCACCTGGATGAAGATGCAGTCTCCTCCCGCTTGACTGTCTGTTCCTCCTCGTCATCCGACATTTCATATATTAACTCAAAAGTTATTTCAGGGAAATCAATCTCCATTTTTTACCACAATTGACCACTTTTTTAAATTATGAAAATGTAATTTCATTTTAATTTAACGGTTATTGCTACATTGTGTCAAAGCGTTATAGAATCTTCGCATTGTAGCGCGGAGTGATTTATTATTAGCTGTGCAAAGTCTGAGTTGAAATGTCCAGGGATATTCCGACTCATGGAATGTCGGCCAATAAGAAACAAATAAATAGTTCCATAGAACCCAATTGTTGTATAATATAGAGTAACGTCTCTCTCCCCTCCTTCTCTCTCTCTCCCTCTGACGTACACACATACACACAAACAAACACATATTCACACATGCTGTTTGCACAGGTGAGGTTGTGGACCTGGTGTCTCGGATGACATGTGGGCGTCTGGGCTTGTGTGTGGCTCCGCCCATCAGCAGTGAGAGTGAGGAATGCGAGGAAGGGTCAGTGAGGGGTCACACCCACTTCCCACCACAAGCTCCTCCCATCCGCACCCCCCAGCACGACTTGAAGTTGGAGAAGATCTTTAAGAGTTTCGCAGGTGAGTGCACAGTAGTGCAGGTGCAGCACAGAGATAGCAGCACAGACACAGCAGAACATTAGCATGAGACAGCAGCACAGACACAGCAGCACATTAGCACGGAGAGACAGCAGCACAGACACAGCAGCACATTAGCACAGACACAGCAGCACATTAGCTCAGACACAGCAGCACATTAGCACAGAGAGACAGCAGCACAGACACAGCAGCACATTAGCACAGACATAGCAGCACACTAGCATGAGACAGCAGCACAGACATAGCAGCACATTAGCACAGAGACAGGAGCACATTAGCACAGAGAGACAGCAGCACAGACACAGCAGCACATTAGCACAGACACAGGAGCACAGAGACTGCCGCATAGCAGCACAGACACAGCAGCACATTAGCACAGACACAGGAGCACAGAGACTGCCGCATAGCAGCACAGACACAGCAGCACATTAGCACAGACACAGGAGCACAGAGACTGCAGCATAGCAGCACAGACACAGCAGCACATTAGCACAGACACAGGAGCACAGACACTGCAGCATAGCAGCACAGACACAGCAGCACATTAGTACAGACATAGCAGCACATTAGCACAGACACAGCAGCACATTAGGACAGAGAGACAGCAGCACAGACACAGCAGCACATTAGGACAGAGAGACAGCAGCACAGACACAGCAGCACATTAGCACAGACAGACAACAGCACAGAGACAGCAGAATATTAGCACAGAGACAGCAGCATATTAGCACAGCAACACAGACAACAGCACAGAGACAGCAGCACAGACACAACAGCACAGAGACAGCAGAATATTAGCACAAAGACAACAGCATATTAGCACAGCAACACAGACAACAGCACAGAGACAGCAGCACAGACACAACAGCACAGAGACAGCAGAATATTAGCACAGAGACAACAGCATATTAGCACAGCAACACAGACAACAGCACAGAGACAGCAGAATATTAGCACAGAGACAGCAGCATATTAGCACAGCAACACAGACAACAGCACAGAGACAGCAGAATATTAGCACAGAGACAGCAGCATATTAGCACAGCAACACAGACAACAGCACAGAGACAGCAGCACAGACACAACAGCATAGAGACCGCAGAATATTAGCACAGAGACAGCAGCATATTAGCACAGCAACACAGGTGCAATTCCATGCAAAGGTCATCCTTACCATGGAAAAAAAAAGTTGTGCATACGCAAATAGAACTGTTGTTAAAATCTTCATTTAGGTCTATATTTTATTGTTTGTAACTGATCTGATTGAATTTGATGGATAATTACACTCTTTTTACATCATAAATATGGCGTGCAACCATACAGAAACAAAATTTCACATGGTAATATTATACATATTTAAAAAGTGGATAAATGGACCCAAGGTTCAAACAAATTGTGCCATTTGACAAATTCCAGATTGACAAGGGAATGGTAGAGCAATGTCTATGCTCAGCTTGCCTTTAAGAGCACAACTCCTTACATTTGTAAGGCTTTTGTTTTTAAGTCAGCAAGTTCCATGGCCATGTCACATCCATAACGTTTTATAGGAAAAGTTTATGCTACACATACAGTGTTGATGCGACAATGTCCATAGTGTCTGTGCAAAGCTGATTTATATCAATGTAAAGTGTGATGACCAAATTGTGTGACTTTCTTGCTTTTAAAACCTTTAATGGTGCGTTATGGATGTGACGTTATGGATGTTACATAATGTGAATTTACAAGACTGGAGACTTTATTATACCTCAAAGCCGATAAAACGTCTGTTCTGGTGGCATGTCAGTTTCAACGCATTTCACCTTAGTGTTTACAATTGACATTTCAAAGATTATTAGGTTGATCAGGTTGAGCGATTATCTTCCTGTAACTGTCATACTGTTGTTGTACAGTAACTGGATTATCGTGTTAGCTGGTGAAGATGGCTGACTTTGCAGCTGGAGTTAACATAGCAACCTCCTTCTGTTGCAGATCTGTTCAGCCTGCCGTTCACGTCTGCTTAACACAGTTTAATTTTAAATGTGACGCGATATGCCAGCATTTGAAGTGTCAGGTCCTCTGTAGCTAATACCCACAGAGTAACATAAGTACTGGCAGCAATAAACTAGATGTACCGCATAGCGGTACAAAATACGCCTCTCAGTCCTGCATATTCTCTTCGCAAAAATAAATCACGCTTGTCAATTTGTCTCCATTTCCTACTCCTGCAACTCATGTGCATGTAAATGAGTGTGTGCATATGTGAGTTTGCTTTTGTTTATAAGTGTGTGTGTGTGTGTGTGTGTGTGTGTGTGTGTGTGTGTGTCTGTGTGTGTGCATGTGCGCATGCGTGCCTGTGTTTGTGTGTTTATGTGTGTGTGTGTGTGTGCGCGTGTGTGTGTTGGCATGCGCACATGCGTATGCGTGCCTGTGTGTGTGTGTTTATGTGTCTGCATTCATGTGTGTGTGTGTGTGTGTGCTTGCCTGTCTGTATGTGTGCGACTGTGCGTGCGTGCGTGTGTGTGTGTGTGCATGTGCGTGTGTGCACATGTACTTTATGTGTGCAAATCACAAATGAGTGGGTATGGGTTAGGTTCATGCGGGCTCTTGAGACTAACATACCATAATATTTTGTCATCTTGGGTGCAACGGTTCAGGTAGGGCTAGTTATTATGACCGGCGGTCGGCGGTCATATAGGTTTAGTCATATTTATTTATTTATTTATTTATTTTTTTATTTTTTTTATTTTTTTTCGCATGCCCAAATTTCTGTCAATGATTCCCGGGACACTGAAAGACCAGGGTACACGAAACTTGGTGAGCATGTAACCCCACATGGATAGCATGGAACCATCGTTTTTCGTTTTGATCTGTAGCCCCCCCGCTGGACTGGACCCCCCGAAAGGAGGGTAGGGCAGACACAGTTTTCTGTGAATATCTCGAAAACCGTAGGGTTTAGGAGGACCATTTGTTTTTTGTAATTTGATCTCAAGGGGCCATGTCAACCCATTCCATAACCACTCATTTCATGTATAGCGCCACCTAGTTAAACACAAAAAAGTAAAAATGAGGTGTTGTAATTGAAGGTATCTGTGACCTAACAAAGTCAAAACTGTACAAAATTGGAAGTGTTGGATCATTATGACACCCTCTGTATGCACGCCAAGTTTCGTGGAATTCCGTTCATGGGGGGCCACACAATAAATTAATTTATGTTACTATACACCAACTGGCCTGTAGGTGGCCGGAGACAGTTTTCTGTGAATATCTCGATAACCGTAGGGCCTAGGAGGTCCACCTTTTTTATGTATGTTGGTCTTAAGGGGGCATGTCAACCCATCCCATTACCACTTATTTCATGTATAGCGCCACCTAGTTAAAAATTAAAAAGCAAAAAAATAGGTGTTTTCATCACAATATCTCTTGCTGACAAGGTCAAAACTGCACTAAATTAAAAGTGTAGGATCATTATGACACCCTCCGAATGCATGCCAAGTTTTGTGTACTTTCGTTCATGGGGGGCCTTACAATAAAATAATTTATGTGTACATTTAGTGACGTACACCAACAAGGATTCCCGGGACACTGAAAGACCGGGGTACACAAAACTTGGTGGGCATGTACCCCCACATGGATAGCATGGAACCGTCATTTTTCGTTTTGATCTGTAGCCCCCCCGCTGGACTGGACCCCCCGAAAGGAGGGTAGGGCAGACACAGTTCTCTGTGAATATCTTGAGAACTGTAGGACCTAGGATGACCATTTTTTTCCGTATGTTTGCCTCCAGGGGTCATGTTAACCCATTTCATGTGCACACATGTGCACAAACAGATACACACACACACACACACATACATTCACAGTAATCATACGTATGACACATACTCACACAGTAGACATATGTACGCTTGCATGCACAGGCACATACGCAGGCACACACACAAGCACGCACACACACACACACACACACACACACACACACACACGCACACACGCATAACATAAACATGTACATGCACACATACACACAATTCAAGAATTTCTCAGAATTATGAACAGGCAAGATGGAGGTGGGGTTGTATAAAATGAATTTTACATGTGAAATCTATGAACTAATCATGTTTTGGTACTTGTTGTCTAGCAGATATCAGTGAGAATTGAGTGTGGATAATGCAATTTAGTGAGACAGTTAGAATCATATATGCCTTTCAGCGTGATTTATTTTTGTGGAAAAAATGTGCTGGACTGGGCGGCGGTCATATTTTAGGAGGTCATCTAGTTTAAGGGAGTGGCCACCAAGTTTCATGTTCCCTGGTGTTTCAGTAACCCGGGAATCACTGACCAAAGTTGATGACGGTAAAAGAAAAAAATAAATTTCTTTTTTATATTTTAAATGACTTGTTGTCCTGATTCTTCCTGTGTCTCTTAGTGGGCACTGAGGAAGCAATAATTTCATCGCTAGTTTTTTATGATTACTATTTCAATTGTTTCATATCAAAATTCACTACTTAATTATGTGTTTTATGTAGTTTGTCAAGGACCGGTTCAGACACGTCACATCCATAACGTGAAACCGTCACATCCATAACGTCAGTTTTTCCTACATAATGCATTACGAAAATGACGCATAGTTTCAAAAACACACTTTTTGTGTTCTTTCAAGTCTCCTTCATGCTACATCATAGTTTCGGCAGTTTCCTTCAAAATTCACAGAGTTTGTAGAAAACCTGTAATCTCTCACAAAAGTGTGTCCATTTCATGTCACATCCATAACGCTGATAAAATGCTTTGTATTCTTAGGATGAAATTGATTATATGAAATTTGAGGATTTCTCAGTATTCAGAGGACAGAGGTTACATTAAAAGTTATGCAAATTAATTCACTGATACTAATTTTGCCCCCACTCTAAGGCATTTTGTTTACCAATATGAGTCCAATTGTCACATCCATAATGCTGGAACTGCCCACAGACAACAGCAGAGAGACAGCAAAAAGAACACAGGTAAAATATTGATTGTGTGTGTGTGTGTGTGTGTGTGTCTACAGGAGGGGCTAGTGAGAGTGAAGATGACGCAGAGTTCCACACTATTAACAGGACGATCAGTCTGTGCCCGGATGTCCTGGACGGAGCTGACCCGAACATCAGCAGTAGAAACAGAGCTGAGCAGAACCACCACAGCATGCACAGAACACACAACGCAGAACAGAACCACAGCATGCACAGAACACACGACGCAGAACAGAACCACAGCGTACACAGAACACACGACGCAGAACAGAACCACAGAACACACGACACAGAGAAGAACCACAGCGTGCACAGAACACACGACACAGAACAGAACCACAGAACACACGACACAGAGAAGAACCACAGCGTGCACATAACACACAACGCACAGTGGAGCCATCACAGCCAGGAGGAAGAGGATCTCGCAGCAGAGTGTACTCTGGTAACACCTCTCACTGCTTACACACACACCTGCTGTTTGTAACGCCTCTCACTGCTTACACACACACCTGCCGTTTGTAACGCCTCTCACTGCTTACACACACACCTGCCGTTTGTAACGCCTCTCACTGCTTACACACACACCTGCTGTTTGCCTCTCACTGCTTACACACACACCTGCTGTTTGCCTCTCACTGCTTACACACACACCTGCCGTTTGTAACGCCTCTCACTGCTTAAACACCTGCCGTTTGTTGACGTGTGCTTGTTTGTGCTGGTATGATGCTGTGTGGCCCATGGTGTGTGTGTGTGTTCAGACAGAGAATG
>NW_027468870.1:6999203-7154203 GCF_046254945.1 Alosa pseudoharengus
GGCATGGAGGAGACAGAGAGGTAACCTAAGACCCTTTCACACTGCCAAAATCCCCACGATTTTATGTACCAGAATCGGACTGAACGACTTTCCCTTTCACAGAGACCAAGGCGTAACGGCGGGACAAAGTGTCTCGCCAAATTTACTACCAAGCACCCTAGACATTTTGCTGAGAAAATTCGTTCCGGCACCAGTGTGAATGCGTTAAGGCGGAAAGGGGAATCTGGGCGGGCATTTTGATGCTATGTCCAGCCCACCACAGGAGATTGCAAATAAATCTAACTGATCAAAAGCAGCAATAGCAGAGACAGCACATTATGACAATCTTTAAATTCACAAAGTCTCCAGTCATTTAACGCCTGCTAGAGTTGACTGTAGCTCGGAATGCAATCGGTTGCCATAATAGGCTATCCTAAAATCCAGCAATAAAACAAAGCATGACCTCATGAGCATCTGTCTGCCCTATATGTATATCCTCTGATTTTAATGTTTAGAGATATCTAGGCGATATTTGTAACATTTATTTTGTATTTGGCCTGTTATAAAATCATGTATTGAAAAAAAATTTTACGCACAGTGCATACAGGATTACGGCTTGCGGTGCCACTGACCAAGGCCACAGTAGCCTGTGAACCTCTGATTTTCAAAGGGCAATCACGGCCAACGCAGGGGGCAACTCTTCTCTTCAATTTCCCTTCCAAATTACTTTTTATTGTCTGAAGACATCGATCACAAGAATCTGACATTCTAAGCAACAGCAGAGCAACCTCACTTGCATTTGTAGGGTACTACAAATGCAAGCTAACCAAAGTGCAGTCGGTTCTCCCGCCATGGTTTTGGAAATCACACACCTGCTGCATCTGAAGGCCCACGCATAATAAGGCCTACGACTATCACTCTACACGCCCCCTGTTGCACGTCACATTTTAATTTGCTAGCTGATCCTGCCTCCTGGCTCCCCAAAATGGCGCATCATGTGAACAGATCAGCAGGCCGGCAAATTTTCACCTCGTTTTCAGACACGTCTCCACACGCAAAAAGACGTCTCCTCTTCCCGCAAATTTTGCGTGATCTCTGTGTGAAAAGGCCTATACACTCCCCAACACACACACACTCAAACACTCAGAAACACATTCACTAACACATACTCCACACACACACACACACACACACTGGAACACAGAAACCCACTTGACCCAAGGAGTGTGTGTCCTCCCTCAGGGCCAGCTCCACGCTGGACGACGTCCTACAGGGCATGATGGCAGACCGTGCAGCCAATCAGGGCATGATGGCAGACCTAGCAGCCAATCAGAGGGCCAGGAGCCCCGGGCCCCTCTTCCTCTCCAGAGCTGTGTGAGTTCTTCTGACCAGTCAGTACACACACATAGACACTTTCTCTCTCTCTCTCACACACTCACACACACACACACGGCTTTCAGACATACGTGTAAAACCGGAGGTTCTGCGGATGTTAAACAGTTGGGCCATATATCTGAACAACATAAATGGTCATATGGAAGTCCGAACTTAGCCGGTTGTTCTACTGCTCATCATAAGGAGAAGGCGATGAAAAGCCAGTGGCCTACAATGACGCCGTTGACTACAATAACAGGAGTATTTAATAAATTGTTAGCCAACACGGTCGGTTTTCTGTTCATTGATAGCCTTCACATGACCTCACTGCTGAGCCCGCTATTTGTTGAGAATAAATATGCCTAGAGAAAATGAAAACGAAAAAAAAAAACTTTGTTCCAAGCTACTTACATAAATGCAATAGACACATGGGGAGAGGATGCTTTTGGAAAAATAAACCATGAAAAAACGAACCACTTCACTGTTATGTATTTTTTATTTGTTGTTTAAAAAAGTTGTATATGATGGCCTTGAAGTCTTGAGTAAATGAATTGGCTGGTACAAAGCCTACATGTTTGTGCATGCTCTCTCCAACGCAAACCAGATTTGGGTTCCATAGCCAAGTAATTCTGCTACATAACGTTGAAAACAGATAAATGTGTTTATTTGAAGCACACATACAAATACTGTAGGTCAGCTTCAAGTATGCGCACTTACGTGACTACTTCAAGTATTAGCCTACGTAGAATAGATTTTTCTTCTCTAGCCTACATAATGCATACATTTTGTAAACAAAAACAGCAGCTGTGACAGCGGCCGCATATATTCTGCGTCATATCTCGCCTCGTCTACATTATACTTCACTCTCCTATTTGTCCATATTATTTATGCTGGTCTCTAGACCTTATTCTTGCACTGTTGGACTAATGTTGGACCACTTTTTGCACCTTCACCATGACACTCACTTTCTTGAGCACCTTACCATGCACACATAAATGAAGGACTATGGTTGGACTACTTTTTGCACCTTCACCATGACACTCACTCCCTTGAGCACCTTACTAAATATTTAGTATTTAGTTTTCTTATCTTTCTTATCTTCTACTGTCTTTATTGTACAGTGGAGTTTAGTTATATGTTTACACTTATACTTATCTTTACCATTTCTGCTGTAAGTGCATGTTGTGTGTGATGTCTGTATGCTACTGAGACCCTTGAATTTCCTCTTGGGGATCAATAAAGTATCTATCTATCTATCTACGTCTTGTGAACTCTGCAAGCCCCCACCCCTCACTCGACAACCACACAGAGATTCTGTAATGTGCGTGTATGTCGTTCACACATAGGTCCATATAAGGCCAGTGTAAGGTCCGCAGTTTAGCATCATATCTGAATCACCTGAAGGCTGGGACATCCGTTTGACAAACCTCCGCATATACTCCGGAGGTTATATCTGAAAGCCCTTACATTCTCTGTGATGTCCTGTGGAGTAACTATCCTGTCCACTAGTAGTGCAGTGCAGTAGTCCAGAGCCCACACTAACACCAGGACACTGTGTTTATGTGACACAACAAGGTTTGTGTGTGTGTGTGTGTGTGTGTGTGTGTGTGTGTGTGTGTGTGTGTGTGTGTAGCATGAACATGGAGGGAGAGGTGGACGTGGAGGATGTGCACGGGCGAGGAGGAGACACAGCAGAACATTACTTAGAACCTCAGGTGAGAACACACACACACACACAGCAGAACATTACTTAGAACCTCAGGTGAGAACACACACACACACACACACACACACACACAGCAGAACATTACTTAGAACCTCAGGTGAGAACACACACACACACACACACACACACACAGCAGAACATTACTTAGAACCTCAGGTGAGAACACACACACACACACACAGCAGAGCATTACTTAGAACCTCAGGTGAGAACACACACACACACACAGCAGAACATTACTTAGAACCTCAGGTGAGAACACACACACACACAAACACACAGCAGAGCATTACTTAGAACCTCAGGTGAGAACACACACACACACACACACAGCAGAACATTACTTAGAACCTCAGGTGAGAACACACACACACACACACACACACACACAGCAGAACATTACTTAGAACCTCAGGTGAGAACACACACACACACACACAGCAGAGCATTACTTAGAACCTCAGGTGAGAACACACACACACACACAGCAGAACATTACTTAGAACCTCAGGTGAGAACACACACACACACAAACACACAGCAGAGCATTACTTAGAACCTCAGGTGAGAACACACACACACACACACACAGCAGAACATTACTTAGAACCTCAGGTGAGAACACACACACACACACACACACACACACAGCAGAGCATTACTTAGAACCTCAGGTGAGAACACACACCAGGGTTCCTACGCAGTATGGAAAACCTGGAAAAGTATGGAATTTGACTTTAGTAATTTCCAGGTCTGGATAAGTATGGAAAAAAGAAACAAGGGTATGGAGAAATATTTGTGTTTCCAGACTATTGCATCTACAGTACTAATCACTTCACTCAGGTCATAACGAACCATTCCTATTGAGTAGGAACTAAGTATTGTGTAGCTTAACTGTCAGTCCACATCAAGATACAATTGAATAGGGGTCCTCAGAAAAAAATCTCTCCCACAAGGGGACTCTGGTATTAAAACCAAATCGAAAACCCCTGTTCTATGCACATGCCCTATACCATTGTGCACTGGTATGTTTGCGTAGCTTTGCTATTTTCGGCTAAAAAACTGGTATACTTTTTTGATTTTGTAAAAGTTACCAAGACATGGATACTGCATTATCTGATAAACTGTTATTGCAAACAAATAATACTGTTTACGGTGAGGCCTCTGCCAGCAGTGTGCTAGTCTCCAACATATGTAGGCTATGCTGTATCTACAAAGAACTAAAAATGTGAGTGCACCTTCCAACACCGCTCTTCCCCAACGAAAAGTATCCAACAATGGGCAAGTGTTTTCTGAGGGCTAACAAATAAACATTATTATACAGCTCTTCAAATGCTAATAGAACGCTCCATTGACAATGTCTAGAATATGGTCAGAAAAATCTACCGAGAAGTTTGAAAATTTGAGTATGGAAAAAGTATGGAATTTTGAAATGGAAAATGTGTAGGAACCCTGACACACACACACACAGCAGAACATTACTTAGAACCTCAGGTGAGAACACACACACACACACACACAGCAGAGCATTACTTAGAACCTCAGGTGAGAACACACACACACACACACAGCAGAACATTACTTAGAACCTCAGGTGAGAACACACACACACACACACACACACACAGCAGAGCATTACTTAGAACCTCAGGTGAGAACACACACACACAGCAGAACATTACTTAGAACCTTAGGTGAGAACACACACACACACAGACAGCTGAGCACTCTGTACTTTGGGTAAGAACACACACACACACACACACACACACACACACACAGACAGTTGAGCATCACTCTTACTGGTGCTTTGGGTGAGAACACAATCATACACACACACTCTCACACACACACACAGTAGGGGTGGCACGGTTCACAAAACCCACTCATATAGCCTCCTACTCCCCCAGTAAGGGGCTGCGACCGCACAGCCTAAGCTGCTGAAGTGCCACGAGGGCGCAGCAAATGAACTACATTTCAGCTCACGATACTCAGATATTCAACCTCCCGAAGCTCCCAATTAGCCACTCCGGGCCTGTACTAGTTAATACGTGTTGCACAACGCTTGCACACAGTCGCAGTTCTAGCCTATCTACCGTTTTCTAAATCCAAAATGTTCGCACACAACAGACTTATGCGACGCTGGTGCGTCCTCCAACTCCGGGCTGCCTTTGTCATCGCTCCCACTTGCCATTTCTACACGTGACCCGCAGCACTCCACAGACCTCCGCTTTCATTGGGGTCACATATGGGCATGAGGCTACATTACGCATGCCATGAACCGTCAAAACCGTACGATGCACACATGCTCTGAACCGAACGGTTCCAATTTTTTTTCATGAATCGTGCCACCCCTAACACACAGACAGCTGAGCATCACTCACACACACACAGCAGTGTTTCCCCTACAATGCATTCCAGGTGCGGACAGCCGCTGCAAGAATACAAATGCCGCTGCAAAAATTGATGATCAGTAAAAAAAAAAAATCAGTAGTAAGAGAAACGTATAACACGAGTGGGGACGCAGGAACAGCAATCTGGTAAACTTTTCCTTTCCTCTCCAGGTTTAATATCAGCAAATAATAGTTAATTAATGACACAGAGAACACAATGAATCGCATCCTTGTATCCTTATGCACTATGAGCAACTATTTTCCGCTAATAGTCTTAACCCATGAGACTCAAGCAAGCCTTCCTCAGAATGATCTGAAAGTTACAGGCACTCAATTAGACCTACACACCACAAATACAATGTAATGACATTAAAGAGAAGTGTAATAGTTTAGTTCACAGGCAAGATGTGGCCTATGCTATGTTTTGCCATTTGATTTTTCTGTTTCATATAAATTTCTACCAATAATGTAAATGAATGCCCCCCTAGCTTTAACCTGGAAATCCAGAGTTCTCGCAAGAGCACAATTTGAATTTGCTCAGCGAATCACTCTGGCAATCAGTATTGATGCTGATTACTCATGCCCTTGGAGCCGAGCTGCACCAATCACATCACTGTATCTGATATAGGCGGGCCAGAGGCGAGCTTAACAGATGACGACAGCGCTGCAACGTTGAAGTCCGGAATCAGTCAGTAAACATTGGTCGTAGTGTTATCCAATTGCGCCGAAGTCTGGAATCAGTCAGTAAACATTGGTCGTAGTGATATCCAATTGCGTGCAGTGATATTTTCAAATGCATCCTGGGTGCTGCCCCTCGAATTGGGCCATGTTCATTACTCACAGCCAGACCCTTAAATCTTTCTAGATTTGGGTCTGGATTTCCATGCTACCCTAATTTAGCTTCGTCATCAGCTTTCTGCAACAGCACCACTGCTCAAAACATTTCTAGTGGAAACGCTGCATAGACACAGACACACACAGAGACTGATGAGGATCACTCGGCACCTTGGATGAGCACACACACACACACACACACACACACAAAGATGGCTGAGGGCGAGCGAGCTAGGAGCGGATTGGATGGAATTTTGTTGGAGCGCGGAGCGCTTTTTAATTTTGAGGTCGGAGCGACTGCTCTGTTCCACTCCAATTTTACTCCGATACCGCTCACACCACGAGTCTGAGGCATGCCCAAATCCACCCAGAATTCATGTCTTCCTAATAAAACCAAGACTGTTAAATTTCAAAGATATCGGCCATTGTAAGTTAGCAGTGGTGTAGTCTAGTTAGCGGTAGTGGATATAGGCTTACTGTGATGCCTATACTGTGATCAACCCCAAATGTCAATACGTATCCTTGCCTATTTTAAGTGGGTATACGGAGATGGTGATGCTTTTTAAGTGGGTCTACTGCGTAGTCCTGCGTATCACGTAGACTACACTACTGTAAGTTCGTTGATGGGGATGGAGTTCGCTAAATGTTTTAGAAAGGAAACTGATAGTCATACAAGTGTACTATTCCTACAAAACAACTAGATACTAACAATGTAGAGCAAGAACAACCATGTGGCGACACCGTTCCAGTGAGTAAAGATTCATTTTGGAATCTAAGAAGACACAATTCGTGGGAACATGAGAGTGTGCTACGGAGAGCAAAGAAAAATGTGAGCAAATTTGAATATGCTTCATATCAAATAGAAGGCTAAAGTAAAACTTGGATGCTAAGCCTGTATTCTTTAGGCAATTAATCCCACTGATCCCTTTAGTTTTAGGTGTATTGACGTTGCCAAGATGGTTCGTTGTTGCACTCTCTTTTAAAATAAAAGTTCTATGAGTGAAATATATTGCTGTTGCTCTTAGTTCTTTGGGATTTAAGTTTTCTGTTTAAGGTGACCATTCGGCTTGTAGATTATTTCTCCCTCTTTTAAATTGGAGCGAGCGTGGAGCGATTTCACTGGAGCGGGAGGATTTTTAAGTGGAGCGGGGAGCGAAATTGAGTGGAGCGATCTGACGTGAATTTGAGCGGAGGAGCGGCCGAGTGAATAGCCACCTGAGCAAGGAGCGGGATATTCGCACCGCTCAGCTCCACTCACTAGCTCTGGTTGAGTTGAGGTGTGCTGTGTTGAGGTGTGGTGTGTTGAGATGTGTTGAGTTGAGATGTGCTGTGTTGAGGTGTGTTGTGTTGAGGTGTTGAGATGTGTTGTGTTGAGGTGTGGTGTGTTGAGATGTGTTGAGTTGAGATGTGCTGTGTTGAGGTGTGTTGTGTTGAGGTGTTGAGATGTGCTGTGTTGAGATGTGTTGTGTTGAGGTGTGTTGTGTTGAGGTGTGGTGTGTTGAGGTGTGTTGTGTTGAGGTGTGGTGTTGAGATGTGCTGTGTTGAAGTGTGTTGTGTTGAAGTGTTGGCTTTGCCCCCTCAGGAGGTGGGGGACCCCTCAGACGGCTCCGCCAAACCAGAGGACAGGATGGAGGAGGCGGCTGCTTTCCACGGCATCTGGAGTCACCCACACAGGTACACACTGGCACACACACACACACTAACATCTGGAGTCACCTGCACAGGTACACACTGGCACACACACACACACACTAACATCTGGAGTCACCTGCACAGGTACACACTGGCACACACACACACACTAACATCTGGAGTCACCTGCACAGGTACACACTGGCACACACACACACACACACACTAACATCTGGAGTCACCCACACAGGTACACACTGGCACACACACACATACACATCTGGAGTCACCTGCACAGGTACACAGGCGCACACACACACAAACATCTGGAGTCACCCCCACACACAAAAACATCTGCAGTCACCACACAGGTACACACACACCAACACTTGGAGTCACCTGAACAGGCACGCACACACACACAACACTGGGAATCACCGGCGCAGTTGCACCAATGGAACTGTACACCATAAATAAATACAAATGAATCTGAAGCTCTTGTCAAACGTGTGTGTGCAGTGGTATGCAACAGCATCAGTGTTAGTCAAGTGAGCAAAGATCAGAGTAGCAGGTGTGTGTGTGTGTGTGACAGAGTGATCGTCCTGGAGCACACACCAGGGAAGGAGCCATTCAGGAAGACCAGAGAGCCACCCACCTGACCTCCTCAGGTTGCCATGGGCAACGCCACATGGATCACAAGCCCCACTCCACACATTTAGGATGTTCAAAGCAGTTGTAGAAAATAACATGTGTTCTTTTGGTTGTCATTTTATAGTTATTTCACTGTATTTGAATTGATAGCTAGAGTATTATCCAATTCATACCTTTGTATTGTATCAACATGTTTGCCAATCAAATCTCATCTTTCCTACACAGACATAGTTCAGTACGATGTTTAAACTCAGGGTTCCTGCTTTCAGGACATTTTTATCTTTCTATTCCTAGTTCTGAGAAATGAATTTTGAGCCTGTTGTTCTGAAGCATATTTGTAATGTTTTCACTGTTTTGACAGACTAGTTTAGACTCTTAAATGTATCTTCTTAAAAGATTTTAAATATTTAATAATTTCACTTCAGATGATTAAAGATAGTTCAACGATTAAAGAATGTTACATTATAATATGTGGTCAACTTAAATACATTAAATCATTTAACAGAAATGTATGTCTGAATTGATTGACCGGCCATTAGATCAGGTCATGAGTGAAAAAGGCATCATTGTACTATACAATTTTATTAGAATTTTATTCACCATGAAAAAGATCAAATATAAAAATAAAAAAAAGACAAACTTATAAAACATACAAAAATATTTTTCTTAAATACACAATGAGGCATCTTCCCTGCCCAAGGAAAGTGGGCTTCACCCAAGGTCTTCTGTGTTCCTCTAGACATTCATACTGGGCCTCCAGTGCAAATGGTATTCACCAGCAGGCATTTCTCACCTTAGCCACCAGATGGCAGCATGTGCACAGCAGTGGTAATTTTACCACTCAGGCCAGTAGGTGGCAGTGTGTATGAGCAGGGATGCATGCTGATAGGAATGTCCCCATTTTGGCCAGTAGATGGCAGTGTGCGTGGACAGGGATGCAGGTGGGAATGTCCCCATCCTGGCCAGTAGATGGCAGCGTGTAGACAGTGCTGCTGCTGCTCAGGCTGAGTGGTAACGTACTGCGGACGATCACAGCGGCGGCCTGCGCCGTCTGAGAGGACCACCTGAGGGACAAGAGAGGAGAGGTCACTGACGGGGGCCAGAGCTCATGATGCGACTCGTACACCTGTGTAACCTGAGAGAGTCTCACCTGGAGGAGTAGATGCCCTTCTGCCCCGTGGCCCAGGGGGCGCTCCCGCGCTGCTCTGACCTGTTCGTCTGTCCTGGGCTCCTCCTCGGCCTGGACGGGTGCTCTTGCACTGGGCAGGGGCCTGGGACTGGACAGGGGCATCTGGTCTGGACGGAGGCACAACCGACACTGCCACTGGGGCATCTGCTGGTCACAGGACACCGTGAACTGAATGAAATTTATGTACAGTTAAAGCTACCAGCTACTAGCCTAAAAAAATCTAGACGCATGTAATTTGCAGCCAGGGTGGTCTAGCAACTCTCCGTTGGCTTGTGAGCTGGAAAAATGAAACTTCTATCAGGCCAATCACATCGTGTATAGACTCGGCGAGGTTCCGCCTGAATTTCCTGCTACTTGAAAACAAAGAAGATTGATGCTGCTGCTGGCGAACAGCGGTCTTTGAATCGCGACGAGTTAAGCTTTTTTTTAAATTGGGAAAAAGTTTGATCAACTAGCTCCGCTGGTGGGAAAATGCATGGGACTCATGAGTTGTAGTGCCATCCTATTGCGTGCAGAGGAAATTTGACAACCGATTATCCCGCCCCGTGGATTGAGCAGTGCCAATGGTAAGTTCCCAGACCCTACATCTTGATGTGGGTCTGGCTCGTCAGGCTAACCAGCTACGGCTACCACAAGCACCTGTACCAACTACTATAACCAGAGACTTTCTAATGAGACACAGCACTCAAAAAATCCTCCATAGAAATGCATGGGGTTAGTTGGTAACGTCAAAATGGCAGTTGTCTACACATATCCCACCCCTTCCGCAGCAAAACGTCGACGTGTGAATACATTGAGCCAATCATGTGGTGTGTTGTAAATACATTGTGCCAATAATGTGGTGTGTTGTGAAGACATTGTGCCAATCATGTGTTGTAAAGGGTAAAAATCAGGGATTGAAACAAGGACAAATTCTGTGCCTGAAGTCACAAAAACAACATTTGCACACACACGAGAGGGAGTTAAAGGTGCTCTAAGTGATGCTGGGTAACATCACTTCTGTTGACTTTCAAACAAAACAGAGAGCTAGCTCGCTACTTCCTCCCCGTCCCTCCCGTGCTGCTCCCATGCAATTGAAACTCTCATAAACGCGCATCTCGTCTGTGATTTGCTGGAACAGTTTGTTGTGTTTTTATGGGCTAGGTTTGCCCAGGTTGTTTTTGTTGTCGTTTTTGGAGCCTAGGCTGTCCAGAGATTTTTTTTTACAGTGTATTCAGGACACAGACAACTAGCGGTTGGTTAGGTGATGTTTGCAGTAAGTGACAAAATATTTAAGCCTAAAAAAAGGGGGGCATTGCTTAGAGCACCTTTAGGGCTTCTATACACAGTTGCGTTCCGTCAACGTATGCCAGTGGGTGTTCCTGACGGTAGCTATGCAAATGACGAAGTATAACCGTAATTTGATTGGCTGGTGCCGTCCGTCGATTGGCTTGATTGGCCGGTGCCATCTGTCGGTGCAGCAACAGCTGAACTTCTCAACGCGAGCGACGGGAGAAACGCGACGCAACAGACCCACAATTCAGTTCGGCAACGGATGACGTGAGCCCATGTAAAGTGAATGGGATGCGTCTCCAGCACTGCAACGCACGCAACTGTGTGTAGGAGCCATTAAGGCCATTGCAGTCTTACCCTCTGCATCGTGCTCTGCTGCGGGGAGCAGGGCGGCGACCCCAGGCACTGCTGCGCGGCTCTGGACATCTCTAGCCAGCTTGGTGCTCCGATTCACCTTCTCAACGATGGCCGCCATCGTCTGCTGCTTCTGCGCCCGGATCTCTCGGGTCTCCCCGACCAGCGCTGCCAGGCGCTTCTGGAAAAACTCCAGCTCCTCAAAGGGCAGCAGAGGGTCCAGCTGAGACCAGTGTGTGTGTGTGTGTGTGTGTGTGTGTGGAGGGGGGTGGGGAGAGACAGCAAACGCAAGTAAGGATTTAAATATTTAAACATAATAAACCACTCGGCGCAGGCCAGTCACAGTGGTTTCTAGTGTGTGATCATCTGCTAACAATGTGTGATTTTTAAGTGTATATCAGATGGGATGCTGTTGGTTCTGTACATATGATTTAATGTATACATGTGTGCTTACTGTACTTAATTGATAATGGGCAAATCTAGAAAAGCCTCCAATAAGGAAGCCTGTGCTGAAGGATGCTGTGAAAAATAACCTTAACTTTGTTTTACTGCAAGATCTACACAATGGACCTTTAAGTGTGTTATGGAATAGTTAACACACATTCCAGTCCAGTGCAGGAGTCCTGAGCTGCACAATTCTCAGAACCCCATTTCAAAGCAGAGCTCACAAAGTATACATCTGCACACGTACGCACGCACACACTTCTGAAATTTCTCGGGATGAATGAAATATCTGTCTATCTACCTATCTATCGATTGATCACACACACACAAATTTCTCGGGATGAATGAAATATCTGTCTATCTACCTATCTATCGATTGATCACACACACACACACACAGAGATATGGGAACTCACCGGAAAAGAGCCGTCCTTTTCCTGCTGCATCTCCCACCTCATGCGCCGGAACATGCAGTCTAGAGTCACCTCTACATTCTGGAACTACAAAGCAAACACCTGAGAGTCCGCCCTCCATGTGTGGGTCTGTGTGTGTTCTTCACACTCAGAGAGGCAAGCAGCAGCTTCACAGTTATACAAATGTGTGTGTGTGTGTGTGTCATTGTTTAGACACAGACATGAATCCTTTAGAGTTTCATCCTTTAGGCACACACAGGCGGACATGGGCGGCGTGGCTGGCTGCTCACCTGGCTGGCGGCATCTGGATGCTCTGTCTGAGCCCTGAAACCCTATAAGCAATATTGCACTACTCAACTCAATGGCCAGCAGAGACAATACTGATAGGGTCCCAGGGGTCAGGCTTTCTAGCAGCTGACCACTCCGCCACGGACGTGTCTCTGGAAGAAACACACCGGCACACAGCCATCAGCTTCACTGCAACCTCTGTGTGTGTGTATGTATATAACAAGTCATGTCTACAAAGCGGTTCCTAAATGTATTTCTGTGTGTGTGACTGGTCTCTAGAGCCATCACTATTACTTGGGTCCCAGTGTGCCTGTGTGTGTGTGTGTGTGTGTGTAAGTGGTCTTATACCCTCCTCTCTAAAGCCAAGCAAGTAAGACACAGAGCATCTTTAGTGTTATTCTAACCAATGTGTTTGGATGAGCTACATCCTTTCTGCCTTATCCAAGTACTGCAAGCAGTCCTGCACAGACAGCCTTCACGAGTGCAGTCATGTGATCTCTACATGGTCTCGGACGCTGGGCTGCCCTCAGACGCTTTGACAATACTATTGCACTGCTAGCTGTCCTGTACAGTAGTGCAATGAAGTCAGAGCACCTGTGTGCAGCCCGCTCCCAGCCAGTGGAGGGCAGCAGAGGCAGGGCAGAGTGGGGTCCCAGCCCTGGTGGCCCAGAGAGAAACCCCTGGCCAGTGGGGGGCAGCAGAGGTGTAGCAGAGTGGGGCCCAGGGCCTGGAGAAACCCCTGGCCAGTGGGGGGCAGCAGAGGTGTAGCAGAGTGGGGCCCAGGGCCTGGAGAAACCCCTGGCCAGTGGGGGGCAGCAGAGGTGTAGCAGAGTGGGGCCCAGGGCCTGGAGAAACCCCTGGCCAGTGGAGAGTAGCAGAGGCAGGGCAGAGTGGGGCCCAGGGCCTGGAGAGAAACCCCTGGCCAATGCCCTTTTAACATTGCACTGCTTCCATAAACAGATCACCAGGAGCACAAAGTCAAAGGGGCACTGGACAGACAGAGAGAGGGTGAGTTCTGACTTCTGCAATGGGTTGGATTGGGTGGGGTGGGGTGGTCCACACACAAACTCAGGGAGAAAATATCAATGGGATTTCTGAAGTTTGAGGCATCACTTCATTCAACATGACTGCTCTCTTCTTAGTCTCCAACAAGTTCATATTAAACGTTATTGCCCAGCATGACTGCATCACTTGAACTTGAATCACGGACTGTAACCAAAGAAAGTCAGAGATAATTTGCACCAAATAAAGGCTGTGGTTGTGTTCCTACAAGATGTTGGCACAAAACGTAGGCTACGCGTTTTCTCCATTGTCAACGTGAACTATGACAATGTCCATGTTCAGTATGTCTTTCATTTACTGTAGTCAAGCAGTGACATGTGGTTTAATGCATGGGGCAACGTGACGCAGGTCAGACAGAAGATAGGACTGTCTTCAGCAGCCTATTCCTGAATCCTGTCCCTCTCAAATCACGTTAAAATGATGTGATTAGCAACCAGAAAAAAAATCACGCGGAACACACCCGGACCCCCGTGTTATTATTAATAATAATAATAATAATACGTTTATTTTATATGAATAGGCTATTGGTCCTAATTAAGCTATAGGCAATAACTAGGTCCTATGAGTCTAAGCCTTAGTTTTAAAAAGGTGTAAATAATTAGTAAGAGAGATTGTGTTGTGTGTAAAGAGAGGTTTTTTTTGGGGGGGGGGGGGGGCGTCGGCTTGCCACCGCTGCTAAAAGTTTTTTTTTTTTAGAGGAAACACTGCAGACAAGACACACTTCTGTTATTAGTGCAATTTCCGATGTTCACAATCTCAGAATTCTTGATAAATCTAGCCCATCACAAGCCTTATATGTGTAAGTCAACTACATTAACGTTATGTTTCTTTCTTAACGTTATATTCCCAAGGGGCAAATACCAACTGGTGTTCCGAGGTTGTGGTTAACTAGCCGCGGTGTTCATTTCCAGTTAACTCTTAACGTTACAGATGACAATACACAGATATTGGTTTATAATGGCAAATATCAACGTTTGACCATTTGCTGTCACAATTTAAAAAAAAAAATAACTTCAACCTATTTTAGTGAATAAAACGAGGTGCGTGACGCAAATCGCGAATCTAACTTCATCATGCAAGATATTCATGCTGGCTACGGGACTTGAAATTGCTAACGTTACGAATCAAGTCACCGCCAACAAGCTTGTTGCTCTTCTCGTCTGTAGTACGAGAACTATGCTATGTAACTATGCTATTGCTAGCAAGCTAGCTGAGTAGCTAAGGTAGCATAACATAACTAACGTTACCTCCAGTGGGTTAACGTTAGCTAGCCTACACCGATCCGTAGCTAAAATATCCTAACTAGGAATACAGATCAACATTTCACTCCGTCGTGTATAACACTGGAAATGATTCAAGTTTTTTGCATTAAGATAGAATGGAAACCATTTTGTTTAGGTTAAACACGCGGAGGGCGTTTATATTATTTGAAAATTAACGGTCACGTACACGGAGCGCGGTCCCAGGGACTCAGATACGGCCTCTTTGCAAACGCAGCCTTTCCCGTACTCCATGTCCTCGTTGTAAAGCGAGTATGAAATGCGCCTGTGAGCAATCTAAATAAGCATTTCACTCGGTGTGTGTGCCATGCCTTTTATTGTAACATAATCAGTCACTGTTTTTGAGACACACTGCAGAAATATGTATTAAGAATAAACGATGCGTGCATATGTTTCCCTTTTCAACGCAATACAATTGAGAGGGAAGAAACGGGGGGAAAATGTGTAGGCTATTTGATTCGCGACCAGTCAGCTAATGCTAGCTAGCTAATGTTACATCCTCCATCCATTTAATATTACACAAAATATCACTATCAAGAATGGTCTGGATTGTTAACATGCAATAGCTGTTCCGGCTGCTGTTAGGATCAAAAGAAGGCTTACCATTTGTTCCAGTTTATCAACTGTTAAGTCCATGTCTGCCTCTGTCGAATAGTTTACATTCCTGAAGCAGCCCCGTAAATGTAAAGCCAACAGAGCATGTTAAGACTGCTACGATTGGTTAGCTGTCAGGACTAGTGGAAGGACATTGGTCAGATAGGAGCCACCGCATCTACTTGGGAAAAGGGGGCGTTTACAAAACGGTGCTGGAAGCACTGGTTGGACCATTTCAGTCGCAAACTTCCACTGGGCAGAGATCGCAAAATGCCTGCTTTCATTGGATGAAATATTTTCAGAATCAAGAACATTTTATGGTTTTATTGAGCGTTTATAAAAGTGAAATACAAAAGGCTATTGGTGGACTGGTATGGTATTCTCGCAGTGTCGTTTTAGTCTAACATTATGGACAAATATTTCTGATAGTAGGCTAGTAGAGACTGAAGGCAACAAATGTTTTTCCATGACCATGAGTGTAATTGTTGGTTTTGAATTATTAATGTAAAAACAGAAACAGATCATTTGATAGGCTGCCACAAGGTCATAGACTACTTTTATTTGGAGTTCCAATATTTGGATTCATAGAAAACAATGCTTTGTTAGCCTGCAGACCAGGGATGGAAATTAGCCACCCGCCCCCCGCCAAATACTTTTGTGCGCTGGCGGGTGAATTTGCAATTTACCAGCCACTGTGGCGGCTAAATAGAGCTAGCATACCACAAATAGTCAGATCCGGTGTAATTTTCATACTTATTGACGGTTAAAAATAAGAAAGTGTCTGTAGGGATCATGTAACGTTACCAGCCTATAAGGTTAAATCACACTGATTTGGAGTTCTACAACAACTACCAGAGAGACGTCGCCCGCAGCATATAGCCTATAGCCTAGGTAGTGCAGTGCTTCACTTTTTGCCTCTACAATTAAGAACAATGCTTTCATACAATGCTTTCATGTCACTGCTAGATTATTTCAGGATGACTGCATAAACAAATCAGATCTGTGGATCTGCGTTGTATCTTCACAGACTAATATATTGTCATGCGAATACCGAATACACCTTCAGAAAACTATATTATTACACGCTGCTATTTAGACTAGGCAGACAGACGGACATCTCCACACCCATTTGTCGTGGTGGATATCTCACAAACTTGTCATTCAAGAAATTACAAACCACACGTATATCAGAATAAACAGCAGAATTTACCAAACACAAAGGTGTAAAGCATTCCCCATACACAGGGATGGATTACTGCACGGGCCTACCGGGCCCAGGGGGCCCTGAAGCCCAAGCCTTTGCATGTAATCATTGCCTCAATATCAACAAATCAGGATGTAGGCTATGAATCTGATTGAATTTAGTATTGGCCATCCCCAAAATGCACCAAAATACAGGAAATCACATCAAACAAAGTATTTTTTTTTAAAATAAATGTTATATCACCTAGATAACTGTAAATATTAAAACCAGAGTTTTTCAATGTAGTTTCACAAAATGCTAAGCATACATATTAAGTTTCTTAAAGCTGAGCTGTGCTTAAATTGTTCAGTGCATAACAGATGTCATAACAAATAGAAAATAAATGCTAAATGTTAAATATAGCCCGTCTGTAAATATTTAAATCAGATGATATACAGTTTAGATCAAAATGGACAGTTGGATTAAGCCCCATTGTATCGAAATTGGTTGCAGTTCCATTGGAATTCCACTGGGGGTGATCGCGGGCGAGCGCAGATTGAATGGGGGTCTATGGAGCTAGACGGCTAAATTTATCTCTTTCACCTGCTTGTCGCAGATTTTATGGTAGTGTATGCAAGTTCAGTATAGATTTTAGATCTAAAGTTGAATGAACGAGTACTTATGTCCTTTTCATGTCTTACAGGTGGTTCGTTGTTGCCCATAACACGCTAGCATTGTGCTAATGAAAGACGTCATTGACATATTTGAAATGTCATACATATTGAAAGGCTTTTTAGAAGAATTACATGACTTTAAAAAATATAATAATCAACAGTGTGTATTTTCTTTGCCTCCCCTATCGAATGCAACATCCAAATTACTACTCAAAAAATGATATCCAGAGAAAAGTGGATATTGAGGGGTAAAGCCAAAGTCCTTTTAGACAAGTCCCTCCACTCGGTGGCCATATTGCAACGCTTTTTGGGCACTCATCGGCAGTGATGCCAGTAACGCGTTACTTAGTAAAGCGTTAGTCTATTTTTACCACTTTTTTCAGTAAGGAGTAATCTAACGCGCTACTATTTACAAACCAGTAATCAGATTAAAGTTACTTATCTAAGTTACTGTGCGTTACTATTTTTTGTCATGTTCCTTAATAAAAAAGATATATTCTTTGCTTTCTTCTTGTCTTGGGTATTAATGTCATGTGAGGCTATGCTCACGTTTTCAGCATGAGGACAATTCACGTGCAGCGACACAAACGTAAACAACAATGGAGGGAGAGAGAGAGATGCACATTTCATCAGTCATTACTTTGAGTTTGTGTCAGTTAAACATGACAACATTAAGGTACATTGTACATTCTGTGCTGGCGACAAAGTGCTGTCTAGCTAGACATCCCAAGTATCCCGAAGTTTTGGGAGTCTCCCACATATTGATAGCGGCTTCCTGACGCCCGCAAATTACATAAAATCTCCCGGAACCTAGAGCGAACAAGAGCACGCAAGCCAGACCGGACTTCAAATCAAAGATTCTAGAATCTTTGCTTCAAATCGCGTGTGCATAGCTTAATGCGCACACAACGGAGAGGGAGAGAGGAGTGGTGCGTTTGTGCCTGAAGCGCATCCAAGACAGAGAGCATCCTGGTCTGTTTTGCTAAATCAACCAATCCGTTTTCAGTGTAAGTGCTTATATCTCTTTTCTCCCAAACATAATTAATCAGTTCAGTCAGTGTATCTAGGAACAGAAGCGTCATGGCAGCGTCAGTGCCCCTCAAAAAGGAAGATTTAAGACCCATTTCACATCAGACTACACAAAAGTGTACCCAATTGTCTCAAAAGATTAAAACATAATCATCTTGCACACTGCACTGTTTGTAACAGCAACTTTAGCATTGCTCACGGCGGGTTAAATGATTGCAAAAGACTTGTTGAGGTGAGTTTAACAAGTGTAATTTCATTTGCATATTATTCAGGCCTATAGGCTACAAGATGGCTAGTTGCCAAGGCTACATGAAAAAAAATCTACATATTTTACTATAACAGTTTCTATCAGTAGGCCTTCCTTATTTGGTGTACTTAGACATTATTGAACAAACATCTGAATTTCAGTATCTAAGTAGGTTAGGTTGGGATGTCTGCTATACATTGCTGTTAAAATGCACTTCCAGTATATTGAGTATTGACAAAACCGTTATCATTTTTATGTTGAGGCGTTGGGGGTGTTGTCGGCAGCTGCTGAAAGTAACTAATAAAGTAACTTGTAATCTAACTTAGTTACTTTTAAAATCAAGTAATCAGTAAAGTAACTAAGTTACTTTTTAAAGGAGTAATCAGTAATCAGTAATCAGATTACTTTTTCAAGGTAACTGTGGCAACACTGCTCATCGGGCATCCTCTTCGGCAGAAATGCGCGTGAGCAAGGCTTCACGACACCAATCTTGCTCCAGCGGCGAGTTCACAACACATGATTGGCACAATGTCTTCACAACACACCATATGATTGGCTCAATGTATTCACATCACACCACATGATTGGCTCAATGTATTCACATGTTGACGTTTTGCCGAGGACGGCCATATTGGCGTTACAAACTAGCCCCATGCATTTCTATAGAGGATTTTTTGAGTGCTGTGTCTCCTCATTAGAAAGTCTCTGGTAAAGCTCCATAGACCTCCATGCATTCTGCGATCGCCTGCGAGCGCCCTCAAGTGGAATCTGGTAGGAACTGCAACCAGTCCAGAAACCGGAAGTTACTTCGTAGACCACGCACTGTCTATGAGACCACATTTCAAATACTAGAATATGAATGTGTAGTTCCCAGACCCCATCTCAATGAGATGAGGTTTGGCGTTAGCTCATACAAATAAGTATATATTCTCTTTTGATCGTGAGGGAAATTTGGTCTCTGCATTTTTCCCAATCCGTGAATTAGTGAAACACACTCAGCACACAGTGAACACACAGTGAGGTGAAGCACACACTAATCCCGGCGCAGTGAGCTGCCTGCAACAACAGCGGCGCTCGGGGAGCAGCGAGGGGTTAAGCGCCTTGCTCCTACTGGTCGGGGTTACGGTACAGATCCACTAGCACTTCACTACATTTTGTCGTGTCACATTCCACACTGGTCCTATGGGTGACGTCAAGCGACTTTAACACGGCCGCAAAGCATTCCGGGAAGGCAGCACTGCATTTGAAAATATGTTGCACGTCAAAAAGCTGGGTGATGCCCATCTTTATGCAAATTAATTCATTGAACGCGAGGCGACTATCCAATGAAAGGACGAGGTTGTAGGTCCTTTGTTCTACCACAACGGTGCCTGTGAAACTTTGGTTCCGCTTACAAGACAAATAATGTTTTAACAAACTCTTCCACAACCACCTAGTAGTCCATAAAACAAACGAAACTAGGATTTGGATGAATATATTGACTGTTGGTGTTTCTGGTGAGGATTTGAGATTGCATTGAGTAGTTTAAATAAAACAAGATTTCGAAATGGCTTGCATAGTTAGTTTAGGCTATTAATGTGTTGTATACTGTTAAGTAGGCTACATGCCTAAAATTGTGGTCCATTTGTGGAAAAACACTTAGGGCCCTATCATGACATTCTAAAGTGCATCGTCACTCGTCAAAAGTCTATTCAAATTTAGTAGGATGTTCAGTTCACATTGGGAGGGGTTTCGTTCTCAAAAGTGGAGCGCATGGCGTAACAAGGTGTTCCTAGGTCTTTTAATCAGTCATATGGGTGTGTTTGGGGCGTAACATCATTTTAAACCAATGAGAATGACATCTGTCATTCCCTTTAACGGCGCAACGCGCGATATGTCAAATAAATGCATCGGTATTTTGGCATTCAACGGCGCATTTGAAGGAGGCTGCTTGCGAGACCGTATGGAATAGTCATTCTTAAACCATGCTTTACTAAAGCCTAGCATAGCCTTCACGCATTTGCACTCGTCTATTATTTGAACTCATTGGCAAAGTGAAACTAACTTCACCAAGGAGTCAGTCAACGACAAGACAGTTATATGCAGTTACTTTCACTATTGACTGACAATGGGTTACCATCGAAAACATAGGCTGGAAAATGCAACACTTACCCTAATGTTGCTCAAATGACTGAATAAAACAACATTTATCCTGCAGAGGAGTTGCTTATATCTCGTGACAGTGCGTCTTCAGCTGTGCTCCATACATGTCTCTCGCCTCTCCCCTAATCACTTTGCAAATGATGGTGAATAACTACTCATCATGAGATGTACAGTATTTCGTAATATCTTTATTCTAATTATGTTTACCATTGTAATCGTGCAATTTGTAATGCTTTGCATGGACGTGCGCTGGTGTGGATTCATGAATGATAGAAGGATGGTGCGTGCACCTGCCAATATGACTGTTGACATGCGCTCTTAAAATAGCATATGAACAACTCGCCATTGACTTCTGACCAGGTTTAGGTGGTGTATGATAGCGATTTTTAGACAATGCGCCAGGTCCCTCCCTAGGTTGTTAATTGCCACACCCCTGGGCGCAATGCTTAAAAAATAAAGGTGCAAAATAACGAATTCAACTTCGCGCCGGTGAATAACGAACTTTACGCCATGCGCTGGTGACCCAAAATACAGCCCTTAAGATATGTTAAAACGATCCTTGCTCCTTTTCAACTCTCTGGTAATATTGCATTCACAAAATACAACCAATAGTACGATAATGTTAAATCTTACTTGTGAAAACCCAGACAGCATTTACATCTGTGCCAGATCCGTTTTTGAATCAGCAAATTCGCGCAGCAGTCGCACTCACTATGCAGATCTGCACCAACTTTGCGCCAGACTTGTCTGTAGCTTCTGACTGTGACAGTCCATCCAGCGGGTGCGGCGCCTATACAGGGCAGCTTCGCAGACCAGACGCGCCACAACTGAATTGAGTCTGCCCGGCGGGTGTGGGCCGGATCCGCAGGAGCTGCGCAGACCTGACGCGCCACAACTAATGGAACACTTTTCCCCCACATAAACCTGCAAGTCTACGTTATGTGATTATGCAGAGTGGAAGACTACAGGCTGCACCGTCTTTGTGATTATTGGTAAGTACATTATACAAGTATCATTTAAAATGTAAATTGGTGTTGATGTCATCTTAGTCTGCTAAATATTTAGGCCTGTATTAAACATGAAAGTTTACAAACTTAGTTTACTCTGAAATTTTGACAACCTGAAACGTGCCAGACAAGCTGGGTAGTAGCTACGGTTAGCTTGTGGTCTAGGTTCTTTTAAACATGCATCCACAACTATGTGAACATGAGCTTTAAGGCTAAATTGGTGAGCTTTGCTTATTATTCACCAAAATCGCTGAATATCGTGTCCATTGTGTGTTCGCTGCAAATTCGTAGCCATGTTAGCGCTACCCACTTTGTCTGTAGCTAGCCTTGCTGCTAGTAGCACTGCATGTATTGCCTAGCCGGGATGCCGGCCAGCGTTTTTTAAGCCCGTTTAAAATGAATTCAGAGTGGGAAAACTTGGCAGTAAACACTAGGCTTTTTATCGAAGGTCCACAACAATTGTCGCTGTCCTCCAGTTTATCCGGTTTGCATGTTAAGTTGATGAGGCCTGTTCAAGCAGGTTTTTTTTTTTTTGCGATTGCCTACCAAACTGAATATGAAGGATGCAATGCGTTGGCATACTATACTGTTATAAAATAAATAATCTTTGGATGTTTAATCTAATATTTACTCTTTGTTTCTTTGCTTTGTGTGTTTTTTGTACGTCTCACAGGAGCAGTGAGGAAGAATCGCAGGTTGATGCCTAATGTTAACGTTAGTCCAATTGGGCTAGTTTTTGCCCTGGTCCTCTGACATCCGTGAACGGCGCTGCAATTCACCGTCTGCTCGAAAATATTTCTCAGGACAGCTAGCCTACTCTGCGAGAGATCTGCCGCTGCCGCGACCAAGGAACTGCTGTTGACCTGCGAGCTGCCATGCTAGCAGCCTGCTGCACTCTGGATTGAGTAGCCTAGCTAACGTCGAAGAACTCTCACAAAACAACAAACTGTCGCTGTCAAAGTCCACCGAGCTGCTAATCTGCAGGATCGCCCAACTACTTTCAGTGCTCCCCAGACTGCCAGTAATCTTATATCCTCCGACACAGCTGAGCGCCGTCATCATCATCATTGGACATCAGCCGGTTAGATGCACCGGACTATGTTAACATGACATTTTCTTTTCTTTCAGTGCGTTTGGCGGAGTTTGTTTATCAACATAAGCCAATGAATAGCAAAAATGTAAAAAGACACATTACGCTTACATTTCACTATTGGTTTTTTGTTATGTTGTAGGCCTAGGCCTAAGGTTAGGCTAGAGACACACTGTTCTCTTTTGCCTTTTTAAAATAAAAAAAACATTTTGAAAATTGTGGGTATTTGTGTGGGTCTTAATTGTATGATAGCTTAAATATGAATCACAAACAAGGGCCAGATGAGCCCCAGATGTAGAATTTGAGTCTGGGCCAGATCCGCACCAAATGCCATGCCAATATAACTGGCCCAGATCTGTCTGTGATCCGTAATTCCAACCTGTTCCGGTATTGGCCCGTTGGAAGAAATGACCCCGGGGCAGGTCCGTTTAGTGGATCTGCACCAAATGCTAATGAAGATCTGGACCAAATCTGGCCCAAATATATTTTGCTGTCTGGGAAGTAATCCCCGAGCCCTGTTTGCGATGGTCCGCCGATTTGAGCAGGAATATGCTGCACATTGCTCTGGCATCTTGTTTCTTCTGCTGCAACTATAGTGACTGCATTTCCTGTTTCCAGCAGCCAATGCTGTGTCTACTCTGGCACATAGGCTCTGCATTGCAGCAAATCATCCAGTCGTCATTTTTTTACTTCTGACGTAAGACGCAAAGTTTTTGCGCGTGGCACAGGTAAAAATATGACATCTATTTTTTACTCCTGAAGAAGTAAAAAATCTACACGTGGAGGCGTTATTTTGACAGACGTTATGTCCTAAACCGCTTGCCATAATTTTTTACTCCTGAAGAAGTAAAAAATCTACACGTGGAGGCGTTATTTTGACAGACGTTATGTCCTGAACGGCTTGCCATAACAGCACTCGTTGCACCGCATACCCAGAATCCTATGTAGGTGCAGAATTCGCTTCTCATAGAAATGAATAGGGATACTGCGTCGCGGAGTTCGCATCGCATGCTAGTGGATCACCGGCGTTAGTGTTTGTAGCATTAGCCAGCCCTAATTAACTTGTGTCTTGACGTTAGCTGTCAGTAGCCGATAAAGCATAGCAGCCTACTTGTTAGCGCATAGTTATCTTTATTTAAAGCATTTTGTGATTTTGATAGTGACAGACAGTTAGGATGGTGTTGTTACACGACATTTTCTTTTATCTTTCCAGCAAAGAGTACAAAAAAAAGTACAAGCAATTGAGTCACTGAGTCCTCCAAGAAAAGGAAAGCAGCTAAAAACTTCTCTCTCGTGTAAATGCTTTAACTAATTTACTATGCAGAATACCGGTATGTCAGAAATCTGTTATGACGTTAACTTAACTGAATTACTTTGCTAACCAGTTGTGTTAGATTATCAGAAAACTAGCTGGACTGCTAACTTGCATTAAAGGTGTAAGCGATACTGGGTAACGTCACTTCTGTTGACTTTCAAACAAAACAGAGAGCTAGCTCGCTACTTCCTCCCCCTCCCTCCCGTGCAATTGAAACTCTCCTAAACGCGCATCTCGTCTATCATTTGCTGGAACAGTTTGTTATGTTTTTATGGGCTAGGTTTGCCAATGTTGTTTTTGTTGCCGTTTTTGGAGCCTGGGCTGTCCACAGAGATCGCGTTTTTTTACAGTGTATTCAGGACACAGACAGCTGGTTGGTTAGGTTATGTTTGCAGTAAGAGACATAAAATGTTTTAGCCTAAAAAACGCGTGGCATCGCTTAGAGCACCTTTAAAGTTCGCCAAAGCACAGATCATCACCTTCAAAATGAGTCAATCCTCCAACAATTTGCAATTTCTAATCAAATGTTTCGAGTTTCTCGGGTTATGAAAGGTGTATGTCTAATTCACCTGAGGGACTAAGCTATATTGACAACTTCATTAATAAAATCTAGCCCAGAGGCAGGGGCGTAGATTTGCGCGGGGACCGAAGGACGTGTCCACACCAATGTCAAATTACGACTGAAATGTCCCCACCAATATTCAGGTTGAAATGGGGAAAAAAGCGCTCACATGCGCTACACAAAGAGTTAAATCATTTTTCACTTCAGTGCTGCGGATCATCTCGTACAGATCTTGTAATGTGCAGTAGCCTAAGGGTAAATCGCGCTGATTTGAAGTTACCTAATAACTACCAGTGAGCTGCAGCATGCTGCGCTTCAGCTTTACTTCACTACAAGCATGAAGTGCGTCCAAATTCACCCATTCTTCTCTGTTGAACTCCTCGAGAAGTAGGCTACTCATCACACATGTGTCACATGAAAGAGCCTTTTCTCAGCTTTTAAACGGTGCTAGCTAGCCACTGTTTGCTGTGATAAACAGTTCGTGAGAAAAATAACTTCAAAAGATTTAATAATTATTATCTGCGCCCATCTCCACATCCATTCGTCTCGGAATATCGTAGGCCTACACACTCTTCACGCAACACATGACATATATCAGAATAAACAGCAGACCTTACCGAACACAAAGGTGTAATGCATTCCCGTGTATAGTTAGCTTTCGGCTGCATTTCTTAAAACTGAGCTGTGCTTACATCGCCTAGATATCTGTAAATATTAGAATCAGAGAATATACAGGCAGCTCATGGTTAAGAGTTTGTCAATGTAGCCTTAATGATTTCTTTTCACAAAATGCTAAGCATGTATTTAAGTTTCTTAAAACTGAGCTGTGTTTAAATGGGCATGATTTCATAACAGACCAAATAGAAAATAAATGTTAAATATAGCCTACATATTAAAATCAGATTATGTAGGCTACACAGTGTAGTTAGATCAAGTTGGACAGTAGCACATTTTAGACAGTATCACATTTTAATCATTTTATATATCCATAGTGGCTGGTGAAAGAGTTGAGTGTTTTCTTTTTTTTTCGGGCGGGGGGGGTTAGTGGGTAGTGTCCCCATCAAAGCTCAGACCAAACCTACGCCCTTGCCCAGAGGTAACCGCGACTTTAACACAAGTTACTTGGTGTACCCACACTGTGTTACTAATGGCCAGGTCTTCCACCTAGACAAGGTTGTAATGGCAATGTAGTTTCTTTTATATTTTATTTTTGTTTATTTTTTGCATTTATATTTTTAAATAAGTGTAGGTTTTTGTGTGTTACAATTAACATCTGCTGTCATTTTTTTTTCTTTTTCAGGTGACATCATGTTCTACGGAAGGACTGATGGACATTCCTTGAGGAGGGTTGTTTTCTTGAGGAAGGTTACCATCCTCGAGGAGGTCCATGCTAGCCATTTCGGCAGGGACAGGGTGATGGAGAAGATCAGGCAGAGGTTTTATTGGCACAACATCACAGCTGATGTTGACAATTGGGTTGGTGAATTTATATCAGTTTGGTTCTGACAGTACAACTGTTTCATTTTCTATGTACAGATGAATTGCTATTAACAGTTTCTGTTTATTCTTCATTTGCTGTGAAGGTCAGCACCTGCGAACCATGCCAGACGTTCGAGAGGGTGAAGACGGAGCCACCAGAGATGAAGCCAGTTAAACCTGTGGCACCATGGCACATGATCGGTGAGACTGCACTTTCACATGGATTTGCTAGAGACGTGACAGATCGCTACAGCATTAACAAGATTGAACTCTTACCCCTTATTTTCTGTTATCCAACATTTATATGAAGGTGTTGACCTCATCAGTCCATTGAAGAAGTCGCGGAAAGCAGGTAACCGATACCTACTAACAGCCACGGATTTTTTTTACCAAATGGGTGGAGACTAGACCCATTAAGGCGAAAAAAGCAGTGCTGACATCTGAGGTATGTATATAAACCATATGATAGATAGTGAACAGCACATGTTAATTACCACTAATGATCTAATCCTTTATTTTAGATTATGTTGTAGGCAATGATGGTCATCTTCCTCACACATGGCTCTCCTGAGGTCATCTTAACGGTCTGAGGTCGTGAATTTTGCAACAGGGTAACGTTTCACTGTAGTCATTACAGTTAACTGGTGTTATCTAATTAATTGCTTAATTGGTTATGGTTCTTACCAGTGTATGTATGTCTTTCTGCCTAAGGTTAATCAGAAGATGTTCGAAACATGTAGGGTGAAACACCGAATGTCATCAGCGTACCACCCACAGACAAATGGTATGCATAATTAGTGGTAGTGTTGTTATTGTAATTGACTGCATGATTGTTACTCTAAATGTAATTTATTTCTTGTAGGTTTAGATGAACGAACAAATCAGACTACAAATAAGCTATTGGGAAAACCCTAAAGGGGTATCAGGAAAGTTGAGAGGACAAGCTGAAGGAGATTGTGTTTGCCCATAACTCCTCTTTTCCTCCTCCAAGTACTCTCCTTTTCGGCTAATGTATGGCCGAGAGCCACGACTCTTCTGTGAGGTATGTTGTAATGTATGTAATTCATTCATTATTCATTAGTCAACTTAACTTCAACTTCAACTTATTGTGCTTATAGAGCGCCAAAACATAACACATGTATCATGGCGCTTTACAGAATGTAGGCAATCAGAGAAAGAAGGAAAGAAAGGAAGAAAAGGAAAGCAAGAGAGAGGCCCATGGGTAACAGGGGCGAGGAAAAACTCCCTAGAATTGGAGATATATATAGGAAGAAACCTCGAGCAGATCCACGACTCAAGGGCCTGACCCATCTGCCTAGGGTCAGTACATGACAGTAAGGTCTGTATACATGACAAATGCATATGATAGTCGGGTGTAGAGAATAAGACATGGTGTTAAGCACTTGAGCTGAAAGTTACAAGAGGTGGGATGATTACGTATCCGTTATGGTAATTCGTTATTCCTGATTTAGTGACAGAAAGTTCAATAGTCCAGCGTTGGGATAGTCAGATTTTTTTTTTTTTTTTCGCATGTCCAAATTTCCGTCAAGGATTCCCGGGACACTGAAAGACCGGGGTACACAAAACTTGGGCATGTACCCCCACCTGGATAGCATGGAACCATAATTTTTCGTTTTGATCTGTAGCCCCCCCGCTGGACTGGACCCCCCGAAAGGAGGGTAGGGCAGACACAGTTCTCTGTGAATATCTTGAGAACTGTAGGGCCTAGGATGACCATTTTTTTTCAGTATGTTTGCCTCCAGGGGTCATGTTAACCCATTTCATGTGCACACATGTGCACAAACAGATACACACACACACACACATACATTCACAGTAATCATACGTATGACACATACTCACACAGTAGACATATGTACGCTTGCATGCACAGGCACATACGCAGGCACACACACAAGCACGCACACACACACACACACACCCACACACACAGACACACTCACACACCCACACACATAACATAAACATAACACAAACAATCAAGAATTTCTCAGAATTATGAACAGGCAAGATGGAGGTGGGGTTGTATAAAATTAATTTTACATGTGAAATCTATGAACTAATCATGTTTTGGTACTTGTTGTCTAGCAGATACCAGTGAGAATTGAGTGTGGATAATGCAATTTAGTGAGACAGTTAGAATCATATAGGCCTTTCAGCGTGATTTCTTTTTGTGGAAAAAATGTGCTGGACTGGGCGGCGGTCATATTTTGTACCGCTCTGCGGTACATCTAGTTTATGTGTACATTTAGTGACCGTACACCAACAAGGATTCCTGGGACACTGAAAGACCGGGGTACACGAAACTTGTAATGTAACCCCACATAGATAGCATGGAACCATCGTTTTTCATTTTGATCTGTAGCCCCCCCGCTGGACTGGACCCCCCCGAAAGGAGGGTAGGGCAGACACAGTTTTCTGTGAATATCTTGAGAACCGTAGGGCCTAGGATGACCAATTTTTTCTGTATGTTTGCCTCTAGGGGTCATGTTAACCCATTCCATGTGCACACATGTGCATAAACAGATACACACGCACACACATACATTCACAGTAATCATACGTATGACACATAAAATGAATTTTACATGTGAAATCTATGAACTAATCATGTTTTGGTACTTGTTGTCTAGCAGATACCATTAAGAATTGAGTGTGGATAATGCAATTTAGTGAGACAGTTAGTACATGAATCTGTCCAGGTGCTCATCAACATGGAGAAGGCCCAAGAGAGGCAGAAGGCAGCCTATCCAGGTGCTCATCAACATGGAGAAGGCCCAAGAGAGGCAGAAGGCAGCCTATCCAGGTGCTCATCAACATGGAGAAGGCCCAAGAGAGGCAGAAGGCAGCCTATCGCATCCAAGCGCTTCATCATCACTCCTGGTATGGAGGTGCTGAAAAGAAATGAGAGGAAGCGTGGAAGACCTGGCATGACTATGCTTCCTGACTGGCCAAACCATAGAATGTATATATACAGTCTATGGGCCAAACAAGTATAAGTATATTTAGCTTTTGAATGTTGTTGATTGCAAATGATCGATTGATGATTGGTGACAAAGCATGTAATAAATTGCTTATGCTTGAAAGGGTCATCAGTGTGGAGGACAACCTTGTCCAGTTGGAGGCAGGGTTCCCACTCTAAGTCAAATGTAAAATTCCATGACTTTTCCCTGACTTTCCCTTACAAAAAACCTGAATTTCCATGACTAACTACTGTATATCATTAATTGTACAATATACCGACCTATGATTTTAGAGCAGCCGCGCAGCGTTCAAGAATCATTTACTTCTTGAATAAATGGGCATTCAAGCAAGCAGTAAAGCTAATAACCAGACAAACTCCAATTCGGCGTGGACATATTTGAATTAATGTATTATATTTGGCAAGTACAACAAAATTCCCTGATATTCCATGACTTTGCACCAAAAATGATAAAATTCCCTGACCTTTCCATGTCTGGAATAGACTTTCCAAAATCCCAGGATATTCCAGAAATTCCATGACCCGTGGGAACCCTGTACTGTATATCGTTTTACTTGTTGCTCCTATTTATGAAATACACTCATTTTATACAAATAACTATCATATGGTCAATTATATAGTCAAGTCAAGTCATATTTATTTATATAGCACACTTATATGCTGACATCCTTGTGACCTTCAGCCTCCTGTCCTGTCAGACATGAGTGATGCCCTGTAATACTAGTTGTGGGACCCAGATGGTCAGTATCTGTCATTGCTCTACTCTGACACAGCATTTGCATTGCAGGTGTTATTTTCTTAAAAACCACAACCAATAGGTTTTCCACTCTCGAAACATGCACTCTTGTGCATAGCAGCCCTGTTCAGCACATCATTGTATATTGTGATCAGCACATCAGGCCACCCAACATCTCTTGTCAGATGTTATCGCCTCGGTAAGAATTATGTTTGATTTCTGCCTGGAAGCCAAATATAGATGTATAATAATGAGTGTAGCTTGATTAGTGCTATTTGTTCATCAGATTTTGCAAAATACTAGTTATAAAATAATGGAATGTAAATGTAAATGTGATGTCAGGATTTTCACCCCTCTGCGTTTATACATTTGTGTGTATGGTAAAGCAAATGTAATGGACATGCCATGTCATTGCAATTCAACAGAGAACAGATACTATTTTGGGTACAAAAACAAACAAAATCTGACGATAATCTGAAATTTAATTTGACTGATCCTGAGTGATCTTTCAAGGAAAACACATACTGTATATAGGTGCTTTGAATATACAGTAATGGACAATCCCTTATATGGATCTGCATTAGACAAATGTATTATCAGACTTTTAAAATGTTCTTGGTTGCACAGACAATTGTGTTTATATTCTAAATATCTATGTCCTTTCATTTTATTTTTTATGTTACTACAGATATATCATCAGCTAAACAGCAACTTGAGGATGTACACATCCAACGTTACAGCATTCCCCTCTCTGTCCCACATGAACACTACAAGTGAATTCTGCCAGTTCCAAATTGGTTATATAGCAGCCATAACCATCAGCATGATAGGCGTGCTTCTGAACAGCTACATGACATGGCTTATTGTTGTGGATCCTGCACAGACTGTAGTATCCTGCTTTTTCGAACTGAATTTGTCTCTGTGTGAAATTGTAGCGGGAATACTGTCACTATTTAACCTATTTGCCTGGTGTACAAATTCCAATAATATACTGCAACTTGCAAAATATTTATTCTGTGGCTTGTTACTGTCTGGACGTCCCCTGTTTCAGACCTCCATTTGTGTGGAGCGTTATATGGCTGTGGTCTACCCTGTAGTTTTTCTAAAATACAAAGCACTGAGGTACAAGATGGTATGCTCAACTGTGGTCTGGCTAATAATCCTAGCCTGTAGTTTGATTTTTGCCATAACGTCTGTTTGGTATACATTTCCAAGTTTGATTGTGGTTCTGATTGTGGTGAAACTGTTCTGCTTTTTGGCAGTCCTCAGAGCTCTGAAACAACCCCAACCTGGGGATGGAGGGAGGGAGAGAGAGAGGGCCAATCAGGCCAAGATGAGGGCTGTCAAAATCATTCTGATCTTACTTGTGATCACAATTGTGCAATATGCCCCTGAAACAGTGGTATTGTTTCTAAGAATGCAATCCAAATCAGACACCCTTATTGTAACGGAATATTTTACTCTATGTATTTTGATATGTGCAGGTTTTATCCAGCCATTTCTCTTCCTTCAGAGGACCGGGAAACTCCGCTGTGTGGGGACTCCTTGATAGAACGTAGTCCACAGTCTATTAGTCAGGTAGAACTTTGTGGAATTTGGGCATAAGTGTGACATAAGGTAAGGTAATGCAATTTTTTTGCATAAATTGATAGGTAAGGGGGTGTCCTTTCAGAATCTGACGGGTGCCGCTCTTGAGCATTTTCTTTAAAATGGCATCACCTGCCACACCTCTTTTTTGATCATAGAAAATCATCTATTCATACAGAAATCAGCTTGGACCATAATAAAGTAGAAAAAAATAGTTTATGTCCCTCCAGAGAACACAATACCTCTTGCAAAGTGACCTTTAAGGTCAAATTAGGTTCCTTTTTTGCTGCATAATAGCTTATACCTCTAAATCGTGTCATGTTTGGTATTAAATGAAATAAATTATGGAACTGCCATGTAGCTTATGTTGGCGGGGAATAATGGACACCAAAACCAACAAAGATATATTTAGGGTTCTTTATAGGATATATGGAAAAAGGATCTTTAGAAAGGACATATAAGTACAAAACAAAATTAAGCTCTGTAGCTCTCAATGTGGTCCAATACAAAAGCCCAACCAAAAGAAAATGTTTTCACTTCTGTCTTCTACAAGTGTATAAAAAAATAGAACCAATGTTCAATCTCCAGCACCTAGTGCTTCATTAACATTAACTAGCCTTACAAAATCCATTTAAGATGGCGGAGCCAAAAGTAGCAGCCTACAGTTCTAGCAGGCTAAAACTAACAACTCAACATATATGTGATACAGTGTAAATCTCGGTGGCATAAAACGGTAGCGGTGATAAACTTCATACACGTCACTGCATTGGCGGGTGTTCTCACCAGGATACAGATCTCAGGATAGTCTCAAAAACACGCTATTGGCGACGATTATTCTCCTGCATTCGTGCCAGCAGCCTTGTCTCCTTTACAACGTTCCCGCTCCTCTGAATCTACCCAGAAATCACTACAAAAACCCCTTTGGGAACTACATCTTGACGTCACTGTAGTTTTCTGGCATTTAAAGGAGACATACACTATTAAACTTGCAAATGAAATGGAAAAGGATAAACTCCAAACATGACCCGGTTACACTCTCCCCTGCTTACTTGTCACCGGCCTCGGTGACTACCAGTGAGTTTTTAACTGCTCTCACGGCTTCTCTAAAGAAAGCTGTACCTAACACAGCAATCATCTGAGATTGCAGCTGAACTATTTGTGGATCTAACACTGATTTTGGCTCATGGTGCAGATTAGAATGTTGCCCTGCATGTGACCTCTGACTTCTACGGGGGGTGGGGGCTGACGCAGAGACTGAGCTAGGTTTTGGCTCTACTTCAAGGTCTGGTTCCTGTATGTCTACATGAAGCAATGGTTCTGGTTCATCTTCCCAGTCTGGGTCCTGCAGGTCCACGTCACGCACTGGTTCTGGTTCTGGTTCTTGGCGTTCCTCCTCTGGCTCGCGCCTGCGCACACTGTTGGATGGCATCGTCTCTTCTGATTCATCAGGGAGGGCTGACTGCAGGTCAGGACTCCACTCAAACTAGGATCTGGATTAGGAACTGTCACCTTTTCCACCATCACACCATCATCCACCGCATCATCCAGCGCAACATCAGGATCTGAACTGGCCTCTCGCATGTCAGCCAGGGATGTACTCAGACACCTGCTTCTCTGCTGCGGCATAGGGACAGACATAGGCACACAGGGTCTAATGTCGACTCTGTTCACTCTCTTGCTAGGTCCTCCTTTCACAGGTTCTACTGTATAAGTTGTCCCCTGTATCTCCACCACCCGATGCGGGATGGGTTTCCAGGCATCTTGGATTTTATTCCGGCCTGGAGGTCGGATCCTCAAATACACAGTCTGGCCTATTTCAATGGGGGGGCAGTACACTTTCTCATTAAGCATAGAAATACGTTCAGCTGCTTTCTGCTCACAATATTCTTTTGCCCTGGCATGAGCGTCTTTCAGTCGCCTCTGATGTATAGCGAGCCAGTCGTGACTGGGCTGAACAGATGACTCCTGCCCTAAGAGCGCATCAACGGGAAGATGAGGATCAACGCCGAAGAGCAGATAGTAAGGGGAGTAGCCCGTTGTGGAGTGTGGGGTCACATTGTATGCATAGACCAACTCTGGCAAGTACTCGGGCCATCTGCGCTTCTTTTCAGACGGGAGGGTGCGTAACAGTTCGTGAAGCGTTCTGTTGAAACGCTCACACTGAGCGTTTCCAGTGGGGTGATGAGGGGTCGTTCGGCTTTTCTTCACGCCATAAAGCTTACAGAGTTCTGCAATCACTGCACTCTCAAAATTCCTCCCCTGATCTGAATGCAAACGCTCAGTCACTCCGTACTTCATAAACCACTCCCTCAATAAAACTTTGGCTGTGGTATCTGCTTTTTGATCACGTGTAGGGAACGCTTGCGTGAACTTTGTAAACACATCCGTGATCACTAAGACATTTTCCCTTCCATCACTAGCCGGTTCCAATAAAGTAAAATCAACCGCAACTACTTCTAAGGGTCGGCTAGCTAAGAATGATTTCATAGGGGGATGAATCTTAGGATTAGGCATTTTGGTCAACACACAACGTTCACATTTCTTAATCCACTGTTTGACATCCTCATGAATTCCCACCCAGAAACATCTCTGTCTTAAAAGCTCTAGTGTACGTTCACTGCCTTGGTGGCCCATAGAATCATGCACACTTTCCAACACTTGAGTCTTTAGACAACCTGGCACCAGTAGTTGAAAGCATTCTCCATGCCTCACATCGTTAATAACCCGATAGAGAAGTCCATCTTTCTCTCTAATGCTTGGCCAATGCTTCAATAGAGATAATACTGGTTTTAACAGGCCCTTTCTTTCTCTAAAATTAGGTTTTTTCTTTTTCTCCCAAAAAGTCTGAAACACACTCAGGACAGGGTCTTGATGTTGGAAGGAGCACAGTTCTTCTATGGAATACCCAGGTAAAGTGGAAGTATTACCCTGAGAGACAGAGTGGACCAGAGGGTCTCCATTCTCTAAAGCCCTCACCTGCCTGACCATGTATTTCTCAAATCCTGTTGTTGTCAGCTCAGTTCCAAGTGTGGTTCCCTTCTCTATCAAATTACAGATAGCCACACAACCGTCATAGTCCACATCTTCCGTAACAGGCTCAGGCTCCCCTGCTAAAGGGTGCCTAGATAGAGCATCAGCAGCCTTGTTAGACCGCCCCGGCCTGTATTGGACTTCAAAGTCAAAGATTGCCAGTTGTGCCATCCATCGCTGTTCTAATGCTCCTAACCTGGCTGTACCAAGATGACACAGGGGGTTATTGTCCGTTAGGACAGTACATTTGGAACCAAGGAGGTAACCTCTGAATTTCTCAGTTAATGGCCATTTCAGAGCAAGAAGTTCTAACTTCATACTGCTATAATTTCTGTCATTTTTCTCTGCATTTCTGAGCCTACCGCTCGCATATGCTATTACTCTCCTTTTCCCTCCTTGTTGTTGACATAACACAGCTCCTAAACCACTATTGCTGGCGTCTGTTTCAACAACAAACGGACGAGTAAAATCAGCAAATCCTAGTATTGGCGCACTAGTAAGTCTCTGCTTTAAAACATCAAAAGAATTCTGGCATTCAGAACTCCACAAGCTACACATTAACGAATTCACCTTAGATGGGGGTCCTGAATTCAAGCAGACATTTACTAGGTCATGAAGAGGGCCTGCTATCCGTGAAAAATGTTCCACAAACCGCCTATAGTAACCACAGAAGCCTAAAAACGATCTTAATTCCTTCAATGTGGTAGGCACCGGCCACTGTTTCACAGCTACTATTTTTTCCGGATCGGTTTCAATTCCCTCAGCTGAAATCTGATGGCCTAAGAATTTAACCTTTTGCTGCAGGAAATGGCACTTTTCAATTTTAACTTTGAGACCAGTATCCTGCAGTCGTTTCAAGACAATATCAAGCCTTTCCAGGTGTTCGGTGAAGGTCTTAGAGAAAAGCAAAATGTCATCCAAGTACACTAACATAATCTGGAATATCAAGTCATTCATTGTGGTTTGCATTAATCTCTGAAACGTTGCGGGTCTGTTACAGACCCCCATTGGCATACGCACGTATTCAAAAAGACCAAAAGGTGTTGTGAAGGCAGTCTTATATCGGTCATGCTCTTCCATTGCCACCTGGTGATAACCACTTGCCAAGTCAATTGATGAGAAAAACTTTGCCCCTTGCAGCGCATCAAAACTCTCATCAATTCGCGGCAAAGGAAAAGCGTCTTTCTTGGTTTTCTGGTTAAGTTTGCGGAAATCAACACATAGTCGTATACTACCATCAGATTTTCGTACAACAACAACTGGTGAAGCATAAGAGCTAGAACTCTCCTGAACCACACCCTTCTTCAACAGCTGAGAGATATGCTCCTTAACTTCAGTGTACTGATTGGGCGGAATGCGACGATACGGTAGGTTAACTGGCACATCATCCACTAAGTTGATTCCATGCTTAACTCTGTCAGTATATCCCAAATCATCATCATCAATAGCAAAAACATCTGTATATCTAGCCAACAAAGCCCTTAACTGTTCCTGCTGTTCTTTACTACCCCCAAGGTCTAGTTTGTCTAGGAAAGCCTGCATGCCGGAAGTGGTAGAATTTGTTTGCTCAACAGAGACATGTTCAGCACTTGCTGAAATGCGGTGAAACTTCACTTTGACTTGTGGTTCATCACTAAGGCACTCAACAGGAGACCAGACACCAAGACGTGTCCTTGGATTCAACCACACATCTTCTGGAGTGAGATTCACTACCTGCAGAGGTACTGTATTGCTATCAGAATCCACTAACGTGGGCAGAACCATAAGACCTCTTGGGATAGGCATATTTGCTGGGTCAAGTAGCCTCTGGCGTTTACCTTCCGACTTCTGTGGGAGTCCTTTTGCCATGACTGTGACTACTGATGCAGAGGGACTATGTATGTTGTCTTTACCAGCCATTCTAACTATTGTTCGCTTATTGACAGTACATTTCTGCACTCGCTGGAAGGCACTCCTCCAATCGGAATCTAGTTTTCCTTCCAAAGTAGTCTCAAACTCTGCATGAACAAGCTGACGACACCGACTGATGATATTCATGCCCAGAATACCAGGTACTGACGTTTCAGAGCTTGGTGTATTTCTAACAACTAGGAAACCACAGTCAGGGATTTTCAGGCCCATAGTCTCTACTTCTAACTCAAGATAGCCTAGATATGGAATCTCTAGTCCATTGGCAGCAGTCAATCTCAGCCAACCAGCTGTGGACAGCATATCACCTTCTTCACCGCACAAATGCTGACGAAAGAACCGTTCCGTTATTGTGCTTACTTGGCTGCCAGTGTCTAATAAACAACGTGTCGAGACACCACCAATCTTCATCTCTACAACAGGACATGTTCCTACAGCACGGGCAAGGACCTGGTCATGGTCTGGGAAAGCTTTGGCCGAGTCTAATGTACCCCCCGTAATCGCTCGACTCATAGCGACCGGGGCATCTCGTTTCCCTGACCACGTGTTTGCTGACTGTTCCCATCCCGTTGCTTTGGGCAGTTTCGTGCTATGTGTCCTTCTCCTTGACATTTGAGACAGATTGGCTTGCCATCGTCAGTTAATCTCAACTGAGCACGAGGTCTGACAATGGATTGATTACTAGGGGTTTGAGTAGTCAGGGTCTTTACAGCTGCTGTTAACTCACTGATCTGTTTCCCCTGCTCTGCTACTACTTTGAGGAGATCATCTAAAGTCACTGATTGTTGTTCATTGGCCTTGACTACAGCGCACCGAGCCTTTTTATCCACACTGTCTCCTTTAGTCTTAGAAGTCTTTGAGTTTCTGGTGGCCTCCTCTATTGACCACAAAGATGCCTCTTCCCGTACCTCTATCATGGTAGAGTCTGGTTTCTCTCTTGCGAACTTCCTTAATTCCCTCTTAAGTAATGGATCCCTAAGGCCTTCAATAAACTGATCTCTGAGGACCCGTTTCTCATTAGCTAGTGCATTCGGATCTTGCTTCAACACATTTCTCAGAATCTGGCATAAGGCATGCGAGTACTCAAGAACATCCTCACAATCTTTCTGCTTGCGATTGTAAAAGTCATACAACAGCTGAGCTGTACATCTTTTATCTCTAAAGGCTTCTCTGAGGTATTTGAACAAATCACTGACTTGTTTGGATCCATGGTCACTACGAAACCTTACCTCTTCTAATGCAGTACCTCTTAACAGTGACATAACAAAGTCATATTTGTCATTTGCTGATTGATTTCTAGCACTCAAAACACGTTCAACCTCTTCAATGAAATCATCAACTGTACGGCCATCTTTCTCATACTCGCCGCTAAAAGGTGCAATGTGCCGTTCTCTAGGTACATAAACATATGACCTTTGTGGTTCTTGACCCAAGGCAGCAATAGATGCCATTGCCTCTTGCTGTTTCCTAGTCAGTTCAGCAATTTGTTCTAAAATGGCTCTATCAGATGCATCCTCAGCGATAGGTGCAGCCGCTTCCATTATACACAGTCTCTGTTATGAGCGTTCAAAGGATAAAGTTCTTGAGCAGTCAGCGGTGACGAGCAGGACCGATGAAATCCCAGAAGGTGCAGTCTGTGTGCTGAACTTCCTCTCAGTCGATCTGAAGTCCACGGGGCCACTTCCTCAGTCTACACCACACCAGGCTGGTTTCGTCCAACAGGTCACTGCTGCCTCGTATCACCACTACCGTTTACTGCCACACTAGACTAGCTCTTAAACTATCAGATTGCTTACCCCACTCCTGGTACCAAGTTTTGTTGGCGGGGAATAATGGACACCAAAACCAACAGGATCTTTAGAAAGGACATATAAGTACAAAACAAAATTAAGCTCTGTAGCTCTCAATGTGGTCCAATACAAAAGCCCAACCAAAAGAAAATGTTTTCACTTCTGTCTTCTACAAGTGTATAAAAAAATAGAACCAATGTTCAATCTCCAGCACCTAGTGCTTCATTAACATTAACTAGCCTTACAAAATCCATTTAAGATGGCGGAGCCAAAAGTAGCAGCCTACAGTTCTAGCAGGCTAAAACTAACAACTCAACATATATGTGATACAGTGTAAATCTCAGTGGCATAAAACGGTAGCGGTGATAAACTTCATACACGTCACTGCATTGGCGGGTGTTCTCACCAGGATACAGATAGTCTCAAAAACACGCTATTGGCGACGATTATTCTCCTGCATTCGTGCCAGCAGCCTTGTCTCCTTTACAACGTTCCCGCTCCTCTGAATCTACCCAGAAATCACTACAAAAACCCCTTTGGGAACTACATCTTGACGTCACTGTAGTTTTCTGGCATTTAAAGGAGACATACACTATTAAACTTGCAAATGAAATGGAAAAGGATAAACTCCAAACATGACCCGGTTACACTTAATACATACAGGAATACAATCATTCAATAGTAATTAATTTTATATGAAATATAGCAAGTCTGATGTACCCTAGTTCACCAACTTGCGGGTTAGCTAGCACGTTAGCTTTAATTTCCCTTGAATTTTTGGATTATTTTTCATCCTAACATTTTTTTAATGCTTTAAAAGCAGACACCACAGTCCAGGATTGATACAAACTAGTTATGAGGTACATGCCAGTTAGTCAGCACATTAACTATAATAGTCCTTGAATCTGCCCCCTTAATTACAGAGAAAACGGGAAACATTTCTCCTACTGGTCGGGGATCGAACCGGCAGCCGAAGCCGAAGCGTATATTTTTTGGGCTTTATTCCGACAGGACAGTGAAGATAGACAGACAGCGAGTAGGAGAGAGAAAGATGGGGTGGGATCGGGACATGACCACAGGTCGGATTCGAACCTGGGTGCCCGTGAGCACTTGGGCCCATTCATGGCTGTAGCCTGTTGCGCCACACGGTTGACAGTTGTGACAGTGTGTCATATCCATATGGCAAAGGGGAAACCTCAGCAATCAATTTGATGCTCAAGAGGGATCTTGATTTGAAGAATTGTACATATGTACTGTAGAAGCTGATGAGCATGAATGGATTTCCTTTCTTGCCTCTACTATGGACAGACTGTTGAAAGCCTCAGTAACTTGAGATACATGATATTCACCAAGAAAAGAGACCCTCCTTAAATAAAGAGTCTTCCTCCAACAAGAGAATATGCAGCGGAACACATCAAGCGTGCATGGCTGCAAGTCATTCTGTGGAGAGCTGCTGACAAAAAACACCTCCAGTGTGTACTGATGATGTATCACTGTTTGGTTGGAAAATAGAGGATGGAACTCCTGTGCCTGGCAACACTGACATTGCACCTAAAACAGGTGCAAGTACAGTAGGATACTGATGACAGCGAGGGAGAAATGTCTGATTGAATGAATGTTTTTTGAATGAATGTTTGAGGAGATGTCATTAAAAAAAAATGCTCAAGGGTGCCGGAGCGGCACCCGTCAGATTCTGAGTCTACACCCCCTAAACTGTCAATTTATGCAAAAAAATTGCATTAGTACCTTATGTCACACCTACTCTGAGGTTCTACCTGACTATATTCTATTTTATTCTATTCTATTCTATTCACCTCACACATAAACATAGAAACCTACACTAGATACTTCATTGTGTGTTAAGTTATTAGGTGGAATATGTCAATGCAGCCACCACATATGGGCTATACTTACCAGCAAATGAACGGAGGTTAATGAGCAGCTGCAAGAGTTTTGGGTTACAAAGCCCTCAAACTCATACATTTCTCAACCGATAGCCATAAATGTTTTTTTTTTAAAGGTAGATAAACTATATTTTAAAATGGATTATTCAAACACTATTTATGCCAAGGAAAATATGTTTTTTTTCTTCTCAATTGACTTCCATTAATTTACCACCTGGTGTTGCCCTCCATAAGATGGCAGCAATGTTGACATTCGTTCTAGAGGCCAGCGGGGAATCTAGGTTTCTATATGAACTCACCTATATACCATTGTACCAGATTTTTTGTCAAAATAGTCATAAAAATTGTGTGTATTGTCATGACCTTACAGGCTCTATGTCATGCATCGACTCCGTTTGGTGATTTCAAGATTATTTAATGTGGTATGAATTAACGGTATATATGTATATGATTTGATCAGTTTGAAGTGCTTTTACTGCTGAACAATAAAATCATATGGAATTTTATGGGAATTGTGGGTTATCTATTTATGCCTTCTTACAAATTTTAAGGGCTATTTTCTCCCTCAGGGTCATGTCCTGCATGTATGTGATTGTTGTCCTGTATGTATGTGATGGTTGTTCACAGTGAAGGCACTTTACAGCCCAAGACAAATTTCCCCTTGAGGGAGAATAAAGTTTATCTTATCTTATATGAGGCATCGGCATATAATGCAGACATCTTCTAAAAGCTTGCCCTAATGTCTTTATCTGAAATAGTTCAGCCATTGTATACATATTAAAGTGTTACAGTGCCAGAACAAAAACATTTTCTTTATTATCTCAAAAAACAAAGACCTCTCAGCTGAGACACAACATACCATGAACTTCTGCACCCTGCTGATCAGGTGACTGGAACTGTCCAACTGGATGCAGCTTTGCCCCTATGTTATGACTGGAGGATCAAAAAGGATCTATTCTAAAACTGGAGAGGCTTTCTATTACAGGTTGATACATATGGAACATTTTATTGTCCCTCATAGACTCTTTGGATATTGTACCTGGCAGATAAATGCAATGCTAGATTGGATAATGCATAATTAGAAGTCCCTTTGATGGTTTTGTTTTGCCATCCTTAGTTGTGTTCTCAGAGAAGGGGTGAAGAAAAAAACAATGAAAAAGTGAGCATAGTTATATAGTCATTTCACCATTAGAATGTGACAAATAACTTCATCATAGAAATGTAAAGTGTGTCTTCATAATTTTCCTGTGAAAGGTTTCCTAATTATTGTTGTGGATGGTATGTAAACTGTGTCATTCATTCTGTAATGCAAACATAAAATGTATAAACTATTTTGACATTTTCATTCTCCTCAAAATATTGCATTATGTGCCATATCTTTTCTCTTGCTAAGTTCATTATGTATGAGAAACATCACTCAGCCTGGGCTATATACTATGGTACATGAGATATTTTTTTGTCAGACTACACTAGACAACACTACATGCAACATAACCTTGTGTCCTAATGTAGCTATTCTGTGAGACACCCTCAAATGTGTTCCCCCTAGACCATTATCATACAGTGCCTCCGGAAAATATGCACTGTGCTGATATATGGATTTCAATTATTTTTCCAGAGCTACTGTATTGTCTGGGTTCTCATGAAAGGAACATTCTGACAGTCATGTTCCAGATTCACATATATGATACTGCCTATTATTCAAAATCTGAATGCTGTTGCTGTGGCCATCAATGTCCTAACTGGCTTATCACTACACATCTGTGTGATATGTCTGATCATCACTGGAGCAGGAACTTGAGTTGCTTCTGAATTATTTGCTCTAAACTTCACATCAGATTCTCTTCAGCTTGGGATCAATAGTGTATCCATTTGTGCACCAGTTTCTCCTGGAATGTGTGTACTTCTTTGACAGTATTCTTGTTCACTGGCTGCCCCCTGTTCCAGACTTGTGAAGCACTATCTAGCTATCTAGCAAACCTGTGCTCTTCTTGAAGTATACAACCACTGAGCTACAGGCTGGTGGTTTCTGTTCTAGGCTGGCTGATAGTCTTAACTTGCAGTTTTGTTTCTGCCTTTCAGAATTTATTTAATATGATGTACTTAGGTTCACTGTCAAAACTACAGTAGGGGGCAGAGCTTTCAGCTATCGCACACCCGTCCTCTGGAATAATCTCCCTTCCTCAATTTTTAAGTCTAGACTTAAAACATACCTCTTTACTGCCTCCCATAGTTAGGTATGGTGGGGTGTGGAACTTCACCCACCTCAGGGATTTTTGGAATGGACCACCCTGCTGATCCTCGTGTGACTGGCACCCCAGTTATGCGTGCGATGGTGGTCACTGACCATAGTGTACCTGCGCTGGTGTCGACTACCCCTCACCATGTGCCACGCCGTACAACCCCCCCCCCTCTCTCCTATCTCCCCTCCTCTCTCCCTCTCAACTCTCCCTCTCTTGCCTATTCTCACTATGGTATACTGTAACAATATATAGTACCACTGATTACTTATTGACATTAACCATTTGGTTTTCAGTAATACTAACCCACTCTACATCTCTCTTTCTTTCCCCCATTACCTCACTTGTGAGGTATATCATCACCTGTCATCAGCCATCCGTGTGCTTGGCCCTCTTCTCACCCATCTCACCTGAAGTCCCATCCCTATGACTGCCCTATCATCGCCTATTACTGTCCCCCATGGATTCCTGGCCCGTATAGCCTAGCGACCCATCACCTGCCTATGACAACTCTGCCCGGATTTCTGGGCCGTACTGCCGACCCACCACATGCCCTTTGACAACTCCTATTCCTCTGGACAATTCCAACGCTGGACTATTTGAACTTTCTGACACTAAATTAGGATTACTGCATTATCATACCGGATATGTAATCATCCCATCTCTTGTAACTTTCACCTCAGGTGGCTTTAAACACCATGTCCTATTCTCTACACCTGACTATCATGCATTTTACATGTATCCAGACCTTACTGTCCTGTATCTGACCCTAGGCAGATGGGTCAGGCCCTTGAGTCGTGGATATGCTCGAGGTTTCTTCATATGTATCTCCAATTCTAGGGAGTTTTTCCTCGCCCCTGTTACTCATGGGCCTTCTTTTCTTTTCTTTTTTTCTCTGATTGTCTAACACTCTGTAAAGCTCTATAAGTACAATTAAATTGAAATACAATTAAATTGAAATTAAATTGACTGTCAACATAGCTTTGTTCCTAGTGATGCTGTTCTGTTCTTGGGTCATCCTACGGGCCCTGACAACGCCTGGTTCAGGAGAAAGTTGAGAAGAGGGAGAGGGAGCCAACCAAGCAAGGATGAAGGTCTTTAAAATAATTTTGGCTTACTGTCCCTGCTATTTAATTATATACCATAGGAATAACTGGTATAGTGATCCTCTTGAGCAAAGTCAGCTATGAGGTGAAGATCTTAAACTATAACACTGTTCTTTCCATAATGATACTTACAGGCTTCATTCAGCCTCTCCTCTACCTTCAGGGAGACTACCTTGCAAGCCAACCCTGACAAATACCCATTGACTCTCCCTATAAATGAATATGAGATGTGACTTTTTCTGTACTTTTTTTGTGTGAAGTTGCAAACCTTCATGAGAGATGTCACTATGGATCTCAGAGACAACATGTGCTGTTTGTGGTTGTACATATAACTGGACTTAACTAATTCAGTGGCCTAATATGTCTTTTTTAATATATTGTTACTAAATTTGAGTGTTCCAGCCAATGATGGTATAGTTTCTACCGCCTCCCAAACGACAACGAATTAAAAAGAATATGTCTGAAGAACTTAAACTTTAAAAAAGCCTCCCAAAACACATCTCATTTGTTAAACTTAGAAGCACAAGTTGCTCCTACTTTTGACGCAAGGCCTCATAGGATATCAGAGGACACTATGATTGGCCAATTGAATCACTTAAGCTGCAGTTGGCAAGTTTAACACATTGAGGGGACTTAGCTAGCCTGGCTAACATCAGACCTCATCTCATTGAGATGGGGTCTGGGAACTACATGTTCATTTTCTCGTATTTGAAACTTGGTTTACGAATGCCCAGAGCCGTTTATTGGGCGCTACGAATGTCTATCAAATGCGTCTGTACGTAGCTTATAACCGCTTCGGTGTGTCGTCATTGTCTTGCTGTCCCCCTTCTGTTCTGTGATTGGTTCTTTCGTTGAGGTCAAAACAAAGTCAATGGAATCCAGGCTGCCTAGCAGTGTGAATAAAAGGCAGCAACTCTCATGCCCCTCCCCCACTACCACCGAGCACCCTCTCATTGAGTTTGTGCTCGTCAATGCGCACCAGACTGCACCAGACTGTGATTGACAGTCAGATCTCACACAGCCCTGCTCTGATTGGACCAGAAGAACCGGGAGCTGTGGATTTTTGCAAAACAAATAACAGGCTATAGGTGGAGGTAGAAGTGCGTTTTTTTTTTCTAAAACCGGCTGATTTATGTTGTTCTGTCGGAGCATAGTGTCGGTTTCAGTGAATATGATCAAAAAAATTTACTGATTTTAGAATCGAACTGGTTTAAATGCAAAGACATAATGCATCTGTAAAACACAAAACAAAAACACACTGTCAGATTGACCATGGTACTGTACAATGTGAGAAGGGGTTGAATGTGCACAAACAAAAACAAATCAAGCTAATTCATTAATGTAAACTGCATGCCATGAACATTAGGTGAATGGTAGTTAAATAGGATATGAAAAGTAGTTACAAAGTTATATCGTTTTACTTGTTGCTCCTATTTATGAAATACACTCATTATATACTAATGACTATTGTCACGGACAGAAGACGACCCAAGAGCGCAAGTTCAAATTCAGAGTCTTTTTATTGAAGGGTTCAGGGGGGGAAGAGGAGTGAGAGAATCGTGAGGTCTTGGAGGTTCCGGTTCCAGGGGTGCTAGGAGTGCCAGGGGTGTCAGGGGTTCCAGTCCAAGGTACTGAGTGTGTGTGTCCCCCAGTGATCGAGCGGCGTCTCGGGCTGAGGGTGGTGACGCGTCTGGGCTCACTCGTCTGGTGGTCGGAGGCCTGGGGGAACACACACACAACAGCAAGATGAACAGCAGGCAGTAGTACAGACCAGGGCTAGGCACTAAACGTGGTGAGAGACAGAAGGCAGATTCGAGTTACCGGGGGGGCTGAAGATCGGAGAGTAATCGAGAAGATCCGGAAGGCAGGTCGGGATAACCGGGGCAGTAGAACAGGGAGGCAGTCAAGAATGGATCCGAATCACAGGTAGGAGTCAGAGAGTAGACAGACAGGCAGGTTACTGGTCCAGGTTTGAAGACGATCTGACAGGGCTTGGCTGAAAAACAGGGCTTTATATACTGGGAGAGGTTAGTGGAGAAATGCAGTGCAGCTGGCAGAGTAATTAGAGCAGAGTGGGGCAGAGCCAGGTGGAGCTCGTTAGGCAGAGTAGAGAGAGAGTGAGCAGAGTGGCAGAGAATTGAATTCAATTAAGGTTGTTACCAGGGAGAGAGAATGCTCATGACAGGACCCCCCCCCTAAGGGACGGCCCCAGAAGTCCCAAGAACAACATCATGCCGGGAGGGTGGAGGGGAGCAGGCGGCGGGTCAGAACTCCTCCGAGCGGTCCGAGTGAACCTCCTCATCCTCAGAAGGAGCTGGAGGGTCACGGTCGGGAGACAGGACAGGTACTGAGACAGGATCAGGGTCAGGCACAGGACAGGAAGCCGGGCGGGCAGGACGGCTAGGGACCCCTCTGGGACGGCCCCTACGGATTGCAGGCTGATCAGGATGTAGTCGGTGGAAGTCAGTGATGAGGGTCCGGTCCACTATCCTCCTGGCCGGGATCCAGGTCCTCTCCTCCGGACCATATCCCTCCCAGTCAACGAGGTACTGGAGACCCCTACCCCGTCGCCTAGAGCGGAGCAGCCGCCGGACGGTGAAGACCGGACCGCCATCTAAGAGGCGCGGAGGAGGCGGCGGCGGAGATGCAGGGACCAGGGGACTTTCATGGACCGGCTTGACCTTGGAGACGTGGAAGGTGGGATGGACCCGCATGGAAGTGGGCAACTGAAGCCGAACCGCCGTTGGACTGATGACTTTCTGCACAGGAAAAGGACCAATGAAGCGAGGGGCCAGCTTTCGTGATTCAACCCGCAGCGGCAGATCCCGGGCAGACAGCCAGACCTTCTGACCAACCCGGTAAGTAGGTGCTGGGGCCCTCCGTCGGTTGGCACCGACGGCGTAGCTGGTTCCAGACTTCAGGAGCATAGTGCGAGCCTGGGCCCAAGTGCGGCGGCAGCGGCGGGCATACGCAAGAGCAGACGGACAGGTGGCATCCGCCTCCTGGCTGGTAAACAGTGGGGGTTGATACCCGTAGACACACTGAAAGGGGGAGAGCCCGGTGGCGGAACTGGTGAGTGAATTATGGGCATAATCCACCCAGAGCAGGTGTTGAGCCCAGGCCCGGGGATTTTGGGAGGCCACGCACCTCAGTGCCTTCTCCAGCTCCTGGTTCATGCGTTCAGTTTGGCCGTTTGACTGCGGGTGGAATCCAGATGATAGGCTGGCGGTGGCCCCAAGGAGATGACAGAACTCCTTCCAAAAGGTTGCTGAGAATTGCGGCCCCCGGTCTGACACTATATCCTGGGGTAGGCCATGGATACGAAACACATGTTCCAGGACCACCTGGGCGGTCTCCTTAGCAGAGGGTAGTTTAGGAAGAGGCACGAAGTGGGTCATCTTACTAAAGCGGTCAACAATGGTAAGGATGACTGTGTGTCCGTCAGAGGGCGGAAGACCCGTAACAAAGTCCAGTGAAACGTGGGACCAGGGCCGCTTGGGTACGAGTAGGGGTTGCAGCAACCCAGCAGGAGGCTGGTTGGGGGTCTTGTTTCGGTTACAAGTGGGACAAGCTCGGATGAATTCTTGGACATCCTGTCTCATCCGCCGCCACCAGAACCGCTGGCGGACCAGATGAAGGGTGCGAGTGATGCCGGGATGACAGGCCAGACGGGATTCGTGCCCCCACTGAATCACAGGTGACCTGAGATTTGCTGGAACAAACAGACGGTTGGGGGCGCTGGTGCTTGGGCCTGGCTGGTTCCGAAGAGCCTCCATGACCTGCTTCTCGATCTCCCAGGTGAGGGCCGCTACGACAAAGTGGCTGGGAAGAATGGGGGCTGGCATGGCGGTGGTCTCGTCCTTCTGAAACATCCGGGAAAGGGCATCAGGTTTGATGTTGCGAGATCCCGGGCGGTAGGAGAGCGTGAAATTGAAGCGGGTAAAGAACAGAGACCACCGCTGTTGACGGGAGTTCAGCCTCCTGGCTGTTTGGATATACTCCAGGTTTTTGTGGTCTGTCCACACTACGAATGGTTCCTTTGACCCCTCTAACCAGTGCCGCCATTCTTCAAGGGCGAGCTTGACGGCCAGCAGCTCGCGGTTCCCAATGTCGTAGTTGCATTCGGCTGGGGTTAGCCGACGGGAGTAGAAGGCACAGGGGTGCATCTTGCCATCCTCGGCTGTTCTCTGAGAAAGCACTGCACCCACTCCCACGTCCGAAGCATCTACCTCCACCACAAACTGCCTTGCTGCATCTGGCATCTGGAGGATGGGAGCGGAAGTGAAACGTGTCTTGAGGCTATTGAAGGCCTTATCAGCAGCTGCTGTCCATTGGTACGGTTGTTTAGTGCTGGTTAGCGCCGTGAGTGGTGCAGCCACTGTGCTATAGTTTCGGATGAACCTCCTATAAAAGTTCGCAAAGCCCAGGAACTGTTGCAACTTTTTCCGAGACTCAGGGACTGGCCAGGACGTGACAGCCGACACCTTCGTGAGATCCATCTGAATGCTGCCCTCGGTCACCACATACCCCAGGAATGAAACGGTCTTGGCATGGAACTCGCACTTCTCTGCCTTCACGAAAAGAGAGTTCTCCAGCAGGCGGCGCAGGACCAACTGGACATGGTGCGTGTGTTCTGACAGAGTCTTTGAGAATATTAAAATATCGTCAAGGTACACAAAAACGAATGTATTTAGCATGTCCCTGAGGATATCATTCACTAGGGCTTGAAAAACTGCTGGGGCATTGGTGAGGCCGATTGGCATGACGAGGTATTCATAGTGGCCGGTTGATGTGTTGAACGCAGTCTTCCACTCGTCTCCCTCTCTCACCCGCACCAGATGGTAGGCATTGCGAAGGTCCAGCTTCGTGAATACGGTGGCTCCCTGCAGCAGTTCGAAGGCAGACGAAAGTAAGGGCAGTGGGTAGCGATTCTTAACCGTGATGTCGTTCAGACCCCGGTAATCTATGCATGGACGAAGAGAACCGTCCTTCTTACCGACGAAGAAGAATCCCGCTCCTGCGGGGGAAGAAGACGGTCTGATTATCCCGGCGGCAAGAGAGTCATTAATGTAGTCTTCCATGGCCTTTCTTTCCGGGGCTGACAGTGAATAAAGACGACCCTTGGGAGGTGCTGTGCCAGGCAGGAGATCAATCGCGCAGTCATAGGGTCTGTGTGGGGGTAGAGATGTCGCCTTGGATTTGTTGAACACCTCTTTCAGGCTGTGGTAACAGGTCGGAACATTGGATATGTCGGGGGTAGCGCCAGATCTCTCCCGGTGAACGGGCAGGGTGGCCCCCCTTAAACAGGTCTGGTGACAACTCCTTCCCCACGCACGGACTGTTCCTGTCTCCCAGTCGATGTGGGGGTTGTGCTGACGGAGCCACGGGTATCCGAGAATGAGTGGTTGGCCAGGTGAGTGTAGGAGGTGAAACTGGATGGACTCCTGGTGGTTTCCTGACAGCAGAATTGTCACAGGGGCTGAGATGTGAGTGACCGTGCCCAGATGATGTCCATCCAGGGCTCGTGCAGGAATGGGTTGTGTCAGTTGATGATGGTTCACGTCCAGTTGCCGTGCAAGCTCAGGGTCCATGATGTTTGCTTCGGCTCCAGAATCCACAAGGGCGGCCAATGTATGAGTCGTGTCGGAAAGCTGAAGGCGGAGATGAAGCAGGGGTTTTCGGATGGAGGGAGACTGAAGATTTGTTGAGCTCACCCGGATCTCCCCTACACCTGGTGAGCTGCGGCTTTTGCCGGACAGGTGGCGAAGGTTGGAGGTTAGACGGCGCCGACGCTCCTCGGGAGTCAGAGAGGCACGGCCAATCTCCATGGCCTCAGGCTGATTGAGTTGGCCTTGGGACTTGACAGGCAGGGGCTGGACAGAGGAGGTATCGACCCGAGTGCGGATGGCAGGTTGACTGAGACGCCCCTTCTCCCTCCTCCGGGTCTGTATACGGCGGTCAATGCGGACGGCAAGGTCAATGGCGGCATCAAGCGTTAAGGGCGGGTCATGAGAAACAAGCTCGTCTTTGATATAGTCCGCCAAGCTGTGGAGGAAGGCTTGCACCAGTGCCTCTGAGTTAAACGAGCTTTGACTGGCCAGGGAACGAAAGTCAATGGAGAAGTCTGCCACTGTCCGATTGCCCTGACGGATGGTGAGCAGAGCTTGTGACGCTTCGGCTGTTGGCGAGCCTAGATCAAAGACCTTTAACATCTCCTCCTCAAAGGCACTGAAGGAGACACAGGCTGGGGTTTGCCGGTCGAATTCCGCCGTTCCCCACAACCGAGCTCGGCCGGTGAGATGGGTGATGACATACCCCACCTTGGCTCCCTCCGTTGAGAAGGTCCTGGGCTGTAGTGCGAACTGGATTCGGCAGCTGCTCAAGAATGGTCTTACTTGCTTTTGGTTTCCATCGAAACGTTCCGGGTTCCCAATCTTTGGTTCAGGAGCGTGGGGATCTGGTGGCAGCACTGCCGGTGGTACAGGAACAGAAGAACCAGGGGTGGGTGCAGGTGGAGTAGCCGGGTTTGAGAGTAGTTGCAGGGCTTGGGCTAGCAGTTGTTGCTGCAGTTGGAACTGTTGCTGTTGTAGCTGAAACTGTTGCTGCTGCTGTTGAAGCTGTTGCTGTTGCTGCTGGATCTGTTGTTGCTGCTGGTTGGATTGCTGTTGTTGTTGGTTGCCTAGCTGGAGAAGGGAAGCGATGTCGCCAGCCATCCGATTGATGTCTCCCTCAGTGCGTTCCAGTCGCTGTAGGGCAGACATCTCGGGCTCTTCCTCCATAGTGGTCAGGGAGTGCGCTGGGTCCATGATGGTCAGATCGTTCTGTCACGGACAGAAGACGACCCAAGAGCGCAAGTTCAAATTCAGAGTCTTTTTATTGAAGGGTTCAGGGGGGGAAGAGGAGTGAGAGAATCGTGAGGTCTTGGAGGTTCCGGTTCCAGGGGTGCTAGGAGTGCCAGGGGTGTCAGGGGTTCCAGTCCAAGGTACTGAGTGTGTGTGTCCCCCAGTGATCGAGCGGCGTCTCGGGCTGAGGGTGGTGACGCGTCTGGGCTCACTCGTCTGGTGGTCGGAGGCCTGGGGGAACACACACACAACAGCAAGATGAACAGCAGGCAGTAGTACAGACCAGGGCTAGGCACTAAACGTGGTGAGAGACAGAAGGCAGATTCGAGTTACCGGGGGGGCTGAAGATCGGAGAGTAATCGAGAAGATCCGGAAGGCAGGTCGGGATAACCGGGGCAGTAGAACAGGGAGGCAGTCAAGAATGGATCCGAATCACAGGTAGGAGTCAGAGAGTAGACAGACAGGCAGGTTACTGGTCCAGGTTTGAAGACGATCTGACAGGGCTTGGCTGAAAAACAGGGCTTTATATACTGGGAGAGGTTAGTGGAGAAATGCAGTGCAGCTGGCAGAGTAATTAGAGCAGAGTGGGGCAGAGCCAGGTGGAGCTCGTTAGGCAGAGTAGAGAGAGAGTGAGCAGAGTGGCAGAGAATTGAATTCAATTAAGGTTGTTACCAGGGAGAGAGAATGCTCATGACAGGACCCCCCCCCTAAGGGACGGCCCCAGAAGTCCCAAGAACAACATCATGCCGGGAGGGTGGAGGGGAGCAGGCGGCGGGTCAGAACTCCTCCGAGCGGTCCGAGTGAACCTCCTCATCCTCAGAAGGAGCTGGAGGGTCACGGTCGGGAGACAGGACAGGTACTGAGACAGGATCAGGGTCAGGCACAGGACAGGAAGCCGGGCGGGCAGGACGGCTAGGGACCCCTCTGGGACGGCCCCTACGGATTGCAGGCTGATCAGGATGTAGTCGGTGGAAGTCAGTGATGAGGGTCCGGTCCACTATCCTCCTGGCCGGGATCCAGGTCCTCTCCTCCGGACCATATCCCTCCCAGTCAACGAGGTACTGGAGACCCCTACCCCGTCGCCTAGAGCGGAGCAGCCGCCGGACGGTGAAGACCGGACCGCCATCTAAGAGGCGCGGAGGAGGCGGCGGCGGAGATGCAGGGACCAGGGGACTTTCATGGACCGGCTTGACCTTGGAGACGTGGAAGGTGGGATGGACCCGCATGGAAGTGGGCAACTGAAGCCGAACCGCCGTTGGACTGATGACTTTCTGCACAGGAAAAGGACCAATGAAGCGAGGGGCCAGCTTTCGTGATTCAACCCGCAGCGGCAGATCCCGGGCAGACAGCCAGACCTTCTGACCAACCCGGTAAGTAGGTGCTGGGGCCCTCCGTCGGTTGGCACCGACGGCGTAGCTGGTTCCAGACTTCAGGAGCATAGTGCGAGCCTGGGCCCAAGTGCGGCGGCAGCGGCGGGCATACGCAAGAGCAGACGGACAGGTGGCATCCGCCTCCTGGCTGGTAAACAGTGGGGGTTGATACCCGTAGACACACTGAAAGGGGGAGAGCCCGGTGGCGGAACTGGTGAGTGAATTATGGGCATAATCCACCCAGAGCAGGTGTTGAGCCCAGGCCCGGGGATTTTGGGAGGCCACGCACCTCAGTGCCTTCTCCAGCTCCTGGTTCATGCGTTCAGTTTGGCCGTTTGACTGCGGGTGGAATCCAGATGATAGGCTGGCGGTGGCCCCAAGGAGATGACAGAACTCCTTCCAAAAGGTTGCTGAGAATTGCGGCCCCCGGTCTGACACTATATCCTGGGGTAGGCCATGGATACGAAACACATGTTCCAGGACCACCTGGGCGGTCTCCTTAGCAGAGGGTAGTTTAGGAAGAGGCACGAAGTGGGTCATCTTACTAAAGCGGTCAACAATGGTAAGGATGACTGTGTGTCCGTCAGAGGGCGGAAGACCCGTAACAAAGTCCAGTGAAACGTGGGACCAGGGCCGCTTGGGTACGAGTAGGGGTTGCAGCAACCCAGCAGGAGGCTGGTTGGGGGTCTTGTTTCGGTTACAAGTGGGACAAGCTCGGATGAATTCTTGGACATCCTGTCTCATCCGCCGCCACCAGAACCGCTGGCGGACCAGATGAAGGGTGCGAGTGATGCCGGGATGACAGGCCAGACGGGATTCGTGCCCCCACTGAATCACAGGTGACCTGAGATTTGCTGGAACAAACAGACGGTTGGGGGCGCTGGTGCTTGGGCCTGGCTGGTTCCGAAGAGCCTCCATGACCTGCTTCTCGATCTCCCAGGTGAGGGCCGCTACGACAAAGTGGCTGGGAAGAATGGGGGCTGGCATGGCGGTGGTCTCGTCCTTCTGAAACATCCGGGAAAGGGCATCAGGTTTGATGTTGCGAGATCCCGGGCGGTAGGAGAGCGTGAAATTGAAGCGGGTAAAGAACAGAGACCACCGCTGTTGACGGGAGTTCAGCCTCCTGGCTGTTTGGATATACTCCAGGTTTTTGTGGTCTGTCCACACTACGAATGGTTCCTTTGACCCCTCTAACCAGTGCCGCCATTCTTCAAGGGCGAGCTTGACGGCCAGCAGCTCGCGGTTCCCAATGTCGTAGTTGCATTCGGCTGGGGTTAGCCGACGGGAGTAGAAGGCACAGGGGTGCATCTTGCCATCCTCGGCTGTTCTCTGAGAAAGCACTGCACCCACTCCCACGTCCGAAGCATCTACCTCCACCACAAACTGCCTTGCTGCATCTGGCATCTGGAGGATGGGAGCGGAAGTGAAACGTGTCTTGAGGCTATTGAAGGCCTTATCAGCAGCTGCTGTCCATTGGTACGGTTGTTTAGTGCTGGTTAGCGCCGTGAGTGGTGCAGCCACTGTGCTATAGTTTCGGATGAACCTCCTATAAAAGTTCGCAAAGCCCAGGAACTGTTGCAACTTTTTCCGAGACTCAGGGACTGGCCAGGACGTGACAGCCGACACCTTCGTGAGATCCATCTGAATGCTGCCCTCGGTCACCACATACCCCAGGAATGAAACGGTCTTGGCATGGAACTCGCACTTCTCTGCCTTCACGAAAAGAGAGTTCTCCAGCAGGCGGCGCAGGACCAACTGGACATGGTGCGTGTGTTCTGACAGAGTCTTTGAGAATATTAAAATATCGTCAAGGTACACAAAAACGAATGTATTTAGCATGTCCCTGAGGATATCATTCACTAGGGCTTGAAAAACTGCTGGGGCATTGGTGAGGCCGATTGGCATGACGAGGTATTCATAGTGGCCGGTTGATGTGTTGAACGCAGTCTTCCACTCGTCTCCCTCTCTCACCCGCACCAGATGGTAGGCATTGCGAAGGTCCAGCTTCGTGAATACGGTGGCTCCCTGCAGCAGTTCGAAGGCAGACGAAAGTAAGGGCAGTGGGTAGCGATTCTTAACCGTGATGTCGTTCAGACCCCGGTAATCTATGCATGGACGAAGAGAACCGTCCTTCTTACCGACGAAGAAGAATCCCGCTCCTGCGGGGGAAGAAGACGGTCTGATTATCCCGGCGGCAAGAGAGTCATTAATGTAGTCTTCCATGGCCTTTCTTTCCGGGGCTGACAGTGAATAAAGACGACCCTTGGGAGGTGCTGTGCCAGGCAGGAGATCAATCGCGCAGTCATAGGGTCTGTGTGGGGGTAGAGATGTCGCCTTGGATTTGTTGAACACCTCTTTCAGGCTGTGGTAACAGGTCGGAACATTGGATATGTCGGGGGTAGCGCCAGATCTCTCCCGGTGAACGGGCAGGGTGGCCCCCCTTAAACAGGTCTGGTGACAACTCCTTCCCCACGCACGGACTGTTCCTGTCTCCCAGTCGATGTGGGGGTTGTGCTGACGGAGCCACGGGTATCCGAGAATGAGTGGTTGGCCAGGTGAGTGTAGGAGGTGAAACTGGATGGACTCCTGGTGGTTTCCTGACAGCAGAATTGTCACAGGGGCTGAGATGTGAGTGACCGTGCCCAGATGATGTCCATCCAGGGCTCGTGCAGGAATGGGTTGTGTCAGTTGATGATGGTTCACGTCCAGTTGCCGTGCAAGCTCAGGGTCCATGATGTTTGCTTCGGCTCCAGAATCCACAAGGGCGGCCAATGTATGAGTCGTGTCGGAAAGCTGAAGGCGGAGATGAAGCAGGGGTTTTCGGATGGAGGGAGACTGAAGATTTGTTGAGCTCACCCGGATCTCCCCTACACCTGGTGAGCTGCGGCTTTTGCCGGACAGGTGGCGAAGGTTGGAGGTTAGACGGCGCCGACGCTCCTCGGGAGTCAGAGAGGCACGGCCAATCTCCATGGCCTCAGGCTGATTGAGTTGGCCTTGGGACTTGACAGGCAGGGGCTGGACAGAGGAGGTATCGACCCGAGTGCGGATGGCAGGTTGACTGAGACGCCCCTTCTCCCTCCTCCGGGTCTGTATACGGCGGTCAATGCGGACGGCAAGGTCAATGGCGGCATCAAGCATTAAGGGCGGGTCATGAGAAACAAGCTCGTCTTTGATATAGTCCGCCAAGCTGTGGAGGAAGGCTTGCACCAGTGCCTCTGAGTTAAACGAGCTTTGACTGGCCAGGGAACGAAAGTCAATGGAGAAGTCTGCCACTGTCCGATTGCCCTGACGGATGGTGAGCAGAGCTTGTGACGCTTCGGCTGTTGGCGAGCCTAGATCAAAGACCTTTAACATCTCCTCCTCAAAGGCACTGAAGGAGACACAGGCTGGGGTTTGCCGGTCGAATTCCGCCGTTCCCCACAACCGAGCTCGGCCGGTGAGATGGGTGATGACATACCCCACCTTGGCTCCCTCCGTTGAGAAGGTCCTGGGCTGTAGTGCGAACTGGATTCGGCAGCTGCTCAAGAATGGTCTTACTTGCTTTTGGTTTCCATCGAAACGTTCCGGGTTCCCAATCTTTGGTTCAGGAGCGTGGGGATCTGGTGGCAGCACTGCCGGTGGTACAGGAACAGAAGAACCAGGGGTGGGTGCAGGTGGAGTAGCCGGGTTTGAGAGTAGTTGCAGGGCTTGGGCTAGCAGTTGTTGCTGCAGTTGGAACTGTTGCTGTTGTAGCTGAAACTGTTGCTGCTGCTGTTGAAGCTGTTGCTGTTGCTGCTGGATCTGTTGTTGCTGCTGGTTGGATTGCTGTTGTTGTTGGTTGCCTAGCTGGAGAAGGGAAGCGATGTCGCCAGCCATCCGATTGATGTCTCCCTCAGTGCGTTCCAGTCGCTGTAGGGCAGACATCTCGGGCTCTTCCTCCATAGTGGTCAGGGAGTGCGCTGGGTCCATGATGGTCAGATCGTTCTGTCACGGACAGAAGACGACCCAAGAGCGCAAGTTCAAATTCAGAGTCTTTTTATTGAAGGGTTCAGGGGGGGAAGAGGAGTGAGAGAATCGTGAGGTCTTGGAGGTTCCGGTTCCAGGGGTGCTAGGAGTGCCAGGGGTGTCAGGGGTTCCAGTCCAAGGTACTGAGTGTGTGTGTCCCCCAGTGATCGAGCGGCGTCTCGGGCTGAGGGTGGTGACGCGTCTGGGCTCACTCGTCTGGTGGTCGGAGGCCTGGGGGAACACACACACAACAGCAAGATGAACAGCAGGCAGTAGTACAGACCAGGGCTAGGCACTAAACGTGGTGAGAGACAGAAGGCAGATTCGAGTTACCGGGGGGGCTGAAGATCGGAGAGTAATCGAGAAGATCCGGAAGGCAGGTCGGGATAACCGGGGCAGTAGAACAGGGAGGCAGTCAAGAATGGATCCGAATCACAGGTAGGAGTCAGAGAGTAGACAGACAGGCAGGTTACTGGTCCAGGTTTGAAGACGATCTGACAGGGCTTGGCTGAAAAACAGGGCTTTATATACTGGGAGAGGTTAGTGGAGAAATGCAGTGCAGCTGGCAGAGTAATTAGAGCAGAGTGGGGCAGAGCCAGGTGGAGCTCGTTAGGCAGAGTAGAGAGAGAGTGAGCAGAGTGGCAGAGAATTGAATTCAATTAAGGTTGTTACCAGGGAGAGAGAATGCTCATGACAGGACCCCCCCCCTAAGGGACGGCCCCAGAAGTCCCAAGAACAACATCATGCCGGGAGGGTGGAGGGGAGCAGGCGGCGGGTCAGAACTCCTCCGAGCGGTCCGAGTGAACCTCCTCATCCTCAGAAGGAGCTGGAGGGTCACGGTCGGGAGACAGGACAGGTACTGAGACAGGATCAGGGTCAGGCACAGGACAGGAAGCCGGGCGGGCAGGACGGCTAGGGACCCCTCTGGGACGGCCCCTACGGATTGCAGGCTGATCAGGATGTTGTCGGTGGAAGTCAGTGATGAGGGTCCGGTCCACTATCCTCCTGGCCGGGATCCAGGTCCTCTCCTCCGGACCATATCCCTCCCAGTCAACGAGGTACTGGAGACCCCTACCCCGTCGCCTAGAGCGGAGCAGCCGCCGGACGGTGAAGACCGGACCGCCATCTAAGAGGCGCGGAGGAGGCGGCGGCGGAGATGCAGGGACCAGGGGACTTTCATGGACCGGCTTGACCTTGGAGACGTGGAAGGTGGGATGGACCCGCATGGAAGTGGGCAACTGAAGCCGAACCGCCGTTGGACTGATGACTTTCTGCACAGGAAAAGGACCAATGAAGCGAGGGGCCAGCTTTCGTGATTCAACCCGCAGCGGCAGATCCCGGGCAGACAGCCAGACCTTCTGACCAACCCGGTAAGTAGGTGCTGGGGCCCTCCGTCGGTTGGCACCGACGGCGTAGCTGGTTCCAGACTTCAGGAGCATAGTGCGAGCCTGGGCCCAAGTGCGGCGGCAGCGGCGGGCATACGCAAGAGCAGACGGACAGGTGGCATCCGCCTCCTGGCTGGTAAACAGTGGGGGTTGATACCCGTAGACACACTGAAAGGGGGAGAGCCCGGTGGCGGAACTGGTGAGTGAATTATGGGCATAATCCACCCAGAGCAGGTGTTGAGCCCAGGCCCGGGGATTTTGGGAGGCCACGCACCTCAGTGCCTTCTCCAGCTCCTGGTTCATGCGTTCAGTTTGGCCGTTTGACTGCGGGTGGAATCCAGATGATAGGCTGGCGGTGGCCCCAAGGAGATGACAGAACTCCTTCCAAAAGGTTGCTGAGAATTGCGGCCCCCGGTCTGACACTATATCCTGGGGTAGGCCATGGATACGAAACACATGTTCCAGGACCACCTGGGCGGTCTCCTTAGCAGAGGGTAGTTTAGGAAGAGGCACGAAGTGGGTCATCTTACTAAAGCGGTCAACAATGGTAAGGATGACTGTGTGTCCGTCAGAGGGCGGAAGACCCGTAACAAAGTCCAGTGAAACGTGGGACCAGGGCCGCTTGGGTACGAGTAGGGGTTGCAGCAACCCAGCAGGAGGCTGGTTGGGGGTCTTGTTTCGGTTACAAGTGGGACAAGCTCGGATGAATTCTTGGACATCCTGTCTCATCCGCCGCCACCAGAACCGCTGGCGGACCAGATGAAGGGTGCGAGTGATGCCGGGATGACAGGCCAGACGGGATTCGTGCCCCCACTGAATCACAGGTGACCTGAGATTTGCTGGAACAAACAGACGGTTGGGGGCGCTGGTGCTTGGGCCTGGCTGGTTCCGAAGAGCCTCCATGACCTGCTTCTCGATCTCCCAGGTGAGGGCCGCTACGACAAAGTGGCTGGGAAGAATGGGGGCTGGCATGGCGGTGGTCTCGTCCTTCTGAAACATCCGGGAAAGGGCATCAGGTTTGATGTTGCGAGATCCCGGGCGGTAGGAGAGCGTGAAATTGAAGCGGGTAAAGAACAGAGACCACCGCTGTTGACGGGAGTTCAGCCTCCTGGCTGTTTGGATATACTCCAGGTTTTTGTGGTCTGTCCACACTACGAATGGTTCCTTTGACCCCTCTAACCAGTGCCGCCATTCTTCAAGGGCGAGCTTGACGGCCAGCAGCTCGCGGTTCCCAATGTCGTAGTTGCATTCGGCTGGGGTTAGCCGACGGGAGTAGAAGGCACAGGGGTGCATCTTGCCATCCTCGGCTGTTCTCTGAGAAAGCACTGCACCCACAGTTGCCGTGCAAGCTCAGGGTCCATGATGTTTGCTTCGGCTCCAGAATCCACAAGGGCGGCCAATGTATGAGTCGTGTCGGAAAGCTGAAGGCGGAGATGAAGCAGGGGTTTTCGGATGGAGGGAGACTGAAGATTTGTTGAGCTCACCCGGATCTCCCCTACACCTGGTGAGCTGCGGCTTTTGCCGGACAGGTGGCGAAGGTTGGAGGTTAGACGGCGCCGACGCTCCTCGGGAGTCAGAGAGGCACGGCCAATCTCCATGGCCTCAGGCTGATTGAGTTGGCCTTGGGACTTGACAGGCAGGGGCTGGACAGAGGAGGTATCGACCCGAGTGCGGATGGCAGGTTGACTGAGACGCCCCTTCTCCCTCCTCCGGGTCTGTATACGGCGGTCAATGCGGACGGCAAGGTCAATGGCGGCATCAAGCGTTAAGGGCGGGTCATGAGAAACAAGCTCGTCTTTGATATAGTCCGCCAAGCTGTGGAGGAAGGCTTGCACCAGTGCCTCTGAGTTAAACGAGCTTTGACTGGCCAGGGAACGAAAGTCAATGGAGAAGTCTGCCACTGTCCGATTGCCCTGACGGATGGTGAGCAGAGCTTGTGACGCTTCGGCTGTTGGCGAGCCTAGATCAAAGACCTTTAACATCTCCTCCTCAAAGGCACTGAAGGAGACACAGGCTGGGGTTTGCCGGTCGAATTCCGCCGTTCCCCACAACCGAGCTCGGCCGGTGAGATGGGTGATGACATACCCCACCTTGGCTCCCTCCGTTGAGAAGGTCCTGGGCTGTAGTGCGAACTGGATTCGGCAGCTGCTCAAGAATGGTCTTACTTGCTTTTGGTTTCCATCGAAACGTTCCGGGTTCCCAATCTTTGGTTCAGGAGCGTGGGGATCTGGTGGCAGCACTGCCGGTGGTACAGGAACAGAAGAACCAGGGGTGGGTGCAGGTGGAGTAGCCGGGTTTGAGAGTAGTTGCAGGGCTTGGGCTAGCAGTTGTTGCTGCAGTTGGAACTGTTGCTGTTGTAGCTGAAACTGTTGCTGCTGCTGTTGAAGCTGTTGCTGTTGCTGCTGGATCTGTTGTTGCTGCTGGTTGGATTGCTGTTGTTGTTGGTTGCCTAGCTGGAGAAGGGAAGCGATGTCGCCAGCCATCCGATTGATGTCTCCCTCAGTGCGTTCCAGTCGCTGTAGGGCAGACATCTCGGGCTCTTCCTCCATAGTGGTCAGGGAGTGCGCTGGGTCCATGATGGTCAGATCGTTCTGTCACGGACAGAAGACGACCCAAGAGCGCAAGTTCAAATTCAGAGTCTTTTTATTGAAGGGTTCAGGGGGGGAAGAGGAGTGAGAGAATCGTGAGGTCTTGGAGGTTCCGGTTCCAGGGGTGCTAGGAGTGCCAGGGGTGTCAGGGGTTCCAGTCCAAGGTACTGAGTGTGTGTGTCCCCCAGTGATCGAGCGGCATCTCGGGCTGAGGGTGGTGACGCGTCTGGGCTCACTCGTCTGGTGGTCGGAGGCCTGGGGGAACACACACACAACAGCAAGATGAACAGCAGGCAGTAGTACAGACCAGGGCTAGGCACTAAACGTGGTGAGAGACAGAAGGCAGATTCGAGTTACCGGGGGGGCTGAAGATCGGAGAGTAATCGAGAAGATCCGGAAGGCAGGTCGGGATAACCGGGGCAGTAGAACAGGGAGGCAGTCAAGAATGGATCCGAATCACAGGTAGGAGTCAGAGAGTAGACAGACAGGCAGGTTACTGGTCCAGGTTTGAAGACGATCTGACAGGGCTTGGCTGAAAAACAGGGCTTTATATACTGGGAGAGGTTAGTGGAGAAATGCAGTGCAGCTGGCAGAGTAATTAGAGCAGAGTGGGGCAGAGCCAGGTGGAGCTCGTTAGGCAGAGTAGAGAGAGAGTGAGCAGAGTGGCAGAGAATTGAATTCAATTAAGGTTGTTACCAGGGAGAGAGAATGCTCATGACAGGACCCCCCCCCTAAGGGACGGCCCCAGAAGTCCCAAGAACAACATCATGCCGGGAGGGTGGAGGGGAGCAGGCGGCGGGTCAGAACTCCTCCGAGCGGTCCGAGTGAACCTCCTCATCCTCAGAAGGAGCTGGAGGGTCACGGTCGGGAGACAGGACAGGTACTGAGACAGGATCAGGGTCAGGCACAGGACAGGAAGCCGGGCGGGCAGGACGGCTAGGGACCCCTCTGGGACGGCCCCTACGGATTGCAGGCTGATCAGGATGTTGTCGGTGGAAGTCAGTGATGAGGGTCCGGTCCACTATCCTCCTGGCCGGGATCCAGGTCCTCTCCTCCGGACCATATCCCTCCCAGTCAACGAGGTACTGGAGACCCCTACCCCGTCGCCTAGAGCGGAGCAGCCGCCGGACGGTGAAGACCGGACCGCCATCTAAGAGGCGCGGAGGAGGCGGCGGCGGAGATGCAGGGACCAGGGGACTTTCATGGACCGGCTTGACCTTGGAGACGTGGAAGGTGGGATGGACCCGCATGGAAGTGGGCAACTGAAGCCGAACCGCCGTTGGACTGATGACTTTCTGCACAGGAAAAGGACCAATGAAGCGAGGGGCCAGCTTTCGTGATTCAACCCGCAGCGGCAGATCCCGGGCAGACAGCCAGACCTTCTGACCAACCCGGTAAGTAGGTGCTGGGGCCCTCCGTCGGTTGGCACCGACGGCGTAGCTGGTTCCAGACTTCAGGAGCATAGTGCGAGCCTGGGCCCAAGTGCGGCGGCAGCGGCGGGCATACGCAAGAGCAGACGGACAGGTGGCATCCGCCTCCTGGCTGGTAAACAGTGGGGGTTGATACCCGTAGACACACTGAAAGGGGGAGAGCCCGGTGGCGGAACTGGTGAGTGAATTATGGGCATAATCCACCCAGAGCAGGTGTTGAGCCCAGGCCCGGGGATTTTGGGAGGCCACGCACCTCAGTGCCTTCTCCAGCTCCTGGTTCATGCGTTCAGTTTGGCCGTTTGACTGCGGGTGGAATCCAGATGATAGGCTGGCGGTGGCCCCAAGGAGATGACAGAACTCCTTCCAAAAGGTTGCTGAGAATTGCGGCCCCCGGTCTGACACTATATCCTGGGGTAGGCCATGGATACGAAACACATGTTCCAGGACCACCTGGGCGGTCTCCTTAGCAGAGGGTAGTTTAGGAAGAGGCACGAAGTGGGTCATCTTACTAAAGCGGTCAACAATGGTAAGGATGACTGTGTGTCCGTCAGAGGGCGGAAGACCCGTAACAAAGTCCAGTGAAACGTGGGACCAGGGCCGCTTGGGTACGAGTAGGGGTTGCAGCAACCCAGCAGGAGGCTGGTTGGGGGTCTTGTTTCGGTTACAAGTGGGACAAGCTCGGATGAATTCTTGGACATCCTGTCTCATCCGCCGCCACCAGAACCGCTGGCGGACCAGATGAAGGGTGCGAGTGATGCCGGGATGACAGGCCAGACGGGATTCGTGCCCCCACTGAATCACAGGTGACCTGAGATTTGCTGGAACAAACAGACGGTTGGGGGCGCTGGTGCTTGGGCCTGGCTGGTTCCGAAGAGCCTCCATGACCTGCTTCTCGATCTCCCAGGTGAGGGCCGCTACGACAAAGTGGCTGGGAAGAATGGGGGCTGGCATGGCGGTGGTCTCGTCCTTCTGAAACATCCGGGAAAGGGCATCAGGTTTGATGTTGCGAGATCCCGGGCGGTAGGAGAGCGTGAAATTGAAGCGGGTAAAGAACAGAGACCACCGCTGTTGACGGGAGTTCAGCCTCCTGGCTGTTTGGATATACTCCAGGTTTTTGTGGTCTGTCCACACTACGAATGGTTCCTTTGACCCCTCTAACCAGTGCCGCCATTCTTCAAGGGCGAGCTTGACGGCCAGCAGCTCGCGGTTCCCAATGTCGTAGTTGCATTCGGCTGGGGTTAGCCGACGGGAGTAGAAGGCACAGGGGTGCATCTTGCCATCCTCGGCTGTTCTCTGAGAAAGCACTGCACCCACTCCCACGTCCGAAGCATCTACCTCCACCACAAACTGCCTTGCTGCATCTGGCATCTGGAGGATGGGAGCGGAAGTGAAACGTGTCTTGAGGCTATTGAAGGCCTTATCAGCAGCTGCTGTCCATTGGTACGGTTGTTTAGTGCTGGTTAGCGCCGTGAGTGGTGCAGCCACTGTGCTATAGTTTCGGATGAACCTCCTATAAAAGTTCGCAAAGCCCAGGAACTGTTGCAACTTTTTCCGAGACTCAGGGACTGGCCAGGACGTGACAGCCGACACCTTCGTGAGATCCATCTGAATGCTGCCCTCGGTCACCACATACCCCAGGAATGAAACGGTCTTGGCATGGAACTCGCACTTCTCTGCCTTCACGAAAAGAGAGTTCTCCAGCAGGCGGCGCAGGACCAACTGGACATGGTGCGTGTGTTCTGACAGAGTCTTTGAGAATATTAAAATATCGTCAAGGTACACAAAAACGAATGTATTTAGCATGTCCCTGAGGATATCATTCACTAGGGCTTGAAAAACTGCTGGGGCATTGGTGAGGCCGATTGGCATGACGAGGTATTCATAGTGGCCGGTTGATGTGTTGAACGCAGTCTTCCACTCGTCTCCCTCTCTCACCCGCACCAGATGGTAGGCATTGCGAAGGTCCAGCTTCGTGAATACGGTGGCTCCCTGCAGCAGTTCGAAGGCAGACGAAAGTAAGGGCAGTGGGTAGCGATTCTTAACCGTGATGTCGTTCAGACCCCGGTAATCTATGCATGGACGAAGAGAACCGTCCTTCTTACCGACGAAGAAGAATCCCGCTCCTGCGGGGGAAGAAGACGGTCTGATTATCCCGGCGGCAAGAGAGTCATTAATGTAGTCTTCCATGGCCTTTCTTTCCGGGGCTGACAGTGAATAAAGACGACCCTTGGGAGGTGCTGTGCCAGGCAGGAGATCAATCGCGCAGTCATAGGGTCTGTGTGGGGGTAGAGATGTCGCCTTGGATTTGTTGAACACCTCTTTCAGGCTGTGGTAACAGGTCGGAACATTGGATATGTCGGGGGTAGCGCCAGATCTCTCCCGGTGAACGGGCAGGGTGGCCCCCCTTAAACAGGTCTGGTGACAACTCCTTCCCCACGCACGGACTGTTCCTGTCTCCCAGTCGATGTGGGGGTTGTGCTGACGGAGCCACGGGTATCCGAGAATGAGTGGTTGGCCAGGTGAGTGTAGGAGGTGAAACTGGATGGACTCCTGGTGGTTTCCTGACAGCAGAATTGTCACAGGGGCTGAGATGTGAGTGACCGTGCCCAGATGATGTCCATCCAGGGCTCGTGCAGGAATGGGTTGTGTCAGTTGATGATGGTTCACGTCCAGTTGCCGTGCAAGCTCAGGGTCCATGATGTTTGCTTCGGCTCCAGAATCCACAAGGGCGGCCAATGTATGAGTCGTGTCGGAAAGCTGAAGGCGGAGATGAAGCAGGGGTTTTCGGATGGAGGGAGACTGAAGATTTGTTGAGCTCACCCGGATCTCCCCTACACCTGGTGAGCTGCGGCTTTTGCCGGACAGGTGGCGAAGGTTGGAGGTTAGACGGCGCCGACGCTCCTCGGGAGTCAGAGAGGCACGGCCAATCTCCATGGCCTCAGGCTGATTGAGTTGGCCTTGGGACTTGACAGGCAGGGGCTGGACAGAGGAGGTATCGACCCGAGTGCGGATGGCAGGTTGACTGAGACGCCCCTTCTCCCTCCTCCGGGTCTGTATACGGCGGTCAATGCGGACGGCAAGGTCAATGGCGGCATCAAGCGTTAAGGGCGGGTCATGAGAAACAAGCTCGTCTTTGATATAGTCCGCCAAGCTGTGGAGGAAGGCTTGCACCAGTGCCTCTGAGTTAAACGAGCTTTGACTGGCCAGGGAACGAAAGTCAATGGAGAAGTCTGCCACTGTCCGATTGCCCTGACGGATGGTGAGCAGAGCTTGTGACGCTTCGGCTGTTGGCGAGCCTAGATCAAAGACCTTTAACATCTCCTCCTCAAAGGCACTGAAGGAGACACAGGCTGGGGTTTGCCGGTCGAATTCCGCCGTTCCCCACAACCGAGCTCGGCCGGTGAGATGGGTGATGACATACCCCACCTTGGCTCCCTCCGTTGAGAAGGTCCTGGGCTGTAGTGCGAACTGGATTCGGCAGCTGCTCAAGAATGGTCTTACTTGCTTTTGGTTTCCATCGAAACGTTCCGGGTTCCCAATCTTTGGTTCAGGAGCGTGGGGATCTGGTGGCAGCACTGCCGGTGGTACAGGAACAGAAGAACCAGGAGTGGGTGCAGGTGGAGTAGCCGGGTTTGAGAGTAGTTGCAGGGCTTGGGCTAGCAGTTGTTGCTGCAGTTGGAACTGTTGCTGTTGTAGCTGAAACTGTTGCTGCTGCTGTTGAAGCTGTTGCTGTTGCTGCTGGATCTGTTGTTGCTGCTGGTTGGATTGCTGTTGTTGTTGGTTGCCTAGCTGGAGAAGGGAAGCGATGTCGCCAGCCATCCGATTGATGTCTCCCTCAGTGCGTTCCAGTCGCTGTAGGGCAGACATCTCGGGCTCTTCCTCCATAGTGGTCAGGGAGTGCGCTGGGTCCATGATGGTCAGATCGTTCTGTCACGGACAGAAGACGACCCAAGAGCGCAAGTTCAAATTCAGAGTCTTTTTATTGAAGGGTTCAGGGGGGGAAGAGGAGTGAGAGAATCGTGAGGTCTTGGAGGTTCCGGTTCCAGGGGTGCTAGGAGTGCCAGGGGTGTCAGGGGTTCCAGTCCAAGGTACTGAGTGTGTGTGTCCCCCAGTGATCGAGCGGCGTCTCGGGCTGAGGGTGGTGACGCGTCTGGGCTCACTCGTCTGGTGGTCGGAGGCCTGGGGGAACACACACACAACAGCAAGATGAACAGCAGGCAGTAGTACAGACCAGGGCTAGGCACTAAACGTGGTGAGAGACAGAAGGCAGATTCGAGTTACCGGGGGGGCTGAAGATCGGAGAGTAATCGAGAAGATCCGGAAGGCAGGTCGGGATAACCGGGGCAGTAGAACAGGGAGGCAGTCAAGAATGGATCCGAATCACAGGTAGGAGTCAGAGAGTAGACAGACAGGCAGGTTACTGGTCCAGGTTTGAAGACGATCTGACAGGGCTTGGCTGAAAAACAGGGCTTTATATACTGGGAGAGGTTAGTGGAGAAATGCAGTGCAGCTGGCAGAGTAATTAGAGCAGAGTGGGGCTACCGATGTAGTCGGTGGAAGTCAGTGATGAGGGTCCGGTCCACTATCCTCCTGGCCGGGATCCAGGTCCTCTCCTCCGGACCATATCCCTCCCAGTCAACGAGGTACTGGAGACCCCTACCCCGTCGCCTAGAGCGGAGCAGCCGCCGGACGGTGAAGACCGGACCGCCATCTAAGAGGCGCGGAGGAGGCGGCGGCGGAGATGCAGGGACCAGGGGACTTTCATGGACCGGCTTGACCTTGGAGACGTGGAAGGTGGGATGGACCCGCATGGAAGTGGGCAACTGAAGCCGAACCGCCGTTGGACTGATGACTTTCTGCACAGGAAAAGGACCAATGAAGCGAGGGGCCAGCTTTCGTGATTCAACCCGCAGCGGCAGATCCCGGGCAGACAGCCAGACCTTCTGACCAACCCGGTAAGTAGGTGCTGGGGCCCTCCGTCGGTTGGCACCGACGGCGTAGCTGGTTCCAGACTTCAGGAGCATAGTGCGAGCCTGGGCCCAAGTGCGGCGGCAGCGGCGGGCATACGCAAGAGCAGACGGACAGGTGGCATCCGCCTCCTGGCTGGTAAACAGTGGGGGTTGATACCCGTAGACACACTGAAAGGGGGAGAGCCCGGTGGCGGAACTGGTGAGTGAATTATGGGCATAATCCACCCAGAGCAGGTGTTGAGCCCAGGCCCGGGGATTTTGGGAGGCCACGCACCTCAGTGCCTTCTCCAGCTCCTGGTTCATGCGTTCAGTTTGGCCGTTTGACTGCGGGTGGAATCCAGATGATAGGCTGGCGGTGGCCCCAAGGAGATGACAGAACTCCTTCCAAAAGGTTGCTGAGAATTGCGGCCCCCGGTCTGACACTATATCCTGGGGTAGGCCATGGATACGAAACACATGTTCCAGGACCACCTGGGCGGTCTCCTTAGCAGAGGGTAGTTTAGGAAGAGGCACGAAGTGGGTCATCTTACTAAAGCGGTCAACAATGGTAAGGATGACTGTGTGTCCGTCAGAGGGCGGAAGACCCGTAACAAAGTCCAGTGAAACGTGGGACCAGGGCCGCTTGGGTACGAGTAGGGGTTGCAGCAACCCAGCAGGAGGCTGGTTGGGGGTCTTGTTTCGGTTACAAGTGGGACAAGCTCGGATGAATTCTTGGACATCCTGTCTCATCCGCCGCCACCAGAACCGCTGGCGGACCAGATGAAGGGTGCGAGTGATGCCGGGATGACAGGCCAGACGGGATTCGTGCCCCCACTGAATCACAGGTGACCTGAGATTTGCTGGAACAAACAGACGGTTGGGGGCGCTGGTGCTTGGGCCTGGCTGGTTCCGAAGAGCCTCCATGACCTGCTTCTCGATCTCCCAGGTGAGGGCCGCTACGACAAAGTGGCTGGGAAGAATGGGGGCTGGCATGGCGGTGGTCTCGTCCTTCTGAAACATCCGGGAAAGGGCATCAGGTTTGATGTTGCGAGATCCCGGGCGGTAGGAGAGCGTGAAATTGAAGCGGGTAAAGAACAGAGACCACCGCTGTTGACGGGAGTTCAGCCTCCTGGCTGTTTGGATATACTCCAGGTTTTTGTGGTCTGTCCACACTACGAATGGTTCCTTTGACCCCTCTAACCAGTGCCGCCATTCTTCAAGGGCGAGCTTGACGGCCAGCAGCTCGCGGTTCCCAATGTCGTAGTTGCATTCGGCTGGGGTTAGCCGACGGGAGTAGAAGGCACAGGGGTGCATCTTGCCATCCTCGGCTGTTCTCTGAGAAAGCACTGCACCCACTCCCACGTCCGAAGCATCTACCTCCACCACAAACTGCCTTGCTGCATCTGGCATCTGGAGGATGGGAGCGGAAGTGAAACGTGTCTTGAGGCTATTGAAGGCCTTATCAGCAGCTGCTGTCCATTGGTACGGTTGTTTAGTGCTGGTTAGCGCCGTGAGTGGTGCAGCCACTGTGCTATAGTTTCGGATGAACCTCCTATAAAAGTTCGCAAAGCCCAGGAACTGTTGCAACTTTTTCCGAGACTCAGGGACTGGCCAGGACGTGACAGCCGACACCTTCGTGAGATCCATCTGAATGCTGCCCTCGGTCACCACATACCCCAGGAATGAAACGGTCTTGGCATGGAACTCGCACTTCTCTGCCTTCACGAAAAGAGAGTTCTCCAGCAGGCGGCGCAGGACCAACTGGACATGGTGCGTGTGTTCTGACAGAGTCTTTGAGAATATTAAAATATCGTCAAGGTACACAAAAACGAATGTATTTAGCATGTCCCTGAGGATATCATTCACTAGGGCTTGAAAAACTGCTGGGGCATTGGTGAGGCCGATTGGCATGACGAGGTATTCATAGTGGCCGGTTGATGTGTTGAACGCAGTCTTCCACTCGTCTCCCTCTCTCACCCGCACCAGATGGTAGGCATTGCGAAGGTCCAGCTTCGTGAATACGGTGGCTCCCTGCAGCAGTTCGAAGGCAGACGAAAGTAAGGGCAGTGGGTAGCGATTCTTAACCGTGATGTCGTTCAGACCCCGGTAATCTATGCATGGACGAAGAGAACCGTCCTTCTTACCGACGAAGAAGAATCCCGCTCCTGCGGGGGAAGAAGACGGTCTGATTATCCCGGCGGCAAGAGAGTCATTAATGTAGTCTTCCATGGCCTTTCTTTCCGGGGCTGACAGTGAATAAAGACGACCCTTGGGAGGTGCTGTGCCAGGCAGGATATCAATCGCGCAGTCATAGGGTCTGTGTGGGGGTAGAGATGTCGCCTTGGATTTGTTGAACACCTCTTTCAGGCTGTGGTAACAGGTCGGAACATTGGATATGTCGGGGGTAGCGCCAGATCTCTCCCGGTGAACGGGCAGGGTGGCCCCCCTTAAACAGGTCTGGTGACAACTCCTTCCCCACGCACGGACTGTTCCTGTCTCCCAGTCGATGTGGGGGTTGTGCTGACGGAGCCACGGGTATCCGAGAATGAGTGGTTGGCCAGGTGAGTGTAGGAGGTGAAACTGGATGGACTCCTGGTGGTTTCCTGACAGCAGAATTGTCACAGGGGTTGAGATGTGAGTGACCGTGCCCAGATGATGTCCATCCAGGGCTCGTGCAGGAATGGGTTGTGTCAGTTGATGATGGTTCACGTCCAGTTGCCGTGCAAGCTCAGGGTCCATGATGTTTGCTTCGGCTCCAGAATCCACAAGGGCGGCCAATGTATGAGTCGTGTCGGAAAGCTGAAGGCGGAGATGAAGCAGGGGTTTTCGGATGGAGGGAGACTGAAGATTTGTTGAGCTCACCCGGATCTCCCCTACACCTGGTGAGCTGCGGCTTTTGCCGGACAGGTGGCGAAGGTTGGAGGTTAGACGGCGCCGACGCTCCTCGGGAGTCAGAGAGGCACGGCCAATCTCCATGGCCTCAGGCTGATTGAGTTGGCCTTGGGACTTGACAGGCAGGGGCTGGACAGAGGAGGTATCGACCCGAGTGCGGATGGCAGGTTGACTGAGACGCCCCTTCTCCCTCCTCCGGGTCTGTATACGGCGGTCAATGCGGACGGCAAGGTCAATGGCGGCATCAAGCGTTAAGGGCGGGTCATGAGAAACAAGCTCGTCTTTGATATAGTCCGCCAAGCTGTGGAGGAAGGCTTGCACCAGTGCCTCTGAGTTAAACGAGCTTTGACTGGCCAGGGAACGAAAGTCAATGGAGAAGTCTGCCACTGTCCGATTGCCCTGACGGATGGTGAGCAGAGCTTGTGACGCTTCGGCTGTTGGCGAGCCTAGATCAAAGACCTTTAACATCTCCTCCTCAAAGGCACTGAAGGAGACACAGGCTGGGGTTTGCCGGTCGAATTCCGCCGTTCCCCACAACCGAGCTCGGCCGGTGAGATGGGTGATGACATACCCCACCTTGGCTCCCTCCGTTGAGAAGGTCCTGGGCTGTAGTGCGAACTGGATTCGGCAGCTGCTCAAGAATGGTCTTACTTGCTTTTGGTTTCCATCGAAACGTTCCGGGTTCCCAATCTTTGGTTCAGGAGCGTGGGGATCTGGTGGCAGCACTGCCGGTGGTACAGGAACAGAAGAACCAGGGGTGGGTGCAGGTGGAGTAGCCGGGTTTGAGAGTAGTTGCAGGGCTTGGGCTAGCAGTTGTTGCTGCAGTTGGAACTGTTGCTGTTGTAGCTGAAACTGTTGCTGCTGCTGTTGAAGCTGTTGCTGTTGCTGCTGGATCTGTTGTTGCTGCTGGTTGGATTGCTGTTGTTGTTGGTTGCCTAGCTGGAGAAGGGAAGCGATGTCGCCAGCCATCCGATTGATGTCTCCCTCAGTGCGTTCCAGTCGCTGTAGGGCAGACATCTCGGGCTCTTCCTCCATAGTGGTCAGGGAGTGCGCTGGGTCCATGATGGTCAGATCGTTCTGTCACGGACAGAAGACGACCCAAGAGCGCAAGTTCAAATTCAGAGTCTTTTTATTGAAGGGTTCAGGGGGGGAAGAGGAGTGAGAGAATCGTGAGGTCTTGGAGGTTCCGGTTCCAGGGGTGCTAGGAGTGCCAGGGGTGTCAGGGGTTCCAGTCCAAGGTACTGAGTGTGTGTGTCCCCCAGTGATCGAGCGGCGTCTCGGGCTGAGGGTGGTGACGCGTCTGGGCTCACTCGTCTGGTGGTCGGAGGCCTGGGGGAACACACACACAACAGCAAGATGAACAGCAGGCAGTAGTACAGACCAGGGCTAGGCACTAAACGTGGTGAGAGACAGAAGGCAGATTCGAGTTACCGGGGGGGCTGAAGATCGGAGAGTAATCGAGAAGATCCGGAAGGCAGGTCGGGATAACCGGGGCAGTAGAACAGGGAGGCAGTCAAGAATGGATCCGAATCACAGGTAGGAGTCAGAGAGTAGACAGACAGGCAGGTTACTGGTCCAGGTTTGAAGACGATCTGACAGGGCTTGGCTGAAAAACAGGGCTTTATATACTGGGAGAGGTTAGTGGAGAAATGCAGTGCAGCTGGCAGAGTAATTAGAGCAGAGTGTCCTGTCAGACATGAGTGATGCCCTGTAATACTAGTTGTGGGACCCAGATGGTCAGTATCTGTCATTGCTCTACTCTGACACAGCATTTGCATTGCAGGTGTTATTTTCTTAAAAACCACAACCAATAGGTTTTCCACTCTGGAAACATGCACTCTTGTGCATAGCAGCCCCGTTCAGCACATCATTGTATATTGTGATCAGCACATCAGGCCACCCAACATCTCTTGTCAGATTCGGTAAGAATGATGTTTGATTTCTGCCTGAAAGCCAAATATAGATGTATAATAATGAGTGTAGCTTGATTAGTGCTATTTGTTCATCAGATTTTGCTAAATACTAGTTACAAAATAATGGAATGTAAATGTGATGTCAGGATTTTCACCCCTCTGCGGTAAAGCAAATGTAATGGACATGCCATGTCATTGCAATTCAACAGAGAACAGATACTATTTTGGGTACAAAAACAAACAAAATCTGATGATAATCTTAAATTTTATCTGACTGATCCTGAGGGATCTTTCAAGGAAAACACATATATAGGTGCTTTACAGTATGGACAATCCCTTATATGGATCTGCATTAGACAAATGTATTATCAGACTTTTAAAATGTTCTTGGTTGCACAGACAATTGTGTTTATATTCTAAATATCTATGTCCTTTTATTTTATTTTTTATGTTACTACAGATATATCATCAGCTGAACAGCAACTTGAGGATGTACACATCCAACGTTACAGCATTCCCCTCTCTGTCCCACACGAACACTACAAGTGAATTCTGCCAGTTCCAAATTGGTGATATAGCAATGGTAGCCATCAGCATGATAGGCGTGCCTCTGAACAGCTACATGACATGGCTTATCGTTGTGGATCCTGCACAGAATCTAGCATCCTGCTTTTTCGAACTGAATTTGTCTCTGTGCGAAATTGTAGCGGGAATACTGTCACCATTTAACCTATTTGCCTGGTGTACATATTCCCATAATATACTGCAACATGCAGCATATTTATTCTATGGCTTGTTACTGTCTGGACGTCCCCTGTTTCAGACCACCATTTGTGTGGAGCGTTATATGGCTGTGGTCTACCCTGTAGTTTTTCTAAAATACAAAGCACTGCTCAACTGGTATGCTGGTATGCTCAACTGTGGTCTGGCTAATAATCCTAGCCTGTAGTTTGATCTATGCCATAACGTATGTTTGGTATGTATTTCCAAGTTTAATTTTGGTTCTGATTGTGGTGAAACTGTTCTGCTTTTTGGCAGTCCTCAGAGCTCTGAAACAACCCCAACCTGGGGATGGAGGGAGGGAGAGAGAGAGGGCCAATCAGGCCAAGATGAGGGCTGTCAAAATCATTCTGATCTTACTTGTGAGCACAATTGTGCAATATGTCCCTGAAATAGTGGTTTCGTTTCTAATGATGCAATCCAATTCAGACGCTCTTATTATAACGGAATCTTTTACTCTATGTATTTTGATATGTGTAGGTTTTATCCAGCCATTTCTCTTCCTTCAGAGGACCGGGAAACTCCACTGTGTGGGGACTCCTTGATAGAACGAAGTCCACAGTCTATTCTATTTTATTCTATTCTATTCACCTCACACATAAACATAGAAACCTACACTAGATACTTCATTGTGTGTTAAGTTATTAGGTGGAATATGTCAAGCAGCCACCACATATGGGCTATACTTACCAGCAAATGAACGGAGGTTAATGAGCAGCTGCAAGAGTTTTGGGTTACAAAGCCCTCAAACTCATACATTTCTCAACCGATAGCCATAAATGTTTTTTTTTTAAAGGTAGATAAACTATATTTTAAAATGGATTATTCAAACACTATTTATGCCAAGGAAAATATGTTTTTTTTCTTCTCAATTGACTTCCATTAATTTACCACCTGGTGTTGCCCTCCGTAAGATGGCAGCAATGTTGACATTCGTTCTAGAGGCCAGCGGGGAATCTAGGTTTCTATATGAACTCACCTATATACCATTGTACCAGATTGTTTGTCAAAATAGTCATAAAAATTGTGTTTATTATCATGACCTTACAGGCTCCATGTCATACATCGACTCCGTTTGGGGATTTCAAGATTATTTAATGTGGTATAAATTAACGGTATATATGTATATGATTTGATCAGTTTGAAGTGCTTTTACTGCTGAACAATAAAATCATATGGAATTTTCATGGGAATTGTGGGTTATCTATTTATGCCTTCTTACAAATTTGAAGGGCTATTTTCTCCCTCAGGGTCATGTCCTGCATGTATGTGATTGTTGTCCTGCACGTATGTGATTGTTGTCCTGCTTGTATGTGACTGTTGTCCTGCATGTATGTGATTGTTGTCCTGCTTGTATGTGATTGTTGTCCTGCATGTATGTGATTGTTGTCCTGCACGTATGTGATGGTTGTTCACAGTGAAGGCACTTTACAGCCCAAGACAAATTTCCCCTTGAGGAACAATAAAGTTTATCTTATCTTATATAAGGCATCTGCATATAACGCAGACATCTTCTAAAAGCTTGCCCTAATGTCTTTATATCTGAAATAGTTCAGCCATTGTAGACATAATAAAGTGTTACAGTGCCAGAACAAAAACATTTTCTTTATTATCTCAAAAAACAAAGACCTCTCAGCTGAGACACAACATACCATGGACTTCTCAACCCTGCTGATCAGGTGACTGGAACTGTCCAACTGGAAGCAGCTTTGCCCCAATGTTATGACTGGAGGATCAAAAAGGATCTATTCTAAAACTGGAGAGGCTTTCTATTACAGGTTGATACATTTTGGAACATTGTATTGTCCCTCATAGACTCTTTGGATATTGTACCTTGCAGATAAATGCAATGCTAGATTGGATAATGCATAATTAGAAGTCCCTATGATGGTTTTGTTTTGCCATCCTTTGTTGTGTTGAGATCAAGTGGAGTTGGAGGGTGGGTTCTCAGAGAAGGGGTGAAGAAAAAAAACAATGAAAAAGTGAGCATAGTTATATAGTAATTTCACCATTAGAATGTGACAAATAACTTCATCATAGAAATGTAAAGTGTGTCTTCATAATTTTCCTGTGAAAGGTTTCCTAATTATTGTTGTAGATGGTATGTAAACTGTGTCATTAATTCTGTAATGCAAACATAAAATGTCTAAACTATTTTCACATTTTCATTCTCCTCAAAATATTGCATTATGTGCCATATCTTTTCTCTTGCTAAGTTCATTATGTATGAGAAACATCACTCAGCCTGGGCTATATACTATGGTACATGAGATATTTTTTTTATGGATTTCAATTATTTTTCCAGAGCTACTGTATTGTCTGGGTTCTCATGAAAGGAACATCCTGACAGTCATGTTCCAGATTCACATATATGATACTGCCAATTATTCAAAATCTGAATGCTGTTGCTGTGGCCATCAATTTCCTAATTGGCTTATCACTACACATCTGTGTGATATGGTTGATCATCAATGGAGCAGGAACATGAGTTGCTTCTGAATTATTTGCTCTAAACTTCACATCAGATTCTCTTCAGCTTGGGATCAATAGTGTATCCATTTGTGCACCAGTTTCTCCTGGAATGTGTGCACTTCTTTGACAGTATTCTTTTTCACTGGCTGTCCCCTGTTCCAGACTTGTGAAGCACTATCTAGCTGTGTTCAAGCTCCCCAGTCATGTAATGTTTTGGCGCTCTATAAGTACAATTAAATTGAAATACAATTAAATTGAAATTTAATTGACTGTCAACATAGCTTTGTTCCTAGTGATGCTGTTCTGTTCTTGGGTCATCTTACAGGCCCTGACAACACCTGGTTCAGGAGAGGGTTGAGAAGAGGGAGAGGGAGCCAACCAAGCAAGGATGAAGGTCTTTAAAATAATTTTGGCTACACTACTGTCCCTGCTATTTAATTATATACCATAGGAATAATCCTCTTGAGCAAAGTCAGCTATGAGGTGAAGATCTTAAACTATAACACTGTTCTTTCCATAACGATACTTACAGGCTTCATTCAACTTCTCCTCTACCTTCAGGGAGACTACCTTGCAAGCCAACCCTGACAAATACCCATTGACTCTCCCTATTAATGAATATTAGATGTGACTTTTTCTGTACTTTTTCTGTGTAAAGTCGCAAACCTTCATAAGAGATGTCATTACGGATCTCAGAGACAACATGTGCTGTTTGTGGTTGTACATATAACTGGACTAAACTAATTCAGTGGCCTAATATTAGCCTAGAAATCTAGACGCACCCTAGCGGCAGCTAATTACATTTGCTGCCAGGGCTAGTCTAGCAACTCTCTGTTGGCTTGTGAGCTCGAAAAAGTAAACTTCTATTAGGCCAATCAAATCGTGTATAGAGTCGTTAGGCTGGCTTAACATTATGATTGATGGCAGAGTTACAACGGTTTGGCTTAAATTCCCTGCTACTTGAAAACAAATAAGATAATGTTGCTGTTGGCGAACAGTGTGACACGAGTTAAGCTTTTATTAAGTTGGCAAAAGTTTGAACTAGCCAACTAGCTCCGCTGGTGGGAAACGCATGGGACTCATAGCTCTGTCCTATTGCGTGCAGAGGGAATTTGAAAGACAACCGATTATCCCGCCCCTCGGACTGAGCACTGCGAACGGTGAGTGCCCAGACCCTACATTTTAATGTGGGTCTGGCTCGTCAGGCTAGCCTAATATGTCTTTTTTAATACATTATTAAAACTAGATGTACCGCAGAGCGGTTCAAAATATGACCGCATATGTTATGTGTGTGTGTGTGTGTGTGTGTGTGTGTGTGTGTGTGTGTGTGTGTGTGTGTGTGTGTGCGTGCTTGTGTGTGTGCTTGCGTATGTGCCTGTGCATGCAAGCGTACATATGTCTACTGTGTGAGTATGTGTCATACGTATGATTACTGTGAATGAATGTGTGTGTGTGTGTGTATCTGTTTGTGCACATGTGTGCACATGAAATGGGTTAACATGACCCCTGGAGGCAAACATACGGAAAAAAATGGTAATCCTAGGCCCTATGGTTCTCAAGATATTCACAGAGAACTGTGTCTGCCCTACCCTCCTTTTGGGGGGTCCAGTCCAGCGGGGGGGCTACAGATCAAAACGAAAAATTACGGTTCCATGCTATCCATGTGGGGGTACATGCCCACCAAGTTTTGTGTACCCCGGTCTTTCAGTGTCCCGGGAATCCTTGTTGGTGTACGTCACTAAATGTACACATAAATTATTTTATTGTAAGGCCCCCCATGAACGAAAGTACACAAAACTTGGCATGCATTCGGAGGGTGTCATAATGATCCTACACTTTTAATTTCGTGCAGTTTTGACCTTGTCAGCCAGAGATATTGTGATGAAAACACCTAATTCTTTGCTTTTTAATTTTTAACTAGGTGGCGCTATACATGAAATAAGTGGTAATGGGATGGGTTGACATGCCCCCTTAAGACCAACATACATAAAAAAGGTGGACCTCTTAGGCCCTACGGTGCTCGAGATATTCACAGAAAACTGTCCCCGGCCACCTACAGGCCAGTTGGTGTATAGTAACATAAATTAATTTATTGTGTGGCCCCCCATGAACGGAATTCCACGAAACTTGGCGTGCATTCAGAGGGTGTCATAATGATCCTACACTTCCAATTTCGTGCAGTTTTGACTATGTTAGGTCACAGATAGCTGCGATTACAACACCTCATTTTTACTTTTTTGTGTTTAACTAGGTGGCGCTATACATGAAATGAGTGGTTATGGAATGGGTTGACATGGCCTCTTGAGATCAACATACAAAAAAAAAAGGTCCTCCTAAACCCTACGATTTTCGAGATATTCACAGAAAACTGTGTCTGCCCTACCCTCCTTTCGGGGGGTCCAGTCCAGTCCAGAACGATGGTTCCATGCTATCCATGTGGGGTTACATGCCCACCAAGTTTCGTGTACCCCGGTCTTTCAGTGTCCCGGGAATCATTGATGGAAATTTCGGCAATGCGAAAAAGGAAAAAAAAAAAATCTGACTAAACCTATATGACCGCCGCTTCGCTGCGCGGCAGTCATAACTAAATTTGAGTGTTCTAGCCAATGATGGTAGAGTTTCTACTGCCCCCCAAACGACAACGAATTAAAAAGAATATGTCTGAATAACTTAAACTTTAAAAAAGCCTCCCAAACACATCTCATTTGTTAAGCTTGGAAGCACAAGTTGCTCCCACTTTTGACGCAAGGCCTCATAGGACATAGGATATCAGGACACTATGATTGGCCAATTGGATCACTTAAAGCTGCAGTTGGCCAGTTTAACACATTGAGGGGACGTATAGCCTGACTAACGTCAGACCTCATCTCATTGAGATGGGGTCTGGGAACTACATTTTGTCGTATTTAAAACTTGATTTAAGAATGCCCAGAGCCGTTTATTGGGCGCTACGAATGTCTATCAAATGCGTCTGTACGTAGCTCATAACCGTTTCGGTGTCGTCATTGTCTTGCTGTCCCCCTTCCGTTCTGTGATTGGTTCCTTCGTTGAGGTGAAAACGAAGTCCATGGAATCCAGGCTGCCTAGCAGCGTGAATAAAATTGTGCGCAAGGCAGCATGGGAAAACCCAGGCTAGGACTTAAGCCAACATTTTTAATGTTTACAACTCTCATGCCCCTCCCCCACTACCACCGAGCACCCTCTCATTGAGTTTGTGCTCGTCAATGCGCACCAGACTGCACCAGACTGATTGGACCAGAAGAACCAGGAGCTGTGGATTTTTGCAAAACAAATAACAGGCTATAGGTGGAGGTAGAAGTGCTTTTTTTTCTAAAACAGGCTGATTTATGTTGTTCTGTCAGAGCATATTGTCGGTTTCAGTGAATATGATCAAAAAAATCTTGCCAACTGCAGCTTTAAAGTATATTCAAGCATTGCATGGTCTGATTTTAGAATCTAACTGGTTTAAATGCAAAGACATAATGCATCTGTAAAACACAAAACAGAAACAGACTGTCAGATTGACCATGGTAGTGGACAATGTGAGAAGGGGTTGAATGTGCACAAATAAAAACAAATCAAACTAATTCATTAATGTAAACTTCATGCCATGAACATTAGGTGAATGGTAGTTAAATAGGATACTACTATGAAAAGTAGTTACAAAGTTATATCGTTTTACTTGTTACTCCTATTTATTAAATACACTCATTATATACTAATGACTATATGGTCAATTACATGCTGACATCCTTGTGACCTTCAGCCTCCTGTCCTGTAAGACATGAGTGATGCCCTGTAATACTAGTTGTGGGACCCAGATGGTCAGTATCTGTCATTGCTCTACTCTGACACAGCATTTGCATTGCAGGTGTTATTTTCTTAAAAACCACAACCAATAGGTTTTCCACTCTGGAAACATGCAGTCTTGTGCATAGCAGCCCCGTTCAGCACATCATTGTATATTGTGATCAGCACATCAGGCCACCCAACATCTCTTGTCAGATGTTATCGCCTCGGTAAGAATGATGTTTGATTTCTGCCTGGAAGCGGAATATAGATGTGTAATAATGAGTGTAGCTTGATTAGTGCTATTTGTTCATCAGATTTTGCAAAGTAATACTTACAAAATAATGTAATGTAAATGTAAATGTAATGTCAGGATTTTCACCCCTCTGCGTTTATACATTTTTGTGTATGGTAAAGCAAATGTAATGGACATGCCATGTCATTGCAATTCAACAGAGAACAGCATATACTATGTTGGGTACAAAAACAAACAAAATCTGATGATAATCTGAAATTAATCTGACTGATCCTGAGTGATCTTTCAAGGAAAACACATATATAGGTGCTTTGAATATACAGTAATGGACAATCGCTTATATGGATCAGCATTAGACAAGTGTATTATCAGACTTTTAAAATGTTCTTGGTTGCACAGACAATTGTGTTTATATTCTAAATATCTATGTCCTTTCATTTTATTTTTTATGTTACTACAGATATATCATCAGCTGAACAGCAACTTGAGGATGTACACATTCAACGTTACAGAATTCCCCTCTCTGTCCCACATGAACACTACAAGTGAATTCTGCCCGTTCCAAGTTTTGAAAATAGCAGCCGTAGCCATCAGCATGATAGGCGTGCCTCTGAACAGCTACATGACGTGGCTTATCGTTGTGGATCCTGCACAGACTCTAGTATCCTGCTTTTTCGAACTGAATTTGTCTCTGTGTGAAATTGTAGTGGGAATACTGTCACCAATTAACCTATTTGCCTGGTGTACATATTCCCATAATATACTGCAGTTTGCAGCATATTTATTATGTGCTTTGTTACTGTCTGGACGTCCCCTGTTTCAGACCACCATTTGTGTGGAGCGTTATATGGCTGTGGTCTACCCTGTAGTTTTTCTAAAATACAAAGCACTGAGGTACAAGATGGTATGCTCAATTGTGGTCTGGCTAATAATCCTAGCCTGTAGTTTAATTTTTGCCATAACGTCTGTTTGGTATACATTTCCAGGTTTGATTGTGGTTCTGATTGTGGTGAAACTGTTCTGCTTTTTGGCAGTCCTCAGAGCTCTGAAACAACCCCAACCTGGGGATGGAGGGAGGGAGAGAGAGAGGGCCAATCAGGCCAAGATGAGGGCTGTCAAAATCATTCTGATCTTACTTGTGAGCACAATTGTGCAATATGCTCCTGAAACAGTGGTATTGTTTCTAAGAATGCAATCCAAATCAGACACCCTTATTGTAACGGAATCTATAACTCGATGTATTTTGATATGTGCAGGTTTTATCCAGCCATTTCTTTTCCTTCAGAGGACCGGGAAACTCCACTGTGTGGGGACTCCTTGATAGAACGTAGTCCACAGTCTATTCTATTTTATTCTATTCTATTCTATTCTATTCACCTCACACATAAACATAGAAACCTACACTATATACTGCATTGTGTGTTAAGTTATTAGGTGGAATATGTCAATGCAGCCACCACATATGGGCTATACTTACCAGCAAATGAATGGATGTTAATGAGCAGCTGCAAGGGTTTTGGGTTACAAAGCCCTCAAACTCATACATTTCTCAACCGATGGCCATAAATGTTTTTTTTTAAAGGTAGATAAACTATATTTTAAAAATGTTTTATTCAAACACTATTTATGCCAAGGAAAATATGTTTTTTTTTCTCAATTGACTTCCATTAATTTACAACCTGGTGTTGCCCTCCGTAAGATGGCAGCAATGTTGACATTTGTTCTAGAGGCCTGCGGGGAATCTAGGTTTCTCTATGAACTCACCTATATACCATTGTACCAGATTTTTTGTCAAAATAGTCATAAAAAATGTGTTTATTATCATGACCTTATAGACTCCATGACATACATCGGCTCCGTTTGGTGATTTCAAAGAGTATTTAATGTCGTATAAATATGTATATGATTTGATCAGTTTGAAGTGCTTTTACTGCTGAATAATAAAATCATATGGAATTTTATGGGAATTATGGGTTATCTATTTATGCCTTTTTACAAATTTGAAGGGCTATTTTCTCCCTCAGGGTCATGTCCTGCTTGTATGTGATTGTTGTCCTGCTTGTATGTGATTGTTGTCCTGCATGTATGTGATGGTTGTCCTGCACGTATGTGATTGTTGTCCTGCATGTATGTAATTGTTGTTCACAGTGAAGGCACTTTACAGCCCAAGACAAATTTCCCCTTGAGGGACAATAAAGTTTATCTTATCTTATATGAGGCATCGGCATATAATGCAGACATCTTCTAAAAGCTTGCCCTAGGGTTGTAACGATTACCGGTATAATGGTAATCAGGTATAATTTTTTTTGTCAGACACTAGACAACACTACATGCAACATAAACTTGTGTCCTAATATAGCTATTCTGTGAGACACCCTCAAATGTGTTCCCCCTAGACCATTATCATACAGTGCCTCCGGAAAATATGCACTGTGCTGATATATGGATTTCAATTATTTTTCCAGAGCTACTGTATTGTCTGGGTTCTCATGAAAGGAACATCCTGACAGTCATGTTCCAGATTCACATATATGATACTGCCTATTATTCAAAATCTGAATGCTGTTGCTGTGGCGATCAATGTCCTAATTGGCTTATCACTACACATCTGTGTGATATGGTTGATCATCACTGGAGCAGGAACATGAGTTGCTTCTGAATTATTTGCTCTAAACTTCACATCAGATTCTCTTCAGCTTGGGATCAATAGTGTATCCATTTGTGCACCAGTTTCTCCTGGAATGTGTGCACTTCTTTGACAGTATTCTTTTTCACTGGCTGTCCCCTGTTCCAGACTTGTGAAGCACTATCTAGCTGTGTTCAAGCTCCCCAGTCATGTAATGTTTTGTGATAGCAATACATTTATGGTTAAAATGGATAATAATTTAACTTCAAGACTACTTTTAGTTAGCCATGTAACCCTTCATGGTTTTAAACAAAGACACCATCCCCTCCCCCAATGGAATGCTAATGTGCTGGTTAGTGTGTCTGATAGTCTCATTACAAGGATTTTAATGATGTGATTGTGAGAATGTTTGGAACATTCTATAAGTGATATTTCTGATATAAATATGATATCTCTCCTCATGCTATTCAGATAGGTGTGAAGTGGGTGTGAGTAGGTGTGTCTGATGCCAACTGGAGAACCAATCATGTGGGATTGTTCTTGGCGCCATTTTGTTCTTTGTTTAAAGCATTTAAAAGTAACTAAACTGAAATGAGATTTAGATTTTGGATTGTCAGACTAAGGATGTAGAGCGGAAGAGAGTAGAAGTTGGCTATAGGCCAACCTAGGCCTTTCAGGCCTGGGCTAGGCCTACATAGACCACAGACCATTTTTTTGTACCCTCACTGCTTGTAAAAGAATAAACTTGATTCCTGAGTTTTTCCTGAAGTTTGCCAGTCTAAGATTCATTTTAAGTAATTATTCACCACAATTACTTTCATGGAGGTTCCAACCGCAGAGATAATATACCTTTGTCGCTGATTCTAAGATGCTGCAGTTTTTTTTTTTCTTCTCATCGCTTTGGTGTCAGCTCCCAGGTAAGGACGCTTTTTATCTGCATTTCTTCTTTGGTGAAGAACAAAGGAATATCTGTAAATCCGGGCGGTTCCTGCTAACCACAGTTTGGAACGGGCGTTAAGATATCGGAAAAGGCATTCTGAGTGAGTAGACATTTGTGGCAAAACCGTAATTTAATAGTGGACACAAATTTGTGCTTCCCCGATTTTGGCAACATTTTGGCAAAACCGTAACTTAATAGTGGACACAAATTTGTGATTCCCCGATTTTGGCAAAACGTCGCACAAGACGAATTAATCCATATTTTGTAAATGGCCCTATTGTGCTGGATTACATTGGCTTCTATGAAACCCAATCCAGAAGGGAGCCTCTTTATTGGATATAAAGAGTAAATAGGTTAGCGAGTGTGCTAGGCAACTCAATATTAATCACTGTGGTATAGTGAGCGACCTATTTTTCGCGGTTTTAGGGACGCCAGGTCCTAAGAAGCTACGTAGTTTATGCCCCTTTTTGTTTACAGAACATTCATTCCTTCATTACCAAACAGAATATTAGACAGAACTTGGCGCTGCTGTTTTTGTTTTTATCACCAAGAGCGTATGAGCGGCTAGAATCCAAAGTGTTAAGCTAACACTAGTCTTGTTTTGTTTTTGAATAGATGTGGTGTTTTGTTTTACATCTGAATCCAGGGGGATATTCCATCAACCTCGCTAATGAAGGCGGCGCTTAACAGAAATAGCCTGGCTTGAACTAGCGTAGACTTCCACTTGGGGCTGAAGCCGTTCCATTAACTCAAGTTAGCAGCATCTTAGTCTCGTTTATTCAAGCGAGGTTAAAGTCAGCTTAATCTCTGCTCGTGCACGAGGTAGAACAGTAGACCAAAACAGTAGATTGACGAAAAGAGGATACATGTCGTAAAATTAAGACAATACTAGACGATTTCTGTTCGATTTGGCAAGCGCCATCTACAGGATTTTCATCGAAAGTCATCAAATTTAACATCGCGAGAAAAAAATAGATTGCCTACAGAAATGGGAGAATAATGAAAGCATACATTTAAAACAACAATACTAATGGTTTTGAAATCAATTGCAAGTTTGATTGGCTTCACTCTTGAACACATGGGTCTACAGTCTTGAACAAAACGAGTGCATGAATAAATAGTATAAACTCAAAAACAACTTATGGATATGCATATAGATATTCAAAACTATCTATAGGCTAGCTTACGTTCTTAGATTAAAAGAGTTCATTCACTCCAAATTATTGTCTAGGTGTAGGTGGTCATAAAATAAATTAGTATCAACATAATAGGCTATTGTCTCCCATAAGTCCCAAAGTGTTTTGAAATAAAATGATCTGAAATGCAATGGCTTTCAATTCAATTTATGCCTAATATTTAATCTGTGTAGCACACAGTTGATTTGACATTCATGAACAAACGTCGACACATGAAGCAGTTTTAATTATTAGCTGCCTAGGCTACAGAATAATTATCCTTTGGCTTGCATCAGATATAATAGGCTATAGCCCACTGGCAAAGCTGTCACTGAACAGCCTACCAAATGTTCATGACCCTTTATCAGCAGTAGACATATGTCTTTCATCAAAGATTATAACTAAAAATGCTATTATCAAGGTGATAAACGATATAGCCTTAATACTTCGTATGGGAAGCGAACCTGCGAACACGCAAGAATGTAAATCCTATCCTATGCCGTCTCGCTGCACGTTACACCACCACCGAACGTAAATGACACAGAGTAGCACGATTCCTAGAACCACACGCATGTGAAGTTAAAAGATTTTTAATCATATAATCTTCATACATTCTTTGGAGCTAGTGAATGTGTAAATCCATGCTTGGTGCACTGTCGGAAAAAAACATTTCTATAGGCCTACTTCTATTTTTGAAGTAGTAGCCTATACAGGTGACGAGAGCACAGGTTGACGGAACCATCTTTTTGGACTCGTTTTCCGACTGATTGGTTTTTTTTTGCAACACAGCTTAATTTAGCTTGAAAGTTAACCTGCTACGGAGCAGGTTAGTTCTGTGGCATAAATTCCCATGGTTACCAAGCTGGGATTCACGTTAACCTCATTAATGGAACGGAATTCTCACTAAAATTAGCGAGACTTATCGAAATAAGCCAGGTTTGGCCTTTAGCGAGGTTGATGGAATACCCCCCAGGATTTTTGTCGTAATCTTTTTCAAGTGTGCAAACAACATAAGCTCAAACAGCATAGGCTCAAGAGAGCATGGTTAGGCCTCTTTTAAGTACGCCTGAGCTAACTAGCTGCCGCTAGGGGCGTCTAGATGTCTTTGTGAGCTAATATGAGCTAACTGAAAAGGCTTGACTAAACTTCTTTTGTTTTTTTAAGCAGGAAATTCTTCCTGCATCCCGTTTAAAGTTGTCCTCCAGCTCCATGGAGCTGTGTGTGTCTGTGTGTCCAGTATGAATGAATGCGCGTGTGGGCCGGCCCTGTGTGTGTGAAATTTGTTTATTTCTTTATATGTGTTTGTTTCCATTTTTTGTTTCAAGTCCTTCTGTTTTGAAATGTATGGGTGAGGAATTGTTGCAAGTTTATAATCTTATCAGGATCAAGGACAAAGTAGTTTTTCTTTTCCTGTAACTTTTATTTCCCAGCTGAAATGGATTGCTGTTGAAATGTTGTCTTTGTGTTCTTGGGTCAAAGGTTTTCACACCTTTTTGCTATCTTATCTCACTGCCTTTGTTCCTAGCATCACTGTATTCTATAACCAACCCCCCCAGCTTCTCCCCCATGGATACGGAACTTCACTGGGGAGATATGAACCTAAGAGAAATGTATGGGAAACCATTGTTGATTTCAACCATTTTCTTTCTTTCATTTGAGGGACATCTTTTGGGGTCAACATATTAAGACATATTTTTATTTTTGCTTGTATGCCAATGGGAAATGTTTGCTACATGTTTACGCCTTGTTTGATGTGGGCACATGTTCAATTGAATGGATTCATACCCACAACTTGAGTTTCTTTATGTTTGAAATTACTTTTATTTGGTTATAGTTAATAAACTATAAAAAGGGGGAGATAGATGTATTGACTTGAAATACTTTCTTTTCTAAGTTTACTGGTTTTATTGCTCAAATGGTCATTTTTTAAATGCCTACTGTTTTGTTTTACTGACCCTCACTTCTAATGCAAAATCTCTTTAAAAGACATGCAGGGGTACCCTACCCACTCTCTCCAGAATCTCTTTCATGCCAGAAGGGACAAAGGGAGGTGTGACATGCCTTTGTCTTCGACTACCACTACGCAAACATCTCAAGAAGATCCTTTCAAGATGGCTGATGGCTCCACCAACCAGGCTCAGCTACCACGCCAGTACAACCCAGCAGCCGTGGAGACCAGGCCATGCCACTGGACGAGATTGATGGACCAGACAACTCTGCCCAGAGCAGCAGCAGTGGCCAGCCAGGCCAGTCATTGGACGAGACTGGACGAGACTCAGGAACCACAGGTCCAATGGAACCTGTGGCAGAAGCAACTGCCATGACTCTGGAAGCAACAAAACTGGACTGACTGAAAGCAACGAAAGGGGGTGCCGAAAGCAGCCTCGCACTCCGCATCATCAAAGACACTCATGGCCCATTGTTCATGGACTGTTTGGACTGACACAAGGGTGCACGCCGAACGCGGCCTGCATGCACACCCTTTGCACTCGCATACACTTACACTGAAACAATGCAGATACATTCAAGTTTCATAAGAGGACCCTTCTTCAACGGAAGAGAAACGCAAGAAAGGATGTATGCTGAACGCTGCTTTCCTTGCTCACGCACACACTTACATTGATTATGGACTGATTATGGACTTTATAAAAAATAAAAAAAACAACAAAGAAAAATGTGTAAAATTGTTCAAGAAGGCTCATGTTATGGAATCTTATTTTAAAATTCAAGTCATTCAGACTTGAAAAGGGGGAATTGATAGCAATACATTTATGGTTAAAATGGATAATAATTTAACTTCAAGACTACTTTTAGTTAGCCATGTAACCCTTCATGGTTTTAAACAAAGACACCATCCCCTCCCCCAATGGAATGCTAATGTGCTGGTTAGTTACACAGGACAAAGGATATTACCTTGATATAATGTATCCATGTGTCATGAAATGTAAATGTATTCATGTTTGGTATCATTCTGATAGTCTCATTACAAGGATTTTAATGATGTGATTGTGAGAATGTTTGGAACATTCTATAAGTGATATTTCTGATATAAATATGATATCTCTCCTCATGCTATTCAGATAGGTGTGAAGTGGGTGTGAGTAGGTGTGTCTGATGCCAACTGGAGAACCAATCATGTGGGATTGTTCTTGGCGCCATTTTGTTCTTTGTTTAAAGCATTTAAAAGTAACTAAACTGAAATGAGATTTAGATTTTGGATTGTCAGACTAAGGATGTAGAGCGGAAGAGAGTAGAAGTTGGCTATAGGCCAACCTAGGCCTTTCAGGCCTGGGCTAGGCCTACATAGACCACAGACCATTTTTTTGTACCCTCACTGCTTGTAATAGAATAAACTTGATTCCTGAGTTTTTCCTGAAGTTTGCCAGTCTAAGATTCATTTTAAGTAATTATTCACCACAATTAATTTCATTTGGCGCTCTATAAGTACAATTAAATTGAAATAGAATTCAATTGAAATTTAATTGACTGTCAACATAGCTTTGTTCCTAGTGATGCTGTTCTGTTCTTGGGTCATCTTACGGGCCCTGACAACACCTAGTTCAGGAGAGGGTTGAGAAGAGGGAGAGGGAGCCAACCAAGCAAGGATGATGGTCTTTAAAATAATTTTGGCTACACTACTGTCCCTGCTATTTAACTAGACGTACCGCAGAGCGGTACAAAATACGACCGCCGCCCAGTCCAGCACATTTTTTCTACAAAAAGAAATCACACTGAAAGGCCTATATGATTTTAACTGTCTCACTTAATTGCATTATCCACACTCAATTCTCATTGGTATCTGCTAGACAACAAGTACCAAAACATGATTAGTTCATAGATTTCACATGTAAAATTCATTTTATACAACCCCACCTCCATCTTGCCTGTTCATAATTCTGAGAAATTCTTGATTGTTTGTGTTATATTTATGTTATGTGTGTGGGTGTGTGAGTGTGTGTGTGTGTGTGTGTGTGTGTGTGTGTGTGTGTGCGTGCGTGCTTGTGTGTGTGCCTGCGTATGTGCCTGTGCATGCAAGCGTACATATGTCTACTGTGTGAGTATGTGTCATACGTATGATTACTGTGAATGTATGTGTGTGTGTGTGTATCTGTTTGTGCACATGTGTGCACATGAAATGGGTTAACATGACCCCTGGAGGCAAACATACTGAAAAAAATGGTCATCCTAGGCCCTACAGTTCTCAAGATATTCACAGAGAACTGTGTCTGCCCTACCCTCCTTTCGGGGGGTCCAGTCCAGCGGGGGGGCTACAGATCAAAACGAAAAACGACGGTTCCATGCTATCCATGTGGGGTTACATGCCCACCAAGTTTTGTGTACCCCGGTCTTTCAGTGTCCCGGGAATCCCTGTTGGTGTACGTCACTAAATGTACACATAAATTATTTTATTGTAAGGCCCCCCATGAACAAAAGTACACAAAACTTGGCATGCATTCGGAGGGTGTCATAATGATCCTACACTTTTATTTTCGTGCAGTTTTGACCTTGTCAGCCAGAGATATTGTGATGAAAACACCTGATTTTTTGCTTTTTAATTTTTAACTAGGTGGCGCTATACATGAAATAAGTGGTAACGGGATGGGTTGACATGCCCCCTTAAGACCAACATACATAAAAAAGGTGGACCTCCTAGGCCCTACAGTTCTCGAGATATTCACAGAAAACTGTCTCCGGCCACCTACAGGCCAGTTGGTGTATAGTAACATAAATTAATTTATTGTGTGGCCCCCCATGAACGGAATTCCACAAAACTTGGCGTGCATACAGAGGGTGTCATAATGATCCTACACTTCCAATTTCGTGCAGTTTTGACTATATTAGGTCACAGATACCTGCGATTACAACACCTCATTTTTACTTTTTTGTGTTTAACTAGGTGGCGCTATACATGAAATGAGTGGTTATGTAATGGGTTGATATGGCCCCTTGAGATCAACATAAAAAAATGGTCCTCCTAAACCCTACGGTTCTCGAGATATTCACAGAAAACTGTGTCTGCCCTACCCTCTTTTCGGGGGTCCAGTCCAGCGGGGGGGATACAGATCAAAACGAAAAACGATGGTTCCATAATAAGATAATGTTGCTGTTGGCGAACAGTGTGACACGAGTTAAGCTTTTATTAAGTTGGCAAAAGTTTGAACTAGCCAACTAGCTCCGCTGGTGGGAAACGCATGGGACTCATAGCTCTGTCCTATTGCGTGCAGAGGTGAATTTGAAAAACAACCGATTATCCCGCCCCTCGGACTGAGCACTGCGAATGGTGAGTGCCCAGACCCTACATTTTAATGTGGGTCTGGCTCGTCAGGCTAGCCTAATATGTCTTTTTTAATATATTATTAAAACTAAATTTGAGTGTTCCAGCCAATGATGGTAGAGTTTCTACTGCCCCCCAAACGACAACGAATTAAAAAGAATATGTCTGAATAACTTAAACTTTAAAAAAGCCTCCCAAACACATCTCATTTGTTAAGCTTGGAAGCACAAGTTGCTCCCACTTTTGACGCAAGGCCTCATAGGACATAGGATATCAGGACACTATGATTGGCCAATTGGATCACTTAAAGCTGCAGTTGGCCAGTTTAACACATTGAGGGGACTTACAGCCTGGCTAACGTCAGACCTCATCTCAGATGGGGTCTGGGAACTACATTTTCTCGTATTTGATTTAAGAATGCCCAGAGCCGTTCCGTGTGACCTTCCGTTCTGTGATTGGTTCCTTCGTTGAGGTGAAAACGAAGTCCATGGAATCCAGGCTGCCTAGCAGCGTGAATAAAATTGTGCGCAAGGCAGCATGGGAAAACCCAGGCTAGGACTTAAACAACATTTTTAATGTTTACAACTCTCATGCCCCTCCCCCACTACCACCGAGCACCCTCTCATTGAGTTTGTGCTCGTCAATGCGCACCAGACTGCACCAGACTGATTGGACCAGAAGAACCAGGAGCTGTGGATTTTTGCAAAACAAATAACAGGCTATAGGTGGAGGTAGAAGTGCTTTTTTTTCTAAAACAGGCTGATTTATGTTGTTCTGTCAGAGCATATTGTCGGTTTCAGTGAATATGATCAAAAAAATCTTGCCAACTGCAGCTTTAAAGTATATTCAAGCATTGTATGGTCTGATTTTAGAATCTAACTGGTTTAAATGCAAAGACATAATGCATCTGTAAAACACAAAACAGAAACAGACTGTCAGATTGACCATGGTAGTGGACAATGTGAGAAGGGGTTGAATGTGCACAAACAAAAACAAATCAAACTAATTCATTAATGTAAACTTCATGCCATGAACATTAGGTGAATGGTAGTTAAATAGGATACAACTATGAAAAGTAGTTACAAAGTTATATTGTTTTACTTGTAACTCCTATTTATTAAATACACTCATTATATACTAATGACTATATGGTCAATTACATGCTGACATCCTTGTGACCTTCAGCCTCCTGTCCTGTCAGACATGAGTGATGCCCTGTAATACTAGTTGTGGGACCCAGATGGTCAGTATCTGTCATTGCTCTACTCTGACACAGCATTTGCATTGCAGGTGTTATTTTCTTAAAAACCACAACCAATAGGTTTTCCACTCTGGTAACATGCACTCTTGTGCATAGCAGCCCCGTTCAGCACATCATTGTATATTGTGATCAGCACATCAGGCCACCCAACATCTCTTGTCAGATGTTATCGCCTCGGTAAGAATGATGTTTGATTTCTGCCTGGAAGCAAAATATAGATGTATAATAATGAATATTGCTATTTGTTCATCAGATTTTGCAAAGTAATAGTTACAAAATAATGTAATGTAAATGTAAATGTAAGGGTGATTCTCCAACTACAGGCACTTTTGTGTCCTTGTGGTTGTTTTTGTGGAAAAATATAATATTTTTGTTTCAATCATGTCAATTTGCAAAGGCCAGATCACCAGCATCCTATAAAAAATTAATCATGCCTATATATTCTGATTTACTGCTCTTAGAGGGGCTTTTATCAGTGGATTTGGCTGTTTTGAGCTTGTCCCCAACCCAGACTTGTAACCTTTAACTGTTAAAATACACTAAAGACAAATTAAACCTAGATGATTTTGTACTATGTTTGTTGCAAGAAAGAGTTAAATAAACACACCATTTCAATTTCGAATGCAAATAATATATTTATACTATTTTTTAGGGAAAACATCAGTGTCCCCAGGTTTTCCGTCATTTCCACCACACACACTATTTCCAGTAATATATACTTTTTTACCTAAAAATATTTATTTGCTTACCAGGGCAAAACATAGTGTTACTAAAGAGGAAGGTTGATGGCAAATATCAGAGACATATGGTGATCAGAAACTGAAGAAAAATCATTGTAACCATCACTTGAGAATATAGTATTTTTATTCGACGTCATTTCCACCACAGCTGTAACTTTGTCAAAATATGCAAAAGAAGTGAAACAAAAGCATAGTTGTGTGTATTTTGGATACATTGAGCCCTATCTCCAAAAGTATCTGGGTATGGCAATGGAATGTGATTATATATGGCTGAAAACTGTGAGAATGTAATTTCCATCACAGTCATTTCCACCACAAATTGAGGTCATTTCCACCACAAAGTCAGCAAGACAGTGATGCAATGTCATTTCCACCACAGTCCCCACAGTCATTTCCACCACAAAATGACCATCACAACATATGTTTTAAGGGAATAAAACATAATTCCAGGTGACATAGACTTATACTATTTTCAGAAACTATAATCCATACTTCATTATTAATAGAAAAACATGTGAGTGACTTTAATAATTTATGTATACTTTAAATAAAGAGTACTTTTGATTATGAAAAACATAATTCATTGTACCGAGCAACTTCAAGCAATATACATTTAGTTCACAAAGTCTTAGGATTTGTTATGTGGTATGATTAGGTAGTCATAGACATGGTAACTGATATATAATGTAACATAATGAATTATATTGTATAATCTGCAAATAAAGGACATAATTTGAGGTGTGGTGGAAATGACATTTTTTCCTTACGATTTAGAAAACTGATAAAAAAATAACATATTCCATGTCATGCAATTGTGCCCAGTATCATACTTTGTTTCAAGACATATTAATGAGTGTATCAATGATTTTAAATTTGTGTTTGGAGATAATTATTTTTCTAAAAATTGAAAGGCCAAAAGTGCCCGGAGTTGAAGAAACACCCGTAAATGTGATGTCAGGATTTTCACCCCTCTGCGTTTATACATTTTTGTGTATGGTAAAGCAAATGTAATGGACATGCCATGTCATTGCAATTCAACAGAGAACAGCATATACTATTTTGGGTACAAAAACAAACAAAATCTGATGATAATCTTAAATTAATCTGATCGATCCTGAGTGATCTTTCAAGGAAAACACATATATAGGTGCTTTGAATATACAGTAATGGACAATCCCTTATATGGATCAGCATTAGACAAGTGTATTATCAGACTTTTAAACGTTCTTGGTTGCACAGACAATTGTGTTTATATTCTAAATATCTATGTCCTTTCATTTTATTTTTTATGTTACTACAGATATATCATCAGCTGAACAGCAACTTGAGGATGTACACATTCAACGTTACAGAATTCCCCTCTCTGTCCCACATGAACACTACAAGAGAATTCTGCCCGTTCCAAGTTTGGAAAATAGCAGCCGTAGCCATCGGCATGATAGGCGTGCCTCTGAACAGCTACATGATGTGGCTTATCGTTGTGGATCCTGCACAGACTCTAGTATCCTGCTTTTTCGAACTGAATTTGTCTCTGTGTGAAATTGTAGTGGGAATAGTGTCACCATTTAACCTATTTGCCAGGTGTTCATATTCCCATAATATACTGAAGCTTGCAGCATATTTATTCTATGGCTTGTTGCTGTCTGGACGTCCCCTGTTTCAGACCACCATTTGTGTGGAGCGTTATATGGCTGTGGTCTACCCTGTTGTTTTTCTAAAATACAAAGCACTGAGGTACAAGATGGTATGCTCAACTGTGGTCTGGCTAATAATCCTAGCCTGTAGTTTGATTTTTGCCATGTCTGTTTGGTATGCATTTCCATGTTTGATTGTGGTTCTGATTGTGGTGAAACTGTTCTGCTTTTTGGCAGTCCTCAGAGCTCTGAAACAACCCCAACCTGGGGATGGAGGGAGGAAGAGAGAGAGGGCCAATCAGGCCAAGATGAGGGCTGTCAAAATCATTCTGATCTTACTTGTGAGCACAATTGTGCAATATGCCCCTGAAACAGTGGTATTGTTTCTAATAATGCAATCCAAATCAGACACCCTTATTGTAACGGAATATTTTACTCGATGTATTTTGATATGTGCAGGTTTTATCCAGCCATTTCTCTTCCTTCAGAGGACCGGGAAACTCCACTGTGTGGGTATTCCTTGATAGAACATAGTCCAAAGTCTATTCTATTTTATTCTATTCTATTCACCTCACACATAAACATAGAAACCTACACTATATACTACATTGTGTGTTAAGTTATTAGGTGGAATATGTCAATGCAGCCACCACATATGGGCTATACTTACCAGCAAATGAACGGAGGTTAATGAGCAGCTGCAAGAGTTTTGGGTTACAAAGCCCTCAAACTCATACATTTCTCAACCGATGGCCATAAATGTTTTTTTTTTAAAGGTAGATAAACTATATTTTAAAATGGATTATCCAAACATTATTTATGCCAAGGAATTTTTTTTTTTTTTTTCAATTGACTTCCATTAATTTACCACCTGGTGTTGCCCTCCGTAAGATGGCAGCAATGTTGACATTCGTTCTAGAGGCCAGTGGGGAATCTAGGTTTCTATATGAACTCACCTATATACCATTGTACCAGATTTTTTGTCAAAATAGTCATAAAAATTGTGTTTATTATCATGACCTTACAGACTCCATGTCATACATCGACTCCGTTTGGTGATTTCAAAGATTATTTAATGTTGTATAAATTAACGGTGTATGTATATGATTTGATCAGTTTGAAGTGCTTTTACTGCTGAATAATAAAATCATATGGAATTTTATGGGAATTATGGGTTATCTATTTATGCCTTTTTACAAATTTGAAGGGCTATTTTCTCCCTCATGTCCTGCTTGTACTGTATGTGATTGTTGTCCTGCATGTATGTGATTGTTGTATGTGATTGTTGTCCTGCATGTATGTGATTGTTGTCCTGCTTGTATGTGATTGTTGTCCTGCTTGTATGTGATTGTTGTCCTGCATGTATGTGATGGTTGTCCTGCACGTATGTGATTGTTGTCCTGCATGTATGTGATTGTTGTTCACAGTGAAGGCACTTTTCAGCCCAAGACAAATTTCCCCTTGAGGGACAATAAAGTTTATCTTATCTTATCTTATCTGAGGCATCGGCATATAATGCAGACATCTTCTAAAAGCTTGCCCTAGGGATGTAACGATTACTGGTATAATGGTAAACTGGTATAATTTTTTCATCACTCAGCCTGGGCTATATACTATGGTACATGAGTACATGAGATATAATTTTTTTTGTCAGACACTAGACAACACTACATGCAACATAAACTTGTGTCCTAATATAGCTATTCTGTGAGACACCCTCAAATGTGTTCCCCCTAGACCATTATCATACAGTGCCTCCGGAAAATATGCACTGTGCTGATATATGGATTTCAATTATTTTTCCAGAGCTACTGTTTTGTCTGGGTTCTCATGAAAGGAACATCCTGACAGTCATGTTCCAGATTCACATATATGATACTGCCTATTATTCAAAATCTGAATGCTGTTGCTGTGGCCATCAATTTCCTAATTGGCTTATCACTACACATCTGTGTGATATGGTTGATCATCAATGGAGCAGGAACATGAGTTGCTTCTGAATTATTTGCTCTAAACTTCACATCAGATTCTCTTCAGCTTGGGATCAATAGTGTATCCATTTGTGCACCAGTTTCTCCTGGAATGTGTGCACTTCTTTGACAGTATTCTTTTCCACTGGCTGTCCCCTGTTCCAGACTTGTGAAGCACTATCTAGCTGTGTTCAAGCTCCCCAGTCATGTAATGTTTTGGCGCTCTATAAGTACAATTAAATTGAAATTTAATTGACTGTCAACTATAGCTTTGTTCCTAGTCATGCTGTTCTGTTCTTGGGTCATCTTACGGGCCCTGACAACACCTGGTTCAGGAGAGGGTTGAGAAGAGGGAGAGGGAGCCAACCAAGCAAGGATGAAGGTCTTTAAAATAATTTTGGCTACACTACTGTCCCTGCTATTTAATTATATACCATAGGAATAATCCTCTTGAGCAAAGTCAGCTATGAGGTGAAGATCTTAAACTATAACACTGTTCTTTCCATAACGATACTTACAGGCTTCATTCAGCTTCTCCTCTACCTTCAGGGAGACTACCTTGCAAGCCAACCCTGACAAATACCCATTGACTGTCCCTATTAATGAATATGAGATGTGACTTTTTCTGTACTTTTTCTGTGTAAAGTCGCAAATCTTCATAAGAGATGTCACTACGGATCTCAGAGACAACATGTGCTGTTTGTGGTTGTACATTTAACTGGACTAAACTAATTCAGTGGCCTAATATTAGCCTAGAAATCTAGACGCACCCTAGCGGCAGCTAATTACATTTGCTGCCAGGGCTAGTCTAGCAACTCTCTTTTGGCTTGTGAGCTCGAAAAAGTAAACTTCTATCAGGCCAATCAAATCGTGTATAGAGTCGTAGGCTGGCTTAACATAATGATTGATGGCAGATTTGCAACGGTTTGGCTTAAATTCCCTGCTATTTGAAAACAAACTAGATGTACCGCAGAGCGGTACAAAATATGACCGCCGCCCAGTCCAGCACATTTTTTCCACAAAAATAAATCACGCTGAAAGGCCTATATGATTCTAACTGTCTCACTAAATTGCATTATCCACACTTAATTCTCACTGGTATCTGCTAGACAACAACAAGTACCAAAACATTGTCATAGATTTCACATGTAAAATTCATTTTTATTCATGTGCATGCATGCATACATATGTCTACTGTGTGAGTATGTGTCATACTTATGATAACTGTGAATGTATGTGTGTGGGTGTATCTCTGTTTATGCACATGTGTGCACATGGAATGGGTTAACATGACCCCTGGAGGCAAACATACGGAAAAAATTGGTCATTCTAGGCCATACATGGGCAACATACGGCCCGCGGGCCACATCCGGCCCGTGGGCTTTCCCTGACCGGCCCGCGTAAGGTCCGTGAAAGAACAATAGTCAAGAGCCTAGCATAGAGATAATGCATGCAAATCAATATCGTTGTTTTTATTTTGAAAGCGACTGCTATTTGTACGCCCATACATTTGTGCGTGGATGCATACGACGTAAACACCCTTACTGATGTGCTGGTGAATAGAATTTATGCTTCTGCGTCGACACAATGCAGTTGCCTTTACGTCGGCGTAAACCTTTCAAAGTTTTGTGTCTCTTATGTCTGCGTCGCTCACGACCGCAAAGGTTGTTAGAACGAACTCCTACTGCTGCTCGTTGGCGATACGAAGTGTTCATTTCAAAACGTTACTGGCAGATAGACAGTTTACAATCGGATAACCCCGTAATTGTAACCATGTCTGAGTTTATTTGCAAAGCTTATGTTAGCGAACTAGTATGATGCTACTACCCACAGGTTGCAGAAGCAGCCGGCTCAACACACAGAGCGAGTTACCAATCACAGTTATGTTCATAAAGTTAAAGCAAAAACATAGCCTACATTTTAAAAATAGTTTTCTTTGTGCATGTTAATTAACTAATGACAGCCTACTATTGTCTGCTCCACATTTTCGTATAATTCTGCATAGAGTTAATTTGATGATTTAATGATGAAATATTGCTGAGTGTTGATGAAATGGTGGCACAGGCCTATCGGTTGTACTGACTCCTTCACATTTTCATGACCTAGCCTAATTATATAGATATTGTAGTACTTTTTTATATCAGTCTTTGAAAACTGAAAAAAAATGTCAATGTCAAAAAATCATTTTCGAGGATTAAATACTGGACATAGATTAAATATTGATGTTTTTCCTTTGTCTCCCTCACATTTTCATCTGTTCTACGACTAGTAAACAAAACCATATGATTTACTTGATGTTATACAAAAACAGAATAGAATTGAACAGAATTGAGTTCAGACTTGAGTTCTGTATTTTGGGTCCGGCCCTCCTCAACAGTCCCAGTTTGTCATGTGGCCCCTTGGGGAAATTAGTTGCCCACCCCTGTTCTAGGCCCTACGGTTCTCAAGATATTCACAGAAAACTGTGTCTGCCCTACCCTCCTTTCGGTGGGTCCAGTACAGCGGGGGGGGGAGATCAAAACAAAAAACGATGGTTTCATGCTATCCATGTGGGGTTACATGCCCACCAAGTTTCGTGTACCCCGGTCTTTCAGTGTCCCGGGAATCCCTGTTGGTGTACGGTCACTAAATGTACACATAAATTATTTTATTGTAAGGCCCCCCATGAACGAAAGTTCACAAAACTTGGCATGCATTCGGAGGGTGTCATAATGATCCTACACTTTCAATTTCGTGCAGTTTTGACCATGTCAGCCAGAGATATTGTGATGAAAACACCTAATTTTTTGCTTTTTCATTTTTAACTAGGTGGCACTATACATGAAATAAGTGGTAATAGGATGGGTTGACATGCCCCCTTAAGACCAACATACAAAAAAAAGGTGGACCTCCTAGGCCCTACGGTTCTCGAGATATTCACAGAAAACTGTCTCCGGCCACTTACAGGCCAGTTGGTGTATAGTAACATAAATTAATTTATTGTGTGGCCCCCCATTAACGGAATTCCACGAAACTTGGCGTGCATTCAGAGGGTGTCATAATGATCCTACACTTCCAATTTCGTGCAGTTTTGACTATGTTAGGTCACAGATACCTGCGATTACAACACCTAATTTTTACTTTTTTGTGTTTAACTAGGTGGCGCTATACATGAAATGAGTGGTTATGGAATGGGTTGACATGGCCCCTTGAGATCATGTGGCCCCTTGGGGAAATTAGTTGCCCACCCCTGTTCTAGGCCCTACGGTTCTCAAGATATTCACAGAAAACTGTGTCTGCCCTACCCTCCTTTCGGTGGGTCCAGTACAGCGGGGGGGGGGGGGGTTTCATGCTATCCATATGTGGTTACATGCCCACCAAGTTTCGTCTACCCCGGTCTTTCAGTGTCCCGGGAATCCTTGACGGAAATTCAGACATGCGAAAAAAAAAAAAAAAAAAATCTGACTAAACCCAGCTTCGCGGCGGTCATAATAAGATAATGTTGCTGTTGGCGAACAGTGTGACACGAGTTACTGTAAGCTTTTATTAAGTTGGCAAAAGTTTGAACTAGCCAACTAGCTCCGCTGGTGGGAAACGCGTGGGACTCATAGCTCTGTCTTATTGAGTGCAGAGGGAATTTGAAAGACAACCGATTATCCCGCCCCTCGGACTGAGCACTGCGAACGGTGAGTGCCCAGACCCTACATTTTAATGTGGGTCTGGCTCGTCAAGCTAGCCTAATATGTCTTTTTTAATATATTATTAAAACTAAATTTGAGTGTTCCAGCCAATGATGGTAGAGTTTCTACTGCCCCCCAAACGACAACGAATTAAAAAGAATATGTCTGAATAACTTAAACTTTAAAAAAGCCTCCCAAACACATCTCATTTGTTAAACTTGGAAGCACAAGTTGCTCCCACTTTTGAACTTTTGACGCAAGGCCTCATAGGACATAGGATATCAGGACACTATAATTGGCCAATTGGATCACTTAAAGCTGCAGTTGGCCAGTTTAACACATTGAGGGGACTTATAGCCTGGCTAACGTCAGACCTCATCTCATTGAGATGGGGTCTGGGAACTACATTTTCTCGTATTTGAAACTTGAATTAAGAATGCCCAGAGCCGTTTATTGGGCGCTACGAATGTCTATCAAATGCGTCTGTACGTAGCTCATAACTGCTTCGGTGTGTCGTCATTGTCTTGCTGTCCCCCTTCCGTTCTGTGATTGGTTCCTTCGTTGAGGTGAAAACGAAGTCCATGGAATCCAGGCTGCCTAGCAGCGTGAATAAAATTGTGCGCAAGGCAGCATGGGAAAAACCAGGCTAGGACTTAGCCAACATTTTTAATGTTTACAACTCTCATGCCCCTCCCCCAGTACCACCGAGCACCCTCTCATTGAGTTTGTGCTCGTCAATGCGCACCAGACTGCACCAGACTGATTGGACCAGAAGAACCGGGAGCTGTGGATTTTTGCAAAACAAATAACAGGCTATAGGTGGAGGTAGAAGTGCGTTTTTTTCTAAAACCGGCTGATTTATGTTGTTCTGTCGGAGCATATTGTCGGTTTCTGTGATTATGATCAAAAAAATTTGGCCAACTGCAGCTTTAAACTATATTCAAGCATTTGTATGGTCTGATTTTAGAAACTAACTGGTTTAAATGCAAAGACATAATGCATCTGTAAAACACAAAACAGAAACAGACTGTCAGATTGACCATGGTAGTGGACAATGTGAGAAGAGGTTGAATATGCACAAACAAAAACAAATCAAACTAATTCATTAATGTAAACTTCATGCCATGAATATTAGGTGAATGGTAGTTAAATAGGATACAACTATGAAAAGTAGTTACAAAGTTATATAGTTTTACTTGTAACTCCTATTTATTAAATACACTCATTATATACTAATGACTATATGGTCAATTACATGCTGACATCCTTGTGACCTTCAGCCTCCTGTCCTGTCAGACATGAGTGATGCCCTGTAATACTAGTTGTGGGACCCAGATGGTCAGTATCTGTCATTGCTCTACTCTGACACAGCATTTTTGCATTGCAGGTGTTATTTTCTTAAAAACCACAACCAATAGGTTTTCCACTCTGTAAACATGCACTCTTGTGCATAGCAGCCCCGTTCAGCACATCATTGTATATTGTGATCAGCACATCAGGCCACCTAACATCTCTTGTCAGATGTTATCGCCTCGGTAAGAATGATGTTTGATTTCTGCCTGGAAGCGAAATATAGATATATAATAATGAGTGTAGCTTGATTAGTGCTATTTGTTCATCAGATTTTGCAAAGTAATAGTTACAAAATAATGTAATGTAAATGTAAATGTAAATGTGATGTCAGGATTTTCACCCCTCTGCGTTTATACATTTTTGTGTATGGTAAAGCAAATGTAATGGACATGCCATGTCATTGCAATTCAACAGAGAACAGCATATACTATTTTGGGTACAAAAACAAACAAAATCTGATGATAATCTTAAATTAATCTGACCGATCCTGAGTGATCTTTCAAGGAAAACACATATATAGGTGCTTTGAATATACAATATAATATACAATATAATATGGACAATCCCTTATATGTATCAGCATTAGACAAGTGTATTATCAGACTTTTAAACGTTCTTGGTTGCACAGACAATTGTGTTTATATTCTAAATATCTATGTCCTTTCATTTTATTTTTTATGTTACTACAGATATATCATCAGCTGAACAACACCTTGAGGATGTACACATTCAACGTTACAGAATTCCCCTCTCTGTCCCACACGAACACTACAAGAGAATTCTGCCCGTTCCAAGTTTGGAAAATAGCAGCCGTAGCCATCAGCATGATAGGCGTGCCTCTGAACAGCTACATGACGTGGCTTATCGTTGTGGATCCTGCACAGACTCTAGTATCCTGCTTTTTCCAACTGAATTTGTCTCTGTGTGAAATTGTAGTGGGAATACTGTCACCATTTAACCTATTTGGCAGGTGTTCATATTCCCATAATATACTGAAGCTTGCAGCATATTTATTCTGTGGCTTGTTACTGTCTGGACGTCCCCTGTTTCAGACCTCCATTTGTGTGGAGCGTTATATGGCTGTGGTCTACCCTGTAGTTTTTCTAAAATACAAAGCACTGAGGTACAAGATGGTATGCTCAACTGTGGTCTGGCTAATAATCCTAGCCTGTAGTTTGATCTATGCCATAACGTCTGTTTGGTATGTATTTCCATGTTTGATTTTGGTTCTGATTGTGGTGAAACTGTTCTGCTTTTTGGCAGTCCTCAGAGCTCTGAAACAACCCCAACCTGGGGATGGAGGGAGGGAGAGAGAGAGGGCCAATCAGGCCAAGATGAGGGCTGTCAAAATCATTCTGATCTTACTTGTGAGCACAATTGTGCAATATGCCCCTGAAACAGTGGTATTGTTTCTAATAATGCAATCCAAATCAGACGCTCTTAATGTAACGGAATCTTTTACTCGATGTATTTTGATATGTGCAGGTTTTATCCAGCCATTTCTCTTCCTTCAGAGGACCGGGAAACTCCACTGTGTGGGTACTCCTTGATAGAACGTAGTCCACAGTCTATTCTATTTTAATTTTATTCTATTCTATTTACCTCACACATAAACATAGACACCTACACTAGATACTGCATTGTGTGTTAAGTTATTAGGAGAAAATGTCAATGCAGCCACCACATATGGGCTATACTTACCAGCAAATGAACGGAGGTTAATGAGCAGCTGCAAGAGTTTTGGGTTACAAAGCCCTCAAACTCATACATTTCTCAACCGATGGCCATAAATGTTTTTTTTTAAAGGTAGATAAACTATATTTTAAAATGGATTATTCAAACACTATTTATGCCAAGGAAAATATGTTTTTTTTTTCTCAATTGACTTCCATTAATTTACCACCTGGTGTTGCCCTCCGTAAGATGGCAGCAATGTTGACATTCGTTCTAGAGGCCAGCGGGGAATCTAGGTTTCTATATGAACTCACCTATATACCATTGTACCAGATTTTTTGTCAAAATAGTCATAAAAATTGTGTTTATTATCATGACCTTACAGACTCCATGTCATACATCGACTCCGTTTGGTGATTTCAAAGATTATTTAATGTCGTATAAATTAACGGTATATGTATATGATTTGATCAGTTTGAAGTGCTTTTACTGCTGAATAATAAAATCATATGGAATTTTATGGGAATTATGGGTTATATATTTATGCCTTTTTACAAATTTGAAGGGCTATTTTCTCCCTCATGTCCTGCTTGTACTGTATGTGATTGTTGTCCTGCATGTATGTGATTGTTGTATGTGATTGTTGTCCTGCTTGTATGTGATTGTTGTCCTGCATGTATGTGATGGTTGTCCTGCACGTATGTGATTGTTGTCCTGCATGTATGTGATTGTTGTTCACAGTGAAGGCACTTTACAGCCCAAGACAAATTTCCCCTTGAGGGACAAGAAAGTTTATCTTATCTTATATGAGGCATCGGCATATAATGCAGACATCTTGTAAAAGCTTGCCCTAGGGATGTAATGATTACCGGTATAATGGTAAACCGCGATAAAAATGTTGACGATAATAATTACTGTTTTCATTGTAAATGCAATGTTAGATTGGATAATGCATAATTAAAAAGTCCCTTTGATGGTTTTGTTTTGCCATCCTTTGTGGTGTTGAGATGAAGTGGAGTTGGAGGGTGGGTTCTCAGAGAATGGGTGAGGAAAAAACAATGAAAAAGTGAGCATAGTTATACTTATATAGTCATTTCACCATTAAAATGTGACAAATAACCTCAACATAGAAATGTAAAGTGTGTCTTCATAATTTTCCTGTGAAAGGTTTCCTAATTATTGTTGTAGATGGTATATGTAAACTGTGTCATTAATTCTGTAATGCAAACATAAAATGTCTAAACTATTTCCACATTTTCATTCTCCTCAAAATATTGCATTATGTGCCATATGTTTTCTCTTGCTAAGTTCATTATGTATGAGAAACATCACTCAGCCTGGGCTATATACTATGGTACATGAGATATAATTTTTTTTGTCAGACACTAGACAACACTACATGCAACATAAACTTGTATCCTAATATAGCTATTCTGTGAAACACCCTCAAATGTGTTCCCCCTAGACCATTATCATACAGTGCCTCCGGAAAATATGCACTGTGTTGATATATGGATTTCAATTATTTTTCCAGAGCTACTGTACTGTATTGTCTGGGTTCTCATGAAAGGAACATCCTGACAGTCATGTTCCAGATTCACATATATGATACTGCCTATTATTCAAAATCTGAATGCTGTTGCTGTGGCCATCAATTTCCTAATTGGCTTATCACTACACATCGGTGTGATATGGTTAATCATCACTGGAGCAGGAACATGAGTTGCTTCTGAATTATTTGCTCTAAACTTCACATCAGATTCTCTTCAGCTTGGGATCAATAGTGTATCCATTTGTGCACCAGTTTCTCCTGGAATGTTTTGGCGCTCTAAGTACAATTAAATTGAAATACAATTAAATTGAATTTTAATTGACTGTCAACATAGCTTTGTTCCTATTGATGCTGTTCTGTACTTGGGTCATCTTACGGGCCCTGACAACACCTGGTTCAGGAGAGGGTTGAGAAGAGGGAGAGGGAGCCAACCAAGCAAGGATGAAGGTCTTTAAAATAATTTTGGCTACACTACTGTCCCTGCTATTTAATTATATACCATAGGAATAACCCTCTTGAGCAAAGTCAGCTATGAGGTGAAGATCTTAAACTATAACACTGTTCTTTCCATAATGATACTTACAGGCTTCATTCAGCCTCTCCTCTACCTTCAGGGAGACTACCTTGCAAGCCAACCCTGACAAATACCCATTGACTGTCCCTATTAATGAATATGAGATGTGACCTTTTCTGTACTTTTTCTGTGTAAAGTCGCAAACCTTCATAAGAGATGTCACTACGGATCTCAGAGACAACATGTGCTGTTTGTGGTTGTAAGACTAAACTAATTCAGTGGTCTAATATTAGCCTAGAAATCTAGACGCACCCTAGCGGCAGCTAATTACATTTGCTGCCAGGGCTAGTCTAGCAACTCTCCGTTGGCTTGTGAGCTCGAAAAAGTAAACTTCTATCAGGCCAATCAAATCGTGTATAGAGTCGTTAGGCTGGCTTAACATAATGATTGATGGCAGAGTTGCAACGGTTTGGCTTAAATTCCCTGCTACTTGAAAACAAATAAGATAATGTAATAAGATAATTAAAGGTAATTTTCAAGGCTAAACTCGAATACAAAGACAGACTAGAGCATGAATTCAGTACCATGAACACAAAACAAGCCTTTCATAAAAATAAGAACACTCACAGGACTGAACAGTAAACACAAACTACAGGATAAATCAGACCCAAGCTCTTTTGCCATAGAATTAAACAACTTCTACTCCAGATTCGACACAGTGGACCACTCAGACACCTGTAGGACTCTACTGGAGGCCATTCCCACCCTGGAACCAGACCCCCAGGTCCAGTGGTGGAGGAAGTACTGAATCTCAGTACTTAAGTAAAAGTACAAATACACAGAGAAATATTTACTTTAGTAAAAGTAAAAGTACCACAATGACAACCCTACTTAAGTAAAAGTAAAAAGTACCTGCTTTTAAATGTACTTTAAGTATTAAAAGTAAAAGTATTTGCATAATGATTTATTCACTTAATATCTATATTCTAAAAGAAAAAATAGTATGGGCTGTAGTATTTTAATTAAGCTAGTTTTAGGTTAGGCTATATATTCTAGAGACTGTAATTCTGGTTATCTACTAGGGTGATCTGCTGAGTATATCATTCAGCAAAACGAGAGCCTGAAGTTTAACGGGGTAGACCAGGGAAACGTCGGGTGGATCGTAATGCCAATTCTGCTGATTGAACAGAAAAGTTGCTGAGAAAGGTGTCTTTATGATTAGGTTCAGTTTCACTTGCGCAGACGCACATAGACCCCCCCCCCCCCCAATTGTAGCCTATGCCTCTTTATTTGATCACACACAATTAAGAAATATTTCCTAATCTGGAAAATGCTACGTTTTTTTCGGCCAGCGGTTCTATAATAGTCTACCATTCATTTGTGCCGCAAATGATCAGACGTGTGACAGAAGCCTGTAGCCTGTAACTTCGCTGATCCGCGGATAGCAATCTCATCGGAGAGGAGGCCCTAACGCTGCAGATAACAGACAGAGAAAGGCACAGAACATAGTTGCATGTCCAGTGTAGCCATGGGTCGGGTGAATATAGCCTACCGAATGCAGATGGCTACAAGCTCACGCTTTGCCTGGTCTAGACTAGAAGCTTATGTTTCAAAGATTTAGAAGCTGGGCACGTAGCGCTCCAGAATCTGTGGTAGCAACCCCGCCCCCTGGTAAAACAAATGTGTTTGTCAGAGAGAAACAAAATCTGATCATAAAATGTATCGTAAAAAGGAACGATGGTGTTGTAGAAATGTATCGAAGTAAAAGTACAGATAATTGCTGTAAAATGTAACGAAGTAAAAGTCAAAAGTATGCACTATAAATTCTACTTAAGTAAAGTACAAATACGTGGAATATTTACTTAAGTACAGTAACGAAGTATTTGTACTTCGTTACATTCCACCACTGCCCAGGTCCCATTTACAACTGAGGACGTGCGTCAGCAGCTGAGGAGATGCAAGCCTGGGAAAGCTCCGGGTCCAGACGGCATCCTTGCCCGGGTGCTAAGGGACTGCGCAGCTGAGCTCTCCCCCATCATCTATTCACTGTTTGCCGAGTCATACAAAACCGCTACTGTACCAGTGCTGTGGAAAACATCTAATATCATACCAATACCCAAGAAACCCCGCCCCTCCGAACTCAACCACTACCGGCCAGTTGCACTCACCTCAATAATCATGAAATGCCTGGAAAAACTGATCCTCAGAACCGTCCTCCCAGTTGTCAGCCCACAGCTGGACAGCCACCAGTTTGCCTACACGGCCAGGAGAGGGACGGAGGATGCTGTGGCATGTCTCCTCCACTCCCTCCTCCGACATCTTGAAACACCTACAAACTTCGCCAGATTACTCTTCATTGACTTCAGTTCTGCCTTCAACACCATCCAACGCCACCTGATGATCAACAAACTCCACCACCTGCACGTCCCCCCGACCCTCATCCACTGGATCCACAACTTCCTCAGTGACAGACCACAAGCTGTCAAGATAAGTGCAGTCACATCACCACTCACCACAATTAACACCAGCGCCCCGCAGGGGTGTGTCCTAAGCCCCTTCCTCTTCACCCTCTACACCAATGACTGCGTCAGTCCCACACCTATCACCACATACTTCAAATACTCTTATGACACTGCTGTACTTGCACTTCTCAATGACAATAACTCCATATCTGCATACCAAGACTCCATTTCCCACCTCACAAAATGGTGCACTGACAACTACCTTCAGCTTAACATCAGTAAAACCAAGGAACTTGTAATCACCAACACCAGAACACCATCTGACAATCCACAACCCCACCTGCATCAACAACACCGTAGAAACAGTGGACTGTTTCAAATACCTTGGACTCACCCTGGACAATAAACTCAGCTTTGAGCAACACACCACTGACATACAAAAACGCAGTCAACAGAGACTCTATGCCATCCGTAAGCTCAGATCACTTTCTGTTGCCCCCTGTCACCTGCTCCTTCTGTACAAAAGCATAGTCCAGCCCATCCTCCTCTACTGCCTTCCCTGCTTTTTCAACATGCTAACTGCTGCCAACAGAAACAGACTCACACGCATCACTCATACCGCAGCCAAAGCAATAGGCCTCCCCACCCCTAATCTATCAGATCTCAACAGTAAATTCACCAAGAACAGAGCACAGACCATCGCTCATGACCCCACCCACCCCCTCAATCCCTTCTTCATTCTACTTCCATCAAGACGCAGATACAGGGCTATGGGGTGGAAGCGAGTACGCTTTGGGAAAAGCTTTGTGCCCTCTGCAATAGCAGCACTGAACAACACACAGCAGTGATGGATCACTGTGCCGCCCTCATTCCTCTGTAATGCCAACTGGTGATGGTTTTCCTGTTTGTATCTGTGTAATGTGATGTATATGTGCTGTATATGTGCTGTTGTGATATATGTGCTGTATATGTGCTGTTAACATCTATGTGGGTGGGGTATGTGGTAACAGGGTGGTGGGTGAAGAACCGTAACTGTGTGTACCTATGTATTTCATGTCTGTGAGGCTTGTATGGTATGTGAAAACAAATTTCCTATGTAAGGACAAATAAACAAACTAACTAACTAACTAATGTTGCTGTTGGCGAACAGTGTGACACGAGTTAAGCTTTTATTAAGTTGGCAAAAGTTTGAACTAGCCAACTAGCTCCGCTGGTGGGAAACGCATGGGACTCATAGCTCTGTCCTATATTGCGTGCAGAGGGAATTTGAAAGACAACCGATTATCCTGCCCCTCGGACTGAGCACTGCGAACGGTGAGTGCCCAGACCCTACATTTTAATGTGGGTCTGCCTCGTCAGGCTAGCCTAATATGTCTTTTTTAATATATTATTATGACCGCCGCGCAGCGAAGCGGCGGTCATATAGGTTTAGTCAGATTTATTTATTTATTTATTTATTTATCTTTTTTTTTTCTTTTTCGCATGCCCAAATTTCCGTCAATGAGTCCCGGGACACTGAAAGACCAGGGTACACGAAATTTGGTGGGCATGTAACCCCACATTGATAGCATGGAACCATCGTTTTTTGTTTTGATCTGTAACCCCCCCGCTTGACTGGACCCCCCGAAAGGAGGGTAGGGCAGACACAGTTTTCTGTGAATATCTCGAAAACCGTGGGGTTTAGGAGGACCATTTTTTTTTAATATGTTGATCTCAAGGGGCCATGTCAACCCATTCCATAACCACTCATTTCATGTATAGCGCCACCTAGTTAAACACAAAAAAGTAAAAATGAGGTGTTGTAATTGAAGGTATCTGTGACCTAACATAGTCAAAACTGCACGAAATTGGAAGTGTAGGATCATTATGACACCCTCTGTATGCACGCCAAATTTTGTGGAATTCCGTTCATGGGGGGCCACACAATAAATTAATTTATGTTACTATACACCAACTGGCCTGTAGGTGGCCGGAGACAGTTTTCTGTGAATATCTCGAGAACCGTAGGGCCTAGGAGGTCCATTTTTTTTTATGTATGTTGGTCTTAAGGGGGCATGTCAACCCATCCCATTACCAATTATTTCATGTATAGCGCCACCTAGTTAAAAATGAAAAAGCAAAAAATTAGGTGTTTTCATCACAATATCTCTGGCTGACAAGGTCAAAACTGCACGAAATTAAAAGTGTAGGATCATTATGACACTCTCCGAATGCATGCCAAGTTTTGTGTACTTTTGTTCATGGGGGGCCTTACAATAAAATAATTTATGTGTACATTTAGTGACATACACCAACAAGGATTCCCGGGACACTGAAAGACTGGGGTACACGAAACTTGGTGGGCATGTACCCCCACATGGATAGCATGGAACAGTCATTTTTCGTTTTGATCTGTAGCCCCCCCGCTGGACTGGACCCCCCGAAAGGAGGGTAGGGCAGACACACTCCTCTGTGAATATCTTGAGAACGGTAGGGCCTAGGATGACCATTTTTTTCCGTATGTTTGCCTCCAGGGGTCATGTTAACCCATTTCATGTGCACACATGTGCACAGATACACACACACACACACATACATTCACAGTAATCATACGTATGACACATACTCACACAGTAGACATATGTACGCTTGCATGCACAGGCACATACGCAGGCACAAACACAAGCACGCACGCACACCCACACACACACACTCACACACACTCACACACACACACACACACACACATAACATAAACATAACACAAACAATCAAGAATTTCTCAGAATTATAAACAGGCAAGATGGAGGTGGGGTTGTATAAAATGAATTTTACATGTGAAATCTATGAACTAATCATGTTTTGGTACTTGTTGTCTAGCAGATACCAGTGAGAATTGAGTGTGGATAATGCAATTTAGTGAGACAGTTAGAATCATATAGGCCTTTCAGCGTGATTTCTTTTTGTGGAAAAAATGTGCTGGACTGGGCGGCGGTCATATTTTGTACCGCTCTGCGGTACATCTAGTTAAAACTAAATTTGAGTGTTCCAGCCAATGATGGTAGAGTTTCTACTGCCCCCCAAACGACAACGAATTAAAAAGAATATGTCTGAATAACTTAAACTTTAAAAAAGCCTCCCAAACACATCTCATTTGTTAAACTTGGAAGCACAAGTTTCTCCCACTTTTGACACAAGGCCTCATAGGACATAGGATATTGGGACACACAATGATTGGCCAATTGGATAACTTAAAGCTGCAGTTGGCAAGTTTAACACATTGAGGGGACTTACAGCCTGGCTAACGTCAGACCTCATCTCATTGAGATGGGGTCTGGGAACTACATTTTCTTGTATTTGAAACTTGATTTAAGAATGCCCAGAGCCGTTTATTGGGCGATACGAATGTCTATCAAATGCGTCTGTACGTAGCTCATAACCGCTTCGGTGTGTCGTCATTGTCTTGCTGTCCCCCTTCCGTTCTGTGATTGGTTCCTTCGTTGAGGTGAAAACGAAGTCCATGGAATCCAGGCTGCCTAGCAGCGTGAATAAAATTGTGCGCAAGGCAGCATGGGAAAACCCAGGCTAGGACTTAAGCCAACATTTTTAATGTTTACAACTCTCATGCCCCTCCCCCAGTACCACCGAGCACCCTCTCATTGAGTTTGTGCTCGTCAATGCGCACCAGACTGCACCAGACTGATTGGACCAGAAGAACCGGGAGCTGTGGATTTTTGCAAAACAAATAACAGGCTATAGGTGGAGGTAGAAGTGCGTTTTTTTCTAAAACAGGCTGATTTATGTTGTTCTGTCAGAGCATATTGTCGGTTTCAGTGAATATGATCAAAAAAATCTTGCCAACTGCAGCTTTAAAGGAGAATTCCGGTGTGATATTGACCTAAAGTGTGTTGAAACATGATACCGAGTGTGAACGTATGTCTCATAGCCCATCTCGGCTTGTCCCCTGCACTCCAAAATCTGGTGCTAGTTAGCCGATGCTACCAACAGCTTGTTCAATGGTGGTGCTTCGGCATCGGGCTAGCCGTGCAAATAAATCACTGTTTTACACCATTTACGAGGCTCAATGTATCTCCACACTTCATTGGTAAACTACCGAAGGCCCTGACATTTAAAACGAGACATTGAGAACTTTGAAAAAGCACTGGTAGTTTACTTACAAGACGATTTATACAGACAGTATCTTCACGAAGTTTAGCGTTTGCAGCCATCTTGAATTTAGTCACGATAAGTCGAGCGACGAGTAAGAATGAACAGGTATGATAAGGGATCGATCAGATTCCAAAAAGAATTCAGTGGAAATGCATGGATTCCAGTTTCTTCCAGTAGCAGCAACTAGAATCCATGCATTTCCACTGAATTCTTTTTGGAATCTGACCCTTATCATACCTGTTCATTCTTACTCGTCGCTCGACTTATCGTGACTAAATTCAAGATGGCTGCAAACGCTAAACTTCGTGAAGATACTGTCTGTATAAATCGTCTTGTAAGTAAACTACCAGTGCTTTTTCAAAGTTCTCAATGTCTCGTTTTAAATGTCAGGGCCTTCGGTAGTATACCAATGAAGTGTGGAGATACATTGAGCCTCGTAAATGGTGTAAAACAGTGATTTATTTTCACGGCTAGCCCGATGCCGAAGCACCACCATTGAACAAGCTGTTGGTAGCATCGGCTAACTAGCACCAGATTTTGGAGTGCAGGGGACAAGCCGAGATGGGCTATGAGACATACGTTCACACTCGGTATCATGTTTCAACACACTTTAGGTCAATATCACACCGGAATTCTCCTTTAAAGTATATTCAAGCATTTGTATGGTCTGATTTTAGAATCTAACTGGTTTAAATGCAAAGACATAATGCATCTCTAAAACACAAAACAGAAACAGACTGTCAGATTGACCATGGTAGTGGACAATGTGAGAAGGGGTTGAATGTGCACAAACAAAAACAAATCAAACTAATTCATTAATGTAAACTTCATGCCATGAACATTAGGCGAATGGTAGTTAAATAGGATACAACTATGAAAAGTAGTGACAAAGTTATATTGTTTTACTTGTAACTCCTATTTATTAAATACACTCATTATATACTAATGACTATATGGTCAATTACATGCTGACATCCTTGTGACCTTCAGCCTCCTGTCCTGTCAGACATGAGTGATGCCCTGTAATACTAGTTGTGGGACCCAGATGGTCAGTATCTGTCATTGCTCTACTCTGACACAGCATTTGCATTGCAGGTGTTATTTTCTTAAAAACCACAACCAATAGGTTTTCCACTCTGGAAACATGCACTCTTGTGCATAGCAGCCCCGTTCAGCACATCATTGTATATTGTGATATTGTGGAAGCCAAGATGTATAATAATGAGTGTAGCTTGATTAGTGCTATTTGTTCATCAGATTTTGCAAAATAGTTACAAAATAATGGAATGTAAATGTAAATGTGATGTCAGGATTTTCACCCCTCTGCGTTTATACATTTTTGTGTATGGTAAAGCAAATGTAATGGACATGCCATGTCATTGCAATTCAACAGAGAGCATATACTGTTTTGGGTACAAAAACAAACAAAATCTGATGATAATCTTAAATTTAATCTGACTGATCCTGAGTGATCTTTCAAGGAAAACACATATAGATGCTTTGAATATACAGTAATGGGCAATCCCTTATTTGGATCTGCATTAGACAAATGTATTGTCAGATTTTTAAAATGTTCTTGGTTTCACAGACAATCGTGTTTATATTCTAAATATCTATGTCCTTTCATTTTATTTTTATGTTACAACACTGTAAAAAATGACCGTGGAATTTACATATAAACTATGTAAAATCCCTACAGAAAAGTATTGTAAACCCAAAAACATATATTTTTTGTTTAAATCACAGTGAACTTTTGTAAACTAGAATGTTTTGTTATATTTACAACAACAATATGTGATTATAATCAAATTCATTTGTTAAAACTACAGATATTGCTATCAAAAACCGAGAAATACTGTAATACTTATAAGAAAATAATTGTGTAAATTTGACATGTAACAATTGTAAAAATCATAGTATAAATCTCAAAATTACGACTTTATTTCTCATTATTATGACTTTAAATCTCATAATTATGACTGTTGCTGTTCAATCAGAAAAAGGAATTTGGCACGGTAAGCTTCACATTTAGCCAACTTTTTTCGAGACCAAACTGGTAAACTAGCACCAGTTGATATTTAAGATCAGTAGCTACTAGCAAGCTAGCTTGATTAATGTGTGATAACTTAGTTCAGCTGAAAATCACAGGCAAACACTTCAAATCCTAAAAATGATCACCTGCGTTTTTTGTAAAAAGAAATTGTATACATTAAGAGGCTATGTACTAGTACTACATTGCAGAGTGCATAGGAATGAGCCACGTTGTCTTTTCAAATGTGTTGGCGCCAACTGTTGTCAAACATTTACCACTTACTCAGCTTTCAAGGGCCATTTTTATCGTGTGCACAATGCACCTGCATCGCAAACTGCTCCTATAGCTGTTGTTGAAAAAAAATGTGCAGTTTCATTATGTGACCGCCATTTTCACACTGTGAAAGAGCTAGTGTCTCACTTAAATGATCATATCGGAGAGGGCAGGTCTGTGTTATGTCTAGTAAGTGGTTGTAAGCATGTGTTTACAAAAAAGTCATCACTGTACTTCTCACATGTGTAGGAAGCATAAAGCATGCTCCCCTGATGGTATTGATGACATGTAGGCTACAGGGAAACTCAACCCCAGCCCCCAGATGTCATTGCCAGTACAGATGATTTAGAAAACACACATGAAGCCAAACATCTAGTGCAGCCAGTGATATGCCAGAAAATGATAGTCAGTCTTATCTCCGAAACATGTGTCTCTTTTACCTTAAACTGCAAGGACAGCTGTTCATTCCTGCCTCTACTATACAGACTATTGTTGAGGAAATGCAAAATTTGCACGAGTTAGGTCAAGCCTACACAATAACTAAAGTATGTTCTTTATTAAAAAATGAGATGAGCCTATCAGATGAAGCAGTCACTAAAATATGTGTCTGCATTAAAGAGTCAGATTTGTTCTGTCATCAGGGACACTTAAGAACAACATACTCCAGAAATCAGACATTCACAAAGATGTTTAAATACACAGAACCCCAAAAAGTGGCATTGGGAAAGGATGAAAACATGACACAAAATGTACCAGTGGCAGAAACTCTAAAGAGCTTTTTACAGTCACATTTAGGGAGGAATGCACAGTCACAACAGTTTGGAGATCCTGATGCAGAGGTTTTTATGGATTTATATGATGGACAAAATTTCAAATGTCACCAGTTCTTTTAATGAAAACCCTGAAAGCCTCAAACTGATTTTGTACCAAGATTCATTTGAAATTGTGAATCACCTGGGTTCTGCGAAAAATACACACAAAGTTCTTGCAGTCTATCTATCATTAGCAAATTTACCTATTCATTTGCGTTCAAATACTGATAATATGTTTTTAGTCTTGTTGTGTGTTGAGAATGACCTTAAGTGTTTTGGAATAGCAAAATAAGGAATAAACTAGATGTACCGCAGAGCGGTACAAAATATGACCGCCGCCCAGTCCAGCACATTTTTTCCACAAAAATAAATCACGCTGAAAGGCCTATATGATTCTAACTGTCTCACTAAATTGCATTATCCACACTCAATTCTCACTGGTATCTGCTAGACAACAAGTACCAAAACATGATTAGTTCATAGATTTCACATGTAAAATTAATTTTATACAACCCCACCCCCCATCTTGCCTGTTCATAATTCTGAGAAATTCTTGAACTGTGTGCATGTGTGCGTGTACACGTTTATGTTTATGTGTGTGGGTGTGTGTGTGTGTGTGTGTGTGCGTGCTTGTGTGTTTGCCTGCGTATGTGTGTTTGTGCATGTGCATGAATGCGTGCATATGTGTACTGTGTGAGTATGTGTCATACGTATGATTACTGTGAATGTATGTGTGTGCGTGTGTATCTGTTTATGCACATGTGTGCACATGGAATGGGTTAACATGACCCCTGGAGGCAAACATACGGAAAGAATTGGTCATCCTAGGCCCTACGGTTCTCAAGATATTCACAGAAAACTCTGTCTGCCCTACCCTCCTTTCGGGGGGTCCAGTACAGCGGGGGGGCTACAGATCAAAACGAAAAACGACAGTTCCATGCTATCCATGTGGGGTTACATGCCCACCCGCTACAGATCAAAACGAAAAAATAATAATATGTTTTCTCAGAGTTGTTGGCAGATCTGAAATCCTTGGAGACAGTTGGAATAAATGTAGATGGAGAAACAGTAAAAGGGGGTCTTTACTGCGTTGCTAGGGATAACTTGGGTTCTCATTGCATAGGTGGGTTTACAGAAAACTTCAGCCGCTCTCAATATTTTTGCAGGTAATGTGAAATCACAAGAAGTGACTTTGAGGCTGATCCGAAAGCCTGTGGTCCTCCACGCACACCATAACGTATGACGCGGCTGTTGCTGATCTCCAGGCTGAAAACATCCAAGGCGTCAGAGGAATAAAGGTAAACTCTATATTTAATACCCTTGAGTCTTTTCACATATCCCAGCCTGGTCTCTCGCCTTGTTTAGGTCACTACCTCTTTGAAGGAGTCATGTCATATGATCTAGCGCTGTACTTGAAGAACATTATAAAAAAGAAAAAATGGTTCACATACTCACTCTTAAGCAGGCACATCAAACAGTTTAGGTACAATTTATCAGGACAAACCATTCAAAACTGGAACCTTTTGAGATTGCTACCAGTTTTGATTGGTGACAAAGTGCAAAACCATGAGGATGAATTATGGCAGTTAGCTCTCCAGCTAAAAGACAATGTGGATCTTATTTGTGCTCAGAACATTTCCTTGTCACAGATAGCATATCTTGACACTTTGATCCAAGAATATTTGGAGTTCAGAAAGATGTTGTTTCCTGAAATTCAACTACAATTACAATTTCAGCAGCAACAAAGTCAAGTCGGAGTCCGTTTTGCAGTCTTCTTAGAAACTAGTAACTCGGACATCTCGTCTCGGACAAGTTCCAACACTGTGGAAGACATCATGTCTCACCCCCGTCCCCAAGAAACCACACCCCAGTGAGCTTAATGACTTCAAGCCTGTCGCCCTAACATCACATGTGATTAAAACAATGGACCGACTGGTCTTAGGTATGCTCAGGTACGCCATGCACTAGACCCGTTACAGTTTGCATACCAGGAGAAAGTGGGCGTGGACGATGCCATCACTTATCTTTTACACAGGACACACCTAGACAAGGGGAAAAGTGCTGTGAGAATCATGTTCTTTGATTTCTCAAATGCTTTTAACACCATCCAACCCCTCAGACTGGGAGACAAGCTCTTGCAGATGGGTGTGGACGCTCACCTGGTAACCTGGATTACAGATTACCTGACCGAGCGACCACAGTTCGTCAGACTGAAGAACTGCCTCTCTGACACTGTGATCAGCAGCACCGGAGCGCCACAGGGAACTGTGCTCTCTCCAGTCCTGTTCACCCTGTACATGTCACGGGGTGAGCAGATGGGAAAAGTGGGGGAGGCCAATAATGTTGAGGACGGGGGTCTGCACGGGGGTTAATTAGGTGAACACCCCGGTGGATACCTCCATCCTTTGTTTACATAATTACACACAGGTGAATAACGTTAATGGTAAAAGCTGGTGATTGGTGCACAGGGGAAAAGCTTGAGCTTTTAGGGACCCTGTTTGTAGTCACTTGACGCGTCTTGGTGGGGAAAACGGTTGCACGTTGCAGAGTGAGAGTGGACTATCGCGAGTGGAGCGAAGACGGAGTGGCTTTGCCAACCGGAGGAATAGCTGTTCCAAGACCGCCGCCTTGCCTGTGGCCTGTGAAGTTGCCTGGGTGAATCCCGCTCCTAAACACTGCGTTGTTGGATGTCTGAGGGGTGGAATCGTTCACCCCTCATGAAGTTAAGTTATTGTTTACTGTGCTACCTAGCTGTTACTAACCCCTTGTGACTGTGAACCTTGGATTACGATTGTTATCAGCTTATTTACAACGGGGGATTGCCGGTGGAATCGCTGTATTCTGCCTTCCCTCGGAGAACTGCCACTGCTCTGCGTCTGCTTAACTTTGTGACTGTGTAGCTATTATATTGCTCACGCCATTGACTTTGAACGTGCGTGTTGCTTTACCAAGAACTGTTCGAATGCTTTGTGCTTGTCCGACACCTTTACCACTGTGACTGTAGCTATATTGGACATGCTATTGATTTTGCACTGCTTTATCGGGACTGTTTGAATGCTTTGGGCCTGCCTGATATGAACTCTGTGGCTGTGTAGCTACTATATGGCACACGCTTGTTGATTGCAATTGCGTGTTGCTTCAAGATCTGTCCGATGCTAAATGTAAACAAATGCCCACTGTGAACTCAATTTTATCTCTGTGACTGTGCAAGCTACTATAAGACCCACGGCTGTTGCCCCTGTCGCCTCATTAAAAACTGCCCATGCCCATTGCCTATTGCTATTGCTCCTGCTTTGAGTTGACTGTGTGAAAATATTAGGCTATCACCCCTCTCTCTGGACTGTGCCCTTTATCCACCTCCTCTGCCCTCCCCTCGCCAATCAGAGTAACGTGGGCCAGCGTAGTGTAACCCCCAGCAGCCTAGCCTTTATTGTAACAGCCTATGGTGACAATTGTGTATGTACTAAGGATTGTGTAACCTCACTGAAGTGTGGAATCATCCCCCTGTTCTGGTGTGCTGCTGTGCTGTGCTGTGTTGTGCTATGTTGTGCTGTGCCCCACGTGTGTTGAACTGTTACCCCAAGACCTACTAGACTGTTGGGTACTCCGCTTAATCCTGTTTACCTGTCTGTGTAGGCAGCCGTTACCGTCCAGGGTGAGACTGGATTATAACCTGGCCTGCTGTGACCATTGGTGACCACCGGGGTGGAGAGCCGGCGACACCACGACCAGAGCGGGTGCGGTAGCCTACACCACATCCTATATATCATTCCGGACCCTCAACTGACGGGGTGGAGAACCGGCGACACAACGACCAGAGTGGGTGCGGTAGCCTACACTACATCTTGTACACAATTCCGGACCCTCGACTGACGGACTGGAGAAGGGGGCGACTGGTGGCGACTGGCGGCGACGGGGACTATCCTTCAGATTTTCTATTGCCGAGGAATAACCTCTTTTAAGGACTACTTAAATAAAACATTTCTTAATTAAGCTCTGGTGTCCGAGTGTTTGAGGGGTACAGTGTACTCCCTGGGGTAGATTGTGGTAGAAGGAGGTGGTAGTAGTGCCCCTCACCTGTGACATTTGGCGTAGTCGAGGCAGGATTATACCTTGGGTTGAGACCCTGTGCCCTTTCAACATGCCGGATGAGGAAAGACCAGCTGACAGGCCCCAAGTACTGACACCACTTTTTATGGGGGCGCCATGGGCACAACGATTCGGGGGTTCTTCATCAGAGTTAAATTTGCAGGAATGGGCGGCACAAATAGAATACCTGATTGACATTCAGTGGCTGACAGACACAACAAGTTCAATTCATTCTGGGCTCCTTGGAAGGGGAAGCAAAAAGGGAAATACTAGCTGTAGAAGAGACAAACCGTAATACTTCAAATAAAATTTTCAATCTTTTGAAGGGATTGTACGGGGACACTACACCTATAGCTGTTTTAAGAGCACAGTTTTTCAATTGTCGTCAGGGCCCCAAACAGTCTATTCGTGTTTTTTCGCAGCAGCTACGTGAAATCTTTTCCAGGCTGAAAAGACGAGGTGGTGCAGATTTGGGGGACGGGGATGCTTTATTGAGAGACCAGTTTTTGATGGGCTTACGAGACGGTCCCATCCGTCAGACTCTTAAGGCACAATTGCGTCGTGATCCAGCATCGACGTTCGAGGCCGTGAGGAAGGAGGCTTTGGCCTTAGAAGAAGATCGGGGCTATGACGACGACCTGTCCTCCTGCATGGTGGTCAGAAACTCCGAGGCCGCATGCGCAGCTCCCCTGACAGCAACCCCCACAGCTGATTGGAAACAGGAGCTGCGGGCCGAAATCATGAACGATGTTAAAGAACAGATGGCCGAAATGTCCAAGGTTATTTTAGAGGAATTGCGTGCTGGACGCCCCACAGCCCCCCAGTTACCTTGTGCACGGTCCCATTCCATCGGGTCAGGGGATGGGCGTGGCCCTCCAAGTCGGCCGGTTCGGCCCAGGTTTCAATGGGACGATTAAGGCCGCCCCATCTGTAGCAAGTATGGCACGGCGGGCCACATCAGTCGCTTCTGCTCTGCTGGCCGCCCATCACAAGAGGGTTTTTAGCTTTGCCGGCCACTGAGGGTCAAGTGTCCGGGACTTCTTCTAATGACCCTCTATGCCCAGTTAAAGAGGTTTTAGTAGGCCAGTGCCCAGTTGTCAGTGTAAAGGTAGATAATAAAGATGTACAGTGTCTCGTAGACACGGGTTCCCAAGTAACAATGTTTGCAGAGAGCTTATGTAAAGAAGTTTTCTATGAACAGGAACCCAAGGGCCCCTACGGCCCGTGGCTAACACTGCGTGGTGCCAATGGGCTAAACATTCCGTATATTGGTTATTTGTTGTTGGATTTCCAGGTGCAAGGGGTTCGAGTACCGTCTCGAGGGGTCGTGGTGGTCCGTGATGACTGCCTAGGAACCCACAGGGCACTCCTGGGCATGAATGTAATTGCTGCGTGCTGGGAGGAATTGTTCCAGCTAAAGGGCACTCCGTCGGCCATGATGTGCAGAAATGCAGATTCGAAGGAATGGGAACAAGTATTCACTGACTGCCATCGGATTCAAGCCGCGACTACCCAGCAAGAGACAACAGACACTGCCCGGGTTTCCTGCCGGTATGCAATTACCATCCCTGCTAATAGTGAGACCTTAGTATGGGCCAAGTTGCCAAGTCGGACCCGCTCCCAAAACACCTGTGTGCTCGTAGAAGCACATGAAGAGTGCCAGGGCGTAGAGGTGGCTCGAGCCCTCACCAGGGTGCACCGAGGACTGGTGCCAGTGCGGGTGCGTAACATCCGCCCTCACCCTGTGCTCCTCCATCGACACCACAAGCTGGCCAAAGTGACGAGGTGGCAGCATGTGTTTTCATCGCACGAGGAGGACTATGGGTGCACTGACCTGGTGACTCAACATATACCCACAGGTGAGGCCCCACCTGTCCGAGAGAGGTACAGGCCTGTACCCCCCACCCTCTACAAGGAGATACGGACCCTACTACAAGGTATGATAGAAAGTGGGTTCATTCGCGAAAGTAGCAGTCCTTGGGCCGCCCCAGTTGTGTTGGTCCAGAAAAAGAATGGAACCTGGAGGTTTTGCGTAGATTACCGCAAGTTGAATAGTGTCACCAGGAAAGATGCCTTCCCGCTGCCCAGAATAGAAGACTCCTTAACAAGTTTGAGCCAGGCTGCATGGTACTCCACCCTAGACTTGGCAAGCGGGTACTGGCAAGTCCGAGTCGAGGCGAAAGATCGAGAGAAGACTGCTTTCACCACTCCATTTGGACTCTACGAGTGGGATAGAATGCCCTTTGGACTCTGTAATGCCCCGGCAACCTTTCAGAGGTTAATGCAGAGGTGTTTAGGGGGGCAACTGTCCGATTCATCATTAGTTTATTTGGACGATGTAATTGTCTTTTCTGTTGATTTTGCCACCCACCTAGATCACTTGGATGGGGTGTTCCAGTCCCTTCAGAGATATGGCCTCAAGTTGCGCCCGGAGAAGTGCCAGCTATTCCAACGTGAGGTCAAGTTCCTGGGCCACTGCATCAGCGGGGAGGGAGTCTTGCCTGATCAGGACAAGGTGGCAGCTGTTCAGCACTGGCAACCCCCGGGGACCGTAAGGCAAGTGAGATCCTTCTTAGGTTTTGTCGGTTATTATAGGCGCTTCATAAAAGATTTTTCAAAGATAGCAAAACCACTTAATGCTCTGCTGGTGGGCACTGGGCAACAACGGCGGCGGGGTTCCCCCCCCTATCGAGTGGACTGCAGAGTGTGCGTCAGCATTTCAGAAGTTAAAACAAGAACTACTTCAAGCGCCCATCCTGGCTTACGCAGATTTCACCCAGCCTTTTGTTGTGTACACAGACGCTAGTAATAGTGGCTTAGGAGCGGTCCTGGCTCAGCGGCAAGGGGGCATTGAGCGAGTTATCGCCTACGCCAGTAGGAGCCTTCACCCAGCCGAACGAAACGATGCCAATTATAGCTCGTTTAAAATAGAGTTATTGGCCATGAAGTGGGCTGTCAGTGAAAAGTTTAAAGATTATCTATGGGGGGAAAAGGTGATGGTGATTACTGACAATAACCCTCTAGTCCACTTGAAAACAGCTAAGCTCGGAGCAGTGGAGCAAAGGTGGGTGGCGCAACTAGCTAACTTTGATTATGAGATCAAGTATAGGCCAGGGAAGGAACACACCAATGCTGATGTGCTCTCTAGGCTCCCTGCTGCAGGTGACACTGTTCCAACCCCTAGCCCAGCTACAGAGAATGACGAACTGCTGGTGGGTGTCGTCGAAGCACCAGGAACCCAGGTAGAAGGCCTCCCGGCCTGTTGGGGGTGGGACCCTGTCCATTGGCGCCAACTACAAGAAGGGGACGCGGATCTGGTCACGACTCGTGCCTATCTGGAGCAAGGCATGCTACCCCCAGCCGCAGAAAGACGCACCCAGGCCCGACTTGTCCAGCAACTTCTGGGCCAGTGGCGTCGACTGCGCTTGAAGGATGGTGTGTTATGTCGGATTGCACAAGACCCCCTGACCAATGAACCTAATCATCAGATCGTTGTTCCCCAGAACCAGGTTAGAGCCTTACTGGAGACTTACCACAACCAGACAGGCCACCAAGGGCAAGACCGGACCCTGTCCTTGTTGAGGAGGTTTTATTGGCCCCGAATGGAGACCTGTGTTGATGCCTTTGTCCACGCCTGCCCGCGCTGTACACTTCTTAAGGCTAGGCCAGATAGTCGAGCCCCATTGGTGCCCATTGTTCCCCAGGCTCCACTTCATATGGTTGCTATGGACTTTCTCACTTTAAGTAGACCCACAGACCCATATCAGAACATCCTTGTAATGACAGACCTGTTTACAAAATTTGCTTGGGCAGTTCCGACAACGGACCAGACTGCTGTGACCACCGCCCAAGCCCTGTGGAAAACTGTGCTGCAGCCCTTTGGGTGCCCGGAGGTCCTCCACTCCGACCAGGGCCCCAACTTTGAGTCAGCAGTGATCCGGGAATTGTGCCAAGTATATGGCTGTCGTAAGAGCCACACCACGCCCTACCACCCCCAGGGAAATGGTACTTGCGAGCGCTTCAACCAGACCCTGTTGAATCTGCTGGGAACGCTTGAGGTAGACCAACAGAATAGGTGGGTTGACCACCTCCCATACCTACTTCATGCCTATAATAATTCTGTTCACAATGTCACTGGCTATGCTCCCAGCTATTTGATGTTTGGTAGGCATGTGCGCTTACCAGTAGATCTCCTTTGGGGAACCAGACAACCTGAGGGGGTGAGTGATGTGACTATGTGGGTGGGTCAACACCATGATCGGCTCTCGTATGCATATAATAAGGTTTCTGAGCGTTTAGGTATGGCTGCTTCTAAGAGCAAGCGCCTTACGACAAAACTGCACAAGAAGCCCCGTTGTTGCCCGGCGAACGTGTCTTGGTCTACGACAACCGGAGGGCGGGTAAAGGGAAACTAAGTGACCGGTGGGAGGCCCAGCCTTATGTCGTCCAAGGTCAGAGACAACCGGACTTGCCGGTCTACACTGTGAGGCCCGAGGCCAGACCAGGCCCGGAACGTGTCCTGCACCGGAACCTGTTGCGACCATGCCCCTACTACCCTACAGCACTCGAGGGAGCTGCACACCAGCCGGCACCTTCGCGCGCACCACCCAGGCCACTGTTCGGGTGGGCATGGACTCCGGCAGCTCCAGTACTGCCCACTGGGGATGGAGACCCAGGACCCGAACCTAGACGCTCTCAGAGAAGTACACAGGGGAGGCCTCCACAGAGGTATGAGGATGGGGTGTCCTAGACTGTGGTTCTCGGGACTAGAACCAGTTAGTGGGGGAGGGTGTCACGGGGTGAGCAGATGGGAAAAGTGGGGGAGGCCAATAATGTTGAGGACGGGGGTCTGCACGGGGGTTAATTAGGTGAACACCCCGGTGGATACCTCCATCCTTTGTTTACATAATTACACACAGGTGAATAATGTTAATGGTAAAAGCTGGTGATTGGTGCACAGGGGAAAAGCTTGAGCTTTTAGGGACCCTGTTTGTAGTCACTTGACGCGTCTTGGTGGGGAAAACGGTTGCACGTTGCAGAGTGAGAGTGGACTATCGCGAGTGGAGCGAAGACGGAGTGGTTTTGCCAACCGGAGGAATAGCTGTTCCAAGACCGCCGCCTTGCCTGTGGCCTGTGAAGTTGCCTGGGTGAATCCCGCTCCTACACACTGCGTTGTTGGATGTCTGAGGGGTGGAATCGTTCACCCCTCATGAAGTTAAGTTATTGTTTACTGTGCTACCTAGCTGTTGCTAACCCCTTGTGACTGTGAACCTTGGATTACGATTGTTATCAGCTTATTTACAATGGGGGATTGCCGGTGGAATCGCTGTATTCTGCCTTCCCTCGGAGAACTGCCACTGCTCTGCGTCTGCTTAACTTTGTAACTGTGTAGCTATTATATTGCTCACGCCATTGACTTTGAACGTGCGTGTTGTTTTACCAAGAACTGTTCGAATGCTTTGTGCTTGTCTGACACCTTTACCACTGTGACTGTAGCTATATTGGACACGCTATTGATTTTGCACTGCTTTATCGGGACTGTTTGAATGCTTTGGGCCTGCCTGATATGAACTCTGTGGCTGTGTAGCTACTATATGGCACACGCTTGTTGATTGCAATTGTGTGTTGCTACCAGAACTGTCCGATGCTAAATGTGAACAAATGCCCACTGTGAACTCAATTTTATCTCTGTGACTGTGCAAGCTACTATAAGACCCACGGCTGTTGCCCCTGTCGCCTCATTAAGAACTGCCCATGCCCATTGCTATTGCTCCTGCTTTGAGTTGACTGTGTGAAAATATTAGGCTATCACCCCTCTCTCTGGACTGTGCCCTTTATCCACCTCCTCTGCCCTCCCCTCACCAATCAGAGTAACGTGGGCCAGCATAGTGTAACCCCCAGCAGCCTAGCCTTTATTGTAACAGCCTATGGTGACAATTGTGTATGTACTAAGGATTGTGTGACCTCACTGAAGTGTTGAGTGGAATCATCCCCTTGTTCTGGTGTGCTGCTGTGCTGTGCTGTGCGCTGTGCTATACCCCACGTGTGTTGAACTGTTACCCCAAGACCTACTAGACTGTTGGGTGCTCCGCTTAATCCTGTTTACCTGTCTGTGTAGGCAGCCGTTACCGTCCAGGGTGAGACTGGATTATAACCTGGCCTGCTGTGACCATTGGTGACCACCGGGGTGGAGAGCCTGCGACACAACGACCAGAGCGGGTGCGGTAGCCTACACCACATCCTATATATCATTCCGGACCCTCGACTGACGGGGTGGAGAACCGGCGACACAACGACCAGAGTGGGTGCGGTAGCCTACACTACATCTTGTACACAATTCCGGACCCTCGACTGACGGACTGGAGAAGGGGGCGACTGGCGGCGACGGGGACTATCCTTCAGATTTTCTATTGCCGAGGAATAACCTCTTTTAAGGACTACTTAAATAAAACATTTCTTAATTAAGCTCTGGTGTCCGAGTGTTTGAGGGGTACAGTGGTCTCCCTGGGGTAGATTGTGGTAGAAGGAGGTGGTAGTAGTGCCCCTCACCTGTGACATACACATCTGACTTCTGCTACAACACCGAGTCATGACACATGCAGAAGTTTTCTGATGATACTGCAATTGTGGGGTGTATCAGGGACGAGCAAGAGGAGGAGTACAGGAGCCTGGTGGAGGACTTTGTGCAGTGGTGCAAACTCAATCACCTTCAACTAAACACTTCAAAGACCAAGGAGATGGTGGTGGATTTCCGCAGGTCTAAGCCCGCTCTGCTACCAGTCTCCATTGATGGGGTCAATGTGGAGGTGGTAAGCACCTACAAGTATCTGGGTCTCCACCTGGACAATAAACTGGAATGGTCAGCCAACACTGATGCACTCTACAAGAAAGGACAGAGCAGGCTGTACTTCCTGAGGAGGCTGCGGTCCTTCAATGTGTGCAGCAAGCTCCTCAGGATGTTCTATCAGTCTGTTGTGGCCAGCGCCCTCTTCTATGCAGTGGTATGCTGGGGAGGAAGCACAAAGAAGAAGGATGCTGGGCGACTTGACAGGCTGGTAAGGAAGGCTGGCTCTGTAGTGGGAGCTGAACTGGAGTGCATCACTTCAATATCTGACAAAAGGACCCTAAACAAACTGATCAACATCTTGGACAATAAATGTCATCCACTCAACAGCACTATCAAAAACCAAAAGAGCTTGATCAGCTGGAGACTTCGCTCACTGCCATGCACAACTGAAAGGCTGAGGAAGTCATTTGTTCCTAGGGCCATTGAACTGTTCAATGTCTCAGTAAAGGTAAGAGGAGAGATAGACTTCTCTGCTTAGTCTGTCTGCCTCTCCACCCTCTCCATGTTTGAGTACTGACTGCCCACTACTGCTTTACTACTGTTTTACTACTGTTTTACTAATGTACACAGCTTAATGTTTTCACTACTGTTTTATTGCTACACTGTTTTTCATGATCTATTAGCACACATAATCAATGGCTGCGGTCAGGCTTCTGCTACAATACTGAAATAAATGGCTATAACCCTATTACCTCAACCTGTTCTTGCACTGAAATAGTTTTTTATTTTACCTTGTCTACATTATACTTTACTCTCCTATTTGTCCATATTATTTATGCTGGTCTCTAGACCTTACTCTTGCACTGCTGCACTTTTTGCACCTTCACCATGACACTCACTCTCTTGAGCACCTTGCCATGCACACATAACTAAGGACTGTTGGACTACTGTTTGCAGCTTCACCATGACACTCACTCCCTTTAGCACCTTACCAGTCCCGGCCCTGTCACTACAAGCGTCTTATGCTTGATCACCCTCAAGCACATTGACTTTCTTAATTTAACTTATATAGTGTAATATTTAGTTTTGTTAGTTTTCTTATCTTTCTTATCTTATACTGTCTTTATTGTACAGTGGAGTTTAATTATATGTTTATACTTATACTTATATTTACCATTTCTGCTGTAAGTGCATGTTGTGTGTGATGTCTGCATGCTACAGAGACCCTTGAATTTCCCCTTGGGGATCAATAAAGTATCTATCTATCTATCTATCTATCTACATTTTCGAGGCCTTCCGCCGAGTCACATCCGGATTTCTTCGGTCCGGGACCAGAAAGTTGCATATTCGTTTTTTCCGCGGAGAAGCACTAGAGGGAGACGAAGCACCCACCAAACGACCCAAAAAGTGTTGTAGAACCATCAGAACGACTCTCAACCTGCATCATTAAGGTAACATTTTTGCTAAAATTGTTGCATAGGGCCTCTTTAAACATGCAGTCAGGGAGTTGGCCATTTCAGAAAGCAATACCACAGTCACCACAGACATTCAGTACAAGGGCACTGCATATAAAAAGGACCGTTTCTTGTGTACAGAAATGATGAGTATATGTAGTTTGGTGAACTTCTACTCATCTTGATTCAAAATGACACATCTGTGTATGTTTTGATGGATATCCACAAAGGCATCTTCCTCTAAGAATACCATCTGTATTCTGTGACAAAGGACAGTCTTGGGTTGCAGTGTATGAACATTAATGACCTGCCCAATTTCTATCCTTTGGTATCATACATTCTTGATGGAGTCCAATTAAAGGAATTATCCGCGATAGCCGAGTGTGGAGTAACACGCTCTGGAAATTCACAATTTCGTCGCCGTTTAAAAAAAAAAAAAAAACATAGTTAAGTATTTCTTTCGAAATTGAAATGAAGTTGTATGCTACAGGAGGCTACCTCACGCGTGACATTTCAAAATTCCAACCTGTTAGTAAGCTAGGGTTTGCTGTTGCATACAACTTCATTTCAATTTTGAAATAAATACTGGACTATGTTTAAAAAAAAAAAAAAAAAACGGCAACAAAATTGTGAATTTCCAGAGCGTGTTACTCCACACTCGGCAATCGACTCCTATCCTGGAAGAGCACTTCCAGTCCATTGGAGTCCATACCTCTGAGGATCTACGCTTTGTAACGGAGGCTGATTTGATGACCGCATTAAGACCTGTTCAAGCCAGAAAGCTTATTTCAGTTTGGAAACAGAAATGTAAGTAAAAACACCACACAACACATGGACATGGACATTGTGTAATATTTTACATGGACATTGTGTAATATTTTACATGGACATTGTGTAATATTTTACATGGACATTGTGTAATATTTTACAGTGTGATTCATAATCTTATTTTTTTGTCATTTAAAGACCAAACTCCCAAGAACAGCTCAGAACAGCTATCATCTGTGGAATCGCTGTCATCGCTCTCTCTTTCACTCAGAAGTTCAACGTCAACCTCCTCCAGCAGCCCAGGACTTGACACACAGTGGGACGACAGCTTTGAAATTCCATGGAGTAAATTTTTTGAGGAATTGATGCATTCTCTGGAGAGGGGAAAAAGGCCAAGCCCAAAACTGAGGAGGCAAATGATCCGGATTGTTGTGACTGAGATGATGGGAAAATGCCCTCATGTAGGTAAAAAGCTTACAGAGGTCTGCTTATAGAGCACAGGTGGCAACATCTTGGTGCCAGGACAAGAGCCTGCTGCTTAACGTCAGCATAACCAAGGAGCTGATAGTGGACTACAGGAGACTGCAGGAAGAGAAGCACACACCCATCTACATTGGGGGCACAGCAGTGGAGAGAGTCGGCTGCTTCAGATTCCTTGGAACTAACATCAGCGAGGTTCTGAGCTGGTCACACCATATAGGTATGGTCACAAAGTCAGCAAGACAGCAGCTCTTCTTTTTTCGGTGGCTGTGGAAGTTTGGCAAGTGGCGACATCACAGCATGGTATGGTAACAGCACCGCCCATGACCGCAAAGCTCTGCAAAGGGTGGTCAGGTCAGCGTAGTGTATTACGAGGACTGAGTTACCCACTATTCAGGACCTTTACAGCCAGTGCTGCAGGAGAAAGACCAAGCGGATCCTCGCTGACCCTTGTCATCCCAGCCACTGTCTCTTCACCCTCTTACCATCTGGTAGAAGTTCAGGGGTGTGATTGGCAAAGGTAGGAAAAAAAGGAAAATATACCGTAATATGCTAGGAGGGTCCGGGCCCCCCCCGGAACAAAATTTTGAAAAATAACCCTTTAAATGATGACATCTGATGACTTTTACGGGAAGTATTGATACATTGAGATACATATATTTCAAACATTATAGCATATTACAATACAGCCTATAAGGCCTAAAGAAAACTAATTTATAATAGAGCAAAGTAGCCTAGGCCTACACAAGATTAAACCAAATATGGCTGAAATATATAGGCCATCATGATCATTTTGCCAACAGTGACGCAGAACCATGGATTCTTTCCATTTATAACATGTTTTGTTTATAACTTAAACCAACATTGAGTACATTATTTACTATAGGCCTACTTGATAATAATATATAGCCTGTCCCCTAACAGTCCTCTGGGCCTACGTACAAAATAGTGAATCATGTGATAGGCCTACTGATATTGATGCTGATTGAAGAGATTGCAACTTGAAGGTTGTTGATATTTCAGTTCCAAAGAGAATCAAATTACATTGATTCCTCTCCTCCCAAAGTAACACTGTCCTACACCTCTCCTCCTAAAATAAATGGTAGGCTCTGTTTTAACTGCACCAGGATTGTGTAGGATAACCGGCTACAACACTAGTTTTAAAAGCGCACACACTAAATGGAGAGCTAAGGTTAAAATGCGGACTGCGCCTTTAAATTGGCGACTTTTTATCTATCAACACAATGCTACAGTAGGCTATTTCCACTAAATATTCAGCTCAATATGATGTGCAAGAGTTTTACTAAGTATGCCATAGCTTTGATCTCTTATCACCGTCACCATAACGTTACGTTCTCACGTTACGGCATGCTGAAATATGTTTTAGACAAGGGGCGCAAGGTTCACGGAGGTGAACGGCTGGACAAACGCGTAAATGACAAGGCAACCTAAACAATGTAGTAGGCCTAAGGGACATTCCAGGATTTTGGTACATTTCAGGGGTGGCCACTTCTGAAAAATTGATCTTCAATTTGATCATTTTTAGTCATATATTTATTAACTACAGATAATATACTATCAAAAAGTTTGATTCGTCAAGCTCAGGTATCGAAGCAGTTTTTTTAAATTGGATGCTTAAGTTGGTATGCAACACATATTTAAAATATTTTTTGCAAATCTTTTGCCAGTTTGTAAAGAAAGACATATAAACTGAATTATCAATTTGATTTTAGGTAATTACTGGATTCCTTACATTTTATTGACTTTTAAAGTCTTTCTTATCTGAAATGTCAAAATTCGTATGTGTTGTGGTTTTATTTTTATTTGTTTTATTTTCAGATATTTGCTGAACTGTACATAGAATGAATGATTCAAACTATTTAAAGGGCAGTGGTATTAACATTTGCAAGATAAGAATATTATACAACATTATATTAGTTAAAAATGTTACAGCAACAGGGTTGAGGTTGAGTAACAGGGTTGCGGGGGTTGAATGAAAATCTGTAAAGACCCGATAAAATGCTATGAATATAAGCCCATCACACAGAATTACTGAAATGCTTTTTTATTCACCAAACTTCCATGAAGACACAAGTAATGTGATTCATCAATGTAGTATCAGTAGAACAGCAGCTTTTTGTATTTCATTTTAGATTGAACTCAACAGGCATGTGGTTTTATACCCCTTCTTTTAAAATGTTTCACTAAAATTGAGCATGAACTATACAAAATGTAATATCATCAAGAACAGTACAAAAATTGTATAAAGATCAGTCTGTTATCATTTTATATTGAGGTCAATAGTCATGAGGTTTAAAACCTCTTTTTAAAAACTTTTCATCAAAATTGAACATGAAATATAAAAATTGAACATGAATTTTTTTAATAAATGAACCCACTGGAGCCTAAGCCTGAACATGAACACATTGGATTTTAGTTCACAACATGTCTTTATATTTCTCGTTCACAAGAGGCTATAGCATCCCACACATCAGTTGCAATGGCCATGTGGCGCAATGTGACATTATCTGGTGGAGAAATGAGAGCAAGTATGTCACCAAAAGGGTACCAATGAACATCTTCCCTCACAGGCCAGAAAAAATGGTTTGGCCCTGCTTTACTCATGCATCTGACCTGACAATGGGTCTCATTCACTGCTTGAATGATTCCTGGGTAGATCTTGTCATCGTGCAACAAGGCACACCATTTCACCACAACATTTGGGCTATGCCACTGGACTTCTGGTGGGCGATGGATTGAAGCTTGTGTGCTGGCGTCTGTGGGATTGAAGCTAAAACTCTTGGTTTCTTGGCATTCACATTGAAGAATGCCTGAAGCAGAGCACAGGCAGCTGATATCCCGATAGAGAATCTCACCAGGAGAAAGAGTAAGGACTTGGTAAATCATCATTGTTGCAGGTATGGACGGGAGATTAGCTAGCATTGCACTCGCAGCATCCTCCACAGCCTCTTCCTCAATGTAAAACAAAGAAACCTTAGATTCTTCCTCACACAGTGCTCAGTATAGGGAGGATGCTGTGGGGATGTCCACTCCTTGGCTGACAAGCCTATCAGCGCTTCTTTTTAGTGAGCCACCCACGCCATCAGAGGCGTAATGAGTTCATGTGCCTGTCCTAGAGCATGAGCACACAGAATTTGGTGCGAATCCGTCCACCCGTTCAGAACTTATGGGCCAAACAATAATCGGCCATCTTGAAAGTCAGCCATCTTGAAAGTGTTGGCCTCTAAATGTAATAAATTTGTGTGCCAGTCCCAGAGCATGAGCATTGATCTGTAGCCCCCCCCGCTGGACTGGACCCCCCGAAAGGAGGGTAGGGCAGACACAGTTCTCTGTGAATATCTTGACAACTGTTGGGCCTAGGATGACCATTTTTTTCCCGTATGTTTGCCTCCAGGGGTCATGTTAACCCATTTCATGTGCACACATGTGCACAAACAGATACACACGCACACACATACATTCACAGTAATCATACGTATGACACATACTCACACAGTAGACATATGTACGCTTGCATGCACAGGCACATACGCAAGCACACACACAAGCACGCACACACACACACCCACACACATAACATAAACATGTACATGCACACATGCACACAATTCAAGAATTTCTCAGAATTATGAACAGGCAAGATGGAGGTGGGGTTGTATAAAATGAATTTTACATGTGAAATCGATGAACTAATCATGTTTTGGTACTTGTTGTCTAGCAGATACCAGTGAGAATTGAGTGTGGATAATGCAATTTAGTGAGACAGTTAGAATCATAGGCCTTTCAGCGTGATTTATTTTTGTGGAAAAAATGTGCTGGACTGGGCGGCAGTCATATTTTGTACTGCTCTGCGGTACATCTAGTTTAGAGCTTATTTTAATTGTTAAATTTGGCAAAGGAGTTGGTCACCCAATGTGTGGGACAAGAGAAAATGGCCATTTTTTGAGGTGGTCCAAATTCAGTCTATTGAATAATATCTAAGGAGCTTATTTTTCCACCAAATTTTACAGTTTGTCTTATAACAAGTACATTATTTACAAAAAATAGTCTATTGGAGCAGTATATTGGATATTTCGGATATGTACATTTGAGATTTAAGTGGTGGGACAGGAAATGTACCAAAATCCTGGAATGTCCCCTAAGGTAGACAGGCTTTGTGTGTTAAAACTATGAAAACCTGTAAGGTTTGGCTAGTCCGTCACAGCTAACTTCAGCACAGCTTACACGCGCAGAAATTAAAATTCAATATCAGCATCACGAGATTCATTATCGGAAATTCCTGAAAGCGTACCTGATGCAAAGCCAAAACGAGAAAAAAAAAACTTCATACATGATGTCTTTAAATCAATTTGTTGACCTTTGTTTCATTGCTTCTGTTGAGAAACTAGTTCGCCACACACACTGAACTTATCAAGCATTCTTCAGAACGCAGCTGATCAACGCGTCCCGTCTACTTTCACTTTCAATGAAATCCACTAGTAAACGAAATACAAGCGGCGGATATTCGGAAAGATGTGAAGCACAAAACCCGTCGTCAATGTCAGCGGCCTGTTATAACTATGGCCTGTGTATACAGAAATATAGCCTACCTCTGACCGACAGACCCCCCCCCCTTCTCTTTAAAAAAAACTCATCGGATCTATGAATTGTGTGGGTCTCATTTTCAAGTCCAAAAAAACGGAAGAATCACACCCCTGAGAAGGTATAAGAGTATGCGGACCGGTACCAGCAGATACAGAGACAGTTTCTATTCACAAGCCACCAGGATTATCTTCCTCATAGCTAATCTATCTCTCTTGCCACTTGCCCCCCTATATAATACAGTTAGGAGCTTTTACACACAACTTGTATTTTTGTAGTCAGCCTACTATACAGTCAGCCAGAGAGTTTTTGTTTTTCCAGTAGGACCTATTGACACTCCTGGCTCACCGTCCTTCTCAAACGGATAGGTCGACTACGTCACTTCCCGTCCATCCCTGGAAAAATGGCGACGTCTCTAGGAGCTAACACATACAACAGGCAAAATTGGGAGGACGCGGTATGCTTTAAATGTCTAGGTTAACTAAAATATAACATAATTTAAGTGATGCTAATGGTCATGTGAATACTGTAATAAGTGTTTATATTAACGGTGACAAACCGATCATCATCCTGAAATGCTGCTATGGCGATGCTGGCTAGCTAACGCTAGCACTTTTGTCTGTTTTCAAAGAATGTAACGTAACGTTAACGTTATCATCGCTTACGCTTATCATCAGACTGGCTTGTGAATAGGCATGTGGCTTGTAAAACGAAGCCAAAACTAATAACGTTAGGCATGTGGCTTGTAAAACGAAGTCAAAACGAATTCTTAACGTAAACGAAGACTCGTTTCAAATCGAATCTAACGTTAACTCATATGTGAACGAGGGAGCCAACATTTTCATTTTCTATACTGTAAGCTAATGTGTATGTGTCGTATTTATTCTTGCTAGGTACATTTCAGGAGCGTTGATCTTGTGAGCTAACGATAACTTAGTTTACGTTAATCTAGGAGCTCAATGCATGAGGAAATACAAATCTCTACAGGAGTGATATAAAACGTTTGTCAAACTTTATTCCAACACGTGCGTTGTCTTTCAAATATGCCTTTGACTTATGAAGTGTTATTTCTCGTTGCAGGATTTTCCAATTCTCTGCCAAACATGTCTAGGAGAGAATCCTTACATTCGCATGGTATGTACCTCACATTCATTTAATGGCTGCATCACCTCTTATGGTTAAAAGACTGTAGATAATTGTAATGATGAACTTCTGAATGTTTTTCTTTTTTGTTAGACCAAAGAGAAGTATGGGAAGGAGTGTAAAGTAAGTGCAAGGATGATCGTTAGCCTTAATAATTCAACATGTTAACATTAATAGTTTTCTGTTACACTTAGTGCAGTGTACTTTTTAATTTGGGATTTTGCAATTGACCTCAATGAGTCAATTAATAGTTGCAGGCCTATTATTCATTAGCTTCACCTCCCTCCCTGTGTATATTTTGCTTCCGTAGATTTGTGCCCGTCCCTTTACTGTGTTTCGCTGGTGCCCTGGTGTGAGAATGCGCTTCAAGAAGACAGAGGTTTGTCAGACTTGCAGCAAAATGAAGAACGTCTGCCAGACCTGCTTGCTTGACCTTGAATATGGTATGATTGTGTCCACTCACCACTGGTCTTTCACAAACAAGTCCTCTCAGGAGTAAAATGTTTGTATTCTTCCCGCAGGTCTGCCCATTCAGGTCCGTGACACAGGTCTTTCGGTCAAAGATGACGTGCCGAAGTCAGATGTGAACAAAGAATACTACACTCAGAATATGGAGAGAGAGGTACATTTCCATCAACCTCACATGAAGTGTGCATGATGTTGTTTAGAATCACAGATTTATCAATAATCATTATTTACCCCTGTATACACCTCATTCCATTCACTAAACATATACTACTAGTGTGGATTTTACCAAAGTTGGTCTTTTCAGACATAGAATGAGGTACATTCTGGTAGCAAGGTAGATAAATGGCCATCCCCAAGTGCTGAATGATGAATGTCTGACAGATTGCCAACTCTGACGGGACGAGGGCAGTGGGTATGCTTGGTAAGGCTCCGAGTTCCAGTGACATGCTCCTGAAGCTGGCCCGCACCACGCCCTACTACAAGAGGAACAGGCCACACATCTGCTCCTTCTGGGTGAAGGGAGAGTGCAAGAGAGGAGAGGAGTGTCCGTACAGGTGAGGTGCGGCTTTGGTTGAAGGGTTCGCCATTTAGGCAGAGCGGTAACATCAACATTGCCAGACACATTTTTTAGCTTCAAATAAAATATAATTGCCATTACCTTGGTCATTTTAATGCCAAAACGTGTCTTAAGCCTAATGTTTAGTATTGCAATGTTGACATGTAACCTTGGACTTGAAAGTTGTATCTACTGTTTACCTTTAACCACAGACATGAGAAGCCAACTGATCCAGATGACCCTCTGGCTGACCAGAACATCAAGGACCGTTACTATGGCATCAATGATCCGGTTGCTGACAAACTGTTGAAGAGGGCGTCTTCCATGCCGAGACTGGATACTCCAGACGACAAGTCCATCACCACTCTTTATGTGGGAGGCCTAGGAGACACCATCACTGACTCAGAACTCAGGTGAGATTCTCCATTGTTCTGCCTGAACATCAGCATCTATAGAAATGCGTTTGAATATGAAATCTGGAGATTTCCCACCCCAAAGCTATTCCATGACTGCTGTTTTTTAAAAGGATTTGTTGTGTTCCTAATGACTTCTTAAGTGCTATGTTCATACAATGATCTCCTTAGAAGAACTGCCTCTGTCCCCAAAATCAATTCTCTAGTATTTGTGTTCTCCATTACACTGTATTTGCAGTCTACTTTTCCATTGAATTTCAGCAGTGTACCCGTTCTTGGTTTGTTGTGTTGAAACTGCAGGTTATTTGATGTGGTGAGCCTGACTGCCAGAGAATCTGCAAATTGTTTACACTAAAGGGTAACATGCTTTTAACCACGTTAAAGGGCTGTTTCCTACTATGTGGTTTTCTTTTGGCAGGAACCACTTCTATCAGTTTGGGGAGATTCGCACCATCACAGTCGTTCCCAGACAGCAGTGCGCTTTCATCCAGTTTGCTACGCGTGGGGCTGCTGAGTCAGCTGCGGAGAAGTCCTTTAACAAGCTCATCATTCACGGCCGCAGACTCAACGTCAAATGGGGCAGGTGAGGATTGAAAGGCCCTTATTGTCTTTAAGGAGGACATGGTCTGGACTTTGATGGTTTATGAGAAAGTTAGTCATGGGAGGCGGTGCTGCAGATGGCCAGTTTTTTGTGTCATTTAGGATTCCAACAAAAGAGAAAATGTTAAGGAGAGTGTCATATCTGATTTCGCTGTAACAATGCATTTTTTTCAGTGTAACAAAATAGGGGTGAACGATTTTGGAAAAAAATCTAATTGCGATTTTTCTCACCAATATTGCGATTGCGATGCGATATGCGATTATGTTTAAGCTCTTTATCTTCTGTCTTATTCAACAAAGACAAGCAATATATTTATTCTATAGTATGACCAACACAAAATTAGATAAGTTAAACATAAACTGTTCTTTCCTGGAGCCCAGGCCTATGTTATGATGGCATTAGGTCATTGAATAAGATTGATGAATGAAATATTTTTTATTTAACTATTTTAATCACATTAGTAGACCTATATTTGTTGAACTTCCAGCCTTGTAAACATTTAATGATCCTTATACGTTTCTATTTTGTTTCTATTTCATGTAGATATGATCTTCTTTCGTTAGCTAACAAATAGGTCTACATGTAGTGGCACTGACACGGCTTCTCCTTGTCCTCAAAGTCAAAGTCAAAGTCAGCTTTATTGTCAATTTCTTCACATGTTCCAGACATACAAAGAGATCGAAATTACGTTTCTCACTATCCCACGGTGGAGACAAGACATATTTTACCAATTTTAAGTCCACAGACAAACATAACATTCAAGTAAACAAAAAAGTAAGTAAATAAGTAAATAAGAGGGCACATATAATGAAAAAATAAGAGCAGCAAAATTTGGTTGAAATTGTGCATAGACAGTCAATAAAATAAAATACTAGTGCAAAGTCAGGCCAATAAGAGGCTGAGGTAGTTCTGTTTGACCTAAGTAAGAAATAAAGTGGCATAGTGGTGCAAGTTATGTAAGAGCAGCAGAAGTGTTGTGTTTTCAGGACAACAGCAACAAGTTGCAAAGTGTACAAGTGTGCAAGTGGAGTGGTGCAGGCGGCCATTGTGGGTCCAATGTCCAGGATGTTATGTAGCTGAGGGTGGAGGGGGGAGAGGAGGGAGAGAGTTCAGCATCCTAACAGCTTGGTGTATGAAGCTGTTGGTGAGTCTGGTAGTGCGGGAGCGCAGGCTTCTGTACCTCTTCCCAGAGGGCAGTAGATCAAACAGATTGTGAGCGGGGTGACTTGCATCACTCACAATTTTGGTCGCCTTGCGGGTGAGGTGGGTGGTGTAAATGTCCTTCAGGGAGGGGAGTGAAGCACCAATAATCCTTCCAGCTGTGTTCACTATGCGCTGCAGGGCTTTCCTGTTGTATTCAGTGCAGCTTCCGCCCCACACAGTGATACAGCTGGAGAGGATGCTCTCAATGGTGCCTCGGTAGAATGTGGTCATGATGGCTGGTGGAGCACTTGCTCGCCTGAGTTTCCGCAGGAAGTACAGGCGGCGCTGAGCTCTCTTCGCCAGTGATGCTGTGTTGGTGGTCCAGGAGAGGTCTTCACTGATGTGCACCCCCAGGAATTTGGTGCTGCTCGCTCTCTCCACCACAGCACCGTCGATGGTCAGTGGCAGGTGTTGGGTGTGACCTCTCCGGAAGTCAACAACAATCTCTTTGGTCTTGCTGACGTTCAGCAGGAGGTTGTTGTCCCTGCACCACGTGGTCAGATGGTCGACCTCCAACCTGTATTGAGTCTCGTCGCCCTTGGTGATGAGACCCACCAGAGTTGTGTCGTCAGCAAATTTCACTATGTGATTGTTGCTGTAGGTTGCAGTGCAGTCATGCGTCAGCAGGGTGAAGAGCAGCGGACTGAGCACGCAGCCTTGGGGGGCCCCTGTGCTCAGTGTGATGCTGCTTGAGGTATTGTTGCCAACACGTACTACTTGAGGCCTCTGACAGAGGAAGTCCAGTAGCCAGTTGCAGAGGTAGGTACTGAGTCCCAGTTTGTCAAGTTTGCAGATGAGTTGTTGTTGAATGTTGAATGCAGAACTGAAGTCTATAAACAGCAATCTCACATATGAGTCTCTTTTTTCCAGGTGGGTGAGGGCTGGGTGGAGGGCAGAGCAGATTGCATCCTCTGTAGACCGTTTGGCTCGGTATGCAAACTGGAAGGGGTCCAGGGTGGGGGGGAGAATGGATTTGATATGTGACATGACAAGCCGCTCAAAGCACTTCATGATGATGGGTGTCAGTGCCACAGGGCGGTAGTCATTGAAGCAGGATGGAGCAGTTTTCTTCGGCACAGGTATGATGGTGGCAGCTTTGAAACAAGATGGGACGATGGCTTGCTTCAGGGAAGTGTTAAAGATGTCTGTGAAGACATCCTTAAGCTCCCCTGCGCAGTCCTTCAGCGCACGACCAGGGATGTTGTCTGGACCTGTTGCCTTACGGGTGTTGATAGCAGCAAGTGTCCTCTTCACGCTGTCGGCAGAGAGGCACAGGGGCTGCTCATGTAGAGGGGGATGGGTCTTCTGTGGGCAGGTGCTGTTTTGTGCTTCAAAGCGAGCAAAGAAGCGGTTCAGGTTGTTGAGCAGAGGGATGTTGCTCTCGCAGCTCTGTGGCGCGGGCTTGTAGTCCGTGAGGGCCTGAATGCCCTGCCATAGGCTTTGTGCGTTCCTGCTGTCTTTGAAGTGGGTGGTTATCTTGTGAGTGTATTCCTTTTTTGCTTCCTTGATGCCACGGGACAGGTTGGCTCTCGCTGTTCTCATGCCAGCTTCATCCCCAGCTCTGTAGGCTTTGTCTCTGGCCCTCAGCAGCCTGAGGACATCCCCTGTCAGCCATGGCTTCCAGTTAGCCCGAGTGATGATGTCTTTTGTGTGGGTCACATCATCAATGCACTTGGTGATGTAAGAGGTTACAGTGTCTGTATACTCCTCTATATCTGTCTGGTTGTTGTAAGTGGCTGCCTGCTTAAACATTTCCCAGTCTGTTGTGTCAAAGCAGTCTTGAAGAGCATCGGAGGCTCCCTCAGGCCACACTTTTACCTGCTTACGAACCGGTTTGTTCACTTTTACCCTTTGTCTGTATGCGGGCATTAGCATAACAGTGATATGGTCTGAAAGTCCAATGTGGGGGAGGGGGGTGGCTTTGTATGCTCCTTTGTGTGTAGTGTAGACCAGGTCCAGGATGTTATCTCCTCTTGTTGGAAAATCAACATGCTGGTGTAGCTTTGGAAGTACAGTTTTAAGGTTAGCATGGTTAAAATCTCCAGTGAAGATGGTGAAACCGTCTGGGTGTGCCATCTGTTGTTCACTGACAGCCTGGTACAGTTCACTAAGAGCCGCGTTCTTATCGTTGTTGTTGTTGGTAGGCGGGATGTATACTGCGACTAGCAGAATCGCAGTAATTTCCCTTGGCAGGTAAAAAGGACGGCACTTGATCATAAACTCTGCCAGTGGTGAGCAGTGTTTGCATACTACTACAGTGTCCCGGCACCATTCATCACGGATGTAAACACAGATTCCTCCTCCTCGTGATTTACCTCCCTTTACAATGGCCCGGTCTGCTCGATAGCATGCTAGCTGCTCCAGTTGTACAGCAGAGTCCGGAATGTTGTCATTTAACCAAGTCTCAGTGAAGACAAGCACACAGCAGTTACTTACTGTCCGGTTCGTTGATATCAGCAGTCGTATGTGATCCATTTTGTTGTCCAGTGATCGTACATTTGCCAGGAGAATGGATGGTATGGCTGGGCGAGTTGGGCTGGCCGCTAGCCTGGCCCGGACGCCTCCGCGCTTGCCCCTCTTCTGCTTCCTCGCACACCGCTTCCTGTGCTCTCCATACGCGCGCGCGCACACACACACACACACACACACACACACACACACACACACACACACACACACACACACACACACACACACACACACACACACACACACACACACACACACACACACACACACACACACACACACACACACACACACACACACACACACACACACACACACACACACACACACACACACACACACACACACACACCACTACTTGAGAATAACATTATGCATCAATTCATTACCTGTGAGATGAAATGTTTGTGCCGCTAATGCAAATGCCCCCACTGTCACTGTACTCCAGTACAAAAAGTCCCTTGTGCACAGATGAGTGCAGCCTAAACAGTCGTGGAGTTTTAATCGTCAGCTGGACAAGTGAACGAAGTTACCAGCCAGAGTAGCAGCACAGGGGAATGATGAACTAGAACCAGGGACATGGCAGGTTCGGGCAAAAGGTAATGAAGAGGTTTATTTTTTAACCAAAGTAGCTCTAGTGATCAGACCTTTCTTGACATTGTTAGCTGGTCCTCTTGTTTACATTTTTTGCTTCTTCAGTGGTCAGTGTTAAGAGTCGGTGGCGCGTCGTCAAGCGCAAGTATAAATGCGTTTTGTTGACGTCACATATTACGAATCGCAGCCTTTGCGGTTTGAAAATCGCGTTTCATCATATCACGATATTATCGCAAATGCAATAAATCGTTCAGCCCTATAACAAAACCATTCTATGGAAGTTAATGTGTGTGTCTGTGTCTGTCTCTGTCTGTCTGTCTGTCTGTCTGTCTGTCTGTCTGTCTGTCTGTCTGTCCGTCCCAGGTCCCAGGGATCTCGAGGAAAGGAGAGAGAAAAAGACGGAGTGTCTGAAAGCGGCATGCGACTGGAACCAGTGCCTGGACTTCCTGGAGGTGAGCGACTCATACGACTATCACCATCAAGAAGAAAAGGCTAGCTGTGCTAACATTAAGTATTTGTGCGGAAAATCAATTTTGTTAATCACATAGATTCTAATATAAACTGAATTAGGTTTATGACGTTTATTTTACACTCAGGTTTATGATGTTTATTTTACATCTCAATTTTTTTCTGATTCTTAAAAAAAATACCTATGTATCTCTAAATACTTTTTTGTTTCTTTTAATCCTCGTAGCGTTGCCTCCACCTCCTGTGTCAGAAGAGGAGGGCTCAGCCAATTACTTCAACCTGGGCCCCAGCAGTGCTCCTGTGGTGATGAACATGGGGCTGCCACCTCCTCCAGGGGTCTCCATGCCCCCACCTCCAGGTCAGACTCCCTCTGCCTGACATTACATGGGGATGAGTGACCGGTGGCAAGGGTAGTGTCATAATGGGAGGGGTTGGTCAGCTGTCAAAATTGGACGTACTTCAATAGAAACTTCTTTGAGAACTGAAGTGGACACAGAGTAGAGGAAATTACCCAATTCATAAAAAAAATGTCCTAATATTAAAACAATAATAATTTGATGTATGTTGACTTTGCAAAACAAGCTTTTGCGAAGATTTAAATCACTTATATTTCAGGGTGTGTATTTAATTACCCAGTAGTAATCTATATCCCTGTGCTCTGTTTTGTAGGCTTTGGTCCTCCAATGTTCCCCTCTATGGATGGTATGGGCCCTCCTATGCCCCCTCCCATGCAAATGAGGCTCCCAGGTCAGGTCCACTACCCTTCCCAGGATCCTCAGCGCATGGGCGCCCATGCTGCTCGCCACGGAGGCACATAGGGATGGTACTTAAAAAACACTGCTGTGAACTGTGGCAAAAAATATTATTGACAACCTTTTTATATATATATATATATATATATATATATATATATAATTTGTGTCATCATGTTGGTCCTATTCCAGTGGGCAATGTCTTTTTTATTTCTTTTATCAAAGCAGTGAATCCTTGGTACCCATCAGAGAAGCAGGCTCAATTTCAAATTCATCAAATGTATATGCCTCACTCATGTTTTTTTTTTTTTGCTTGTCTTATTTCTCTGTATTTTTGGATATGACCATAAACCAATTCCTCATTCGTATGATTCCTTTTGCCATGATGTGATAAGTGTTTTTTCCACTGTGAGGCTTGTCTGACTGCGGGAGAGGGGGAAGTACGTGAATGTATATGGAACAAAGAAAATTTAGATGACGCATGCTTTTTATTTCTACACATTACATCCAGACAACTTTTCCACTTTAAATTCAGCCTGCTATGAACCTGAGACCTTCTGGAGGTTGCGTGTTCAATGTGATGTGTACACTTGGCCTGACTCTGTAGCATAACTAGGGTGTAGTAACTATTATTCTCCACAAGGTGGAGACGTTGTCACTCTAATGTAGAATTTCAAAGTCTGAACTGTTACAGAATGGAAGAAGAGGACTCAGCCGTCACTGCCAGTCCAATTGTAGTGTGTGTGTCGTCCTATTTGGACCAATCCAACCCGTTTTGTGATATTTCCATTCATCTGTGTATTGTTTCCAACAATTTTGTAATGTGATAATGTAACATTTATTAAACCCTTTCATTTTATGATTTATCATCGAATAGTGATATGCATTTTCCTTCAAATGAGAAAAAAAAAGTAGTATTTTCTTCACAAAACCCTGTTAGTTCAGATCCTGCTAGAGCTGCTCTTTAAGGTCAGTTTTACATTCAGCATTCAGGTAGAAGCTTTAGATCAGCTGCCGTGCTGCCTGTTGTAATCCTCTTCTATGCTCATTAAGCCAGTGCAGTCAGTGTCAGTCAAGTCACTGGACACGGGGCACAGCCGCCCAGCTCAGCCCAGTCCAGCTCCCCCAGTCTTCTCTGCATCCTCAGAGGTCCTCAGACTCGGGGGTGTACTGTCTGACCCATCCCTGGGGCCTGCGGTTGAAGTTGGGCCGGTGGCACATCCGCTCCCAGGTCATATTTGACTCTGTGTAGGCCTGATTGAGTTCGAACCCTGGCAAAGGGAATGTCCTCACACTTCCTGCCGTCCCTCCAAAAGGCGTCGGAGCCCTGAGAGAAACACAGAACGCATTTCCTGTTTATGGTTAAACAGACAAAAAGCATTTCCTGTTTGCTATCTCACTGATACTAATAGGTCACATTAGGTGTGTGTTTATTGATTGCAAACCTAACTCTCAAGCATATGTCAAAAAAAGCTCAATACATGTGTGTTGAGAATGCAGAATAGGCTACAAATTCTGGTTCCTTTACAACAAAGTTGTTACCATCTCAGTCCCAATCATAGTCATTCACTACAATACATAGTGCACTACAAAGTGATTAATCGCCTTTTTGCTCTTTTTAAAGTGCACTATGTAGTTATGGAGTGAACACAGAGAGGAACAAAGAGTCTATTCTGATTCTAGTGAGTTGGCCACAATGTCAGGTCAGGTGCAGCCAATACATGGAAGGAATCAAACCAATTTTGTGAGAACTGATCAAGTATTAGAAGTTGACTTTTAGCCAAGCAATACAATTTTATGGCTGCTCGCCTTGCAATAGTGTCATCTTACAATCCATGCTGTGCCTAATTTGAGCATGTTGTGAAGAGACTTGGGTTTCACTATTCAGGCCATAGACTTCTCCAAAGGATGGCAGGCACAACAACAGCTTGCCGTTAACCCTCGGGGCCAAATGTCTGCACGCCCGTCCGGCCAGAGCGCTTCCTCAGCAGGACGCGGGCTTGTCTGGCCCGTGGGAGATGTGCTGACCTGTTGAAGCATTTGTAGTTGGCCGGGGTGAGCTTGGCTGGCAGCTCGGGGAGGTTGGCGCTGATGGACGCCACCACAGTGTCGCCGTCCCGCTTTTCCTCATTCCACGGTGAGCTGTAGGACTTGGGGATGATGGTGACGTTGAATCTCTCGTGGGGTACCTCTGTCAGCGGCCCAGAGTAACCTTACAGAGATTAAACGAGTAAAGGGGAGAACCCTCTGATATTTAAAATGAGCAGGCTCTATTCTCTCACCTCTCTGCCAAGTTGAAATTGTTAGTCACTTTGGAATCTGGATTCCACTTGTAGCTGCTAAAATGGAACTTTGAATGTAGAGGTAACTTTGTATTTTACGCTTACATATATTCATTTAGCAGACGATTTTATCCAAAGCGACATACATATGTCAATTATATTACGAGGGCCAATGTCCCCAGAACAACTTAAGGTTAAAGCTGCTTTTGGCAAGATTTTTTTTATCATATTCACTGAAACCGACACTATGCTCCGACAGAACAACATAAATCAGCCGGTTTTAGAAAAAAAACCACACTTCTACCTCCACCTAAAGCCTGTTATTTGTTTTGCAAAAATCCACAGCTCCCGGTTCTTCTGGTCCAATCAGAGCAGGGCTGTGTGAGATCTGACTGTCAATCACAGTCTGGTGCACACACACTGGCGAGCACAACTCGATGAGAGGGTGCTCGGTGGTAGTGGGGGAGGGGCATGAGAGTTGTAAACATTCAACATTCAAAGTCCTCTCAATCTGTCAGACTTGCCAACTGCAGCTTTAAGTGCCTTGCTCAAGGGTACAACGGTAGAAGGCCAGATTCAGGAATTGAACCCACAGCTTTTCAGGCTACTGCATGCTATGCCACTGCCCTATTTTACCACTCGTAATAGAACGACTTTGGATGGAGCTAATCATGAATTATTAAAATATATATCGGAATATTTAATTTTAAAATTATTATTTAGATATTAAATATTTAATATTTGATTTGGGCAACATGAACTTCACAATTGTGTCAGGAGACTGCTGCGGAACCACAGAGAGCGTATTCACCTGGAGCAAGAACATCAGGGTTCCCCTTCCTGGCCACAGTGTGTTTCAGTGTGCTCACCAGACAGTTCTTCCCAGGCTGGCTGATGCCCACCTGACTGCCACTGGAGTTCTTGTCTTCAGGCCCTTTATTGCCCCCAGGCCCTTTATTGCCCTCGGTGTCATCCTGCTCATGGGGAGAACCAGTAGTGGACAGGTCAGTATTGCCCTATATGCCTGTTTTCCTATAAACAATCTGCAGACATCTGTTCCACAGGGTCCTAGAGCTCTTCACTTAAAAGAGGGTTTCTCTGCTGTTTCGATGTTGACATGAAATACAAGTCTGTAGGACTTAGACTTTGCATACTGTGCCTTCTAAATATAAAAATAGCAGAATGATACAAGAGTGAAATACTCCTACACAAGTCTGTGTGTTTGCGTTTTCCAGGGTGAACCTTTCAACTCGCTTCAGTCGCTCGTGAAACATCTTGGAGCCTCTGTTCGACAACAGTTTCAGTTCCTCCATCATTACGTCTCGAGGAATGCTCATCTTCTTCCCCAAGTTAAAATGATCTGTAGCACACACACACACACACACACACACACACACACACACACACACACAGACGCACACATACACACACACACACACACACACAAACAAAACAATGAGGAAGGCATCCAAGGTTATGACACGTCATAGAGATAATTGATTTATCGCCATATTTTTCCCTGACATGTACTATGAGGACAATCTGCAATTAATCATGGCCGGGCTCTGTAAACACGAGTATTCGGTAGCTTAATTAAATTTGACGCGGGTATTCAGACTGCCTGCTGCCTGTGCTGTGAGGTCATCTCCTCTTTGACTGGGGCTAAGGGCTCTGCCCAGTCAGGCATTTGTGAGTCATGGATCAGTATGCCCCCCCCCCCTCCGGGATATGACATTACTGAGTTGCTTTCTGCACTTTCTGTTCTGTTCACATTTGAACACTATTGAACATTTGGAATTTCCATTGTTGAATTTGAATTGTTGAATCATTGTCAAGCTAAAGACTAATAGCAATCCAAACTGACGTTTATTATATAAGATTAACATGAAATGTAGCCTTTTATGAGCTTTGATGTGGATTTGAGTGCAGTGCCATACCTCCTTCTATTTCTGCGCTGGCGTCCAACATTTTTTGTCTCCTCTGCTTCTCCATGTCGGGATAAGGAACCGGCATTTTGGCTTTTGTTTTTAGTTCACTCTTCAGGCATATGCAACAATAATTAATTTAGAAGAATTACTGCTGTGTTCCCACTGTGTGAGCTATCATTGCATGTCATTACATGAAAATAATAATAATAATAATAATAATAATAATAATAATAATAATAATAATAATAAGCTTTATTTCTATAGCACCTTTCATACACAGAACACAGCTCAAAGTGCTTTACATTTGGAGCATTTAACACAATAATAGAGAGAAAAGAAAGGAGAAAAAATACAAACAAGCAAATCAGTAAATAAAACATCAGAGATTTAGAATTAAGTAAAAATGAGATAGCCATCTTTACTAATGGAAAATACCCTTTTTCGATTCAAACTGAGATCAGTAATAAGTCGTCAGTCAAGAAATATAAATATATTCAAGATTTATCTTGGCAGACAAAAGAATATTCTATGAGAATCATATGAACTGATTAGACTGCCATTACAATTACATGCATGCCTTCAGCAATACTGCCAAAAATCCACAGATGTATTTGCAAATACCTGTGAGTTAGAGGATTGTATCCTTGTGATGACTGATGTGTTGCTCGCTGCAGTCCAGTGGCTTCTGCCTGGGGGAGAATGTGAGCTGACAGAGCTAAGCAAGGCTGGAGTTAAATGGTTAGATCACTGGCTTAATTTAGCCAGTGGTGTGCTAAAGGCTAATGGTCAGGAGATTATCACAGTAGCCCCTCCGCATCCTGGTCAGTAAAAACCTGATCCAGGGGCCAGAACAGAGAGATGGCACGTAGTAAACCACAGATGCATCCTTAAGGCCTGACTCATGCCTAAATCTAGGGCACCAAGGAACATGGAGGTGTACCCAAGCAATTGCGGTTTTCTTTTCCCCAATTCTTTCCGTCTTTTCTCCCTTATAGTTTATACATTCACCTTTGTTCTCAGCTCTCAACTAGCACCGTTATTTACCCACAGTAACCTTGGATTCATTAAATATCTTGCACAAATAATAGGGAAATATGTGACAGAATGTGTTGATTTTCAAATTAATAGAATATGAAACATAATGTTTGTAATTACAGACTTAATTTCAGCAGTAAAACTGACAAATAATTTAATTAATTGTAAATTAATTTCATCACAATGCAACATTCACAAATTAAACCGGAGCTTGTAAAGAACTAGAGGAATTTAATTTCACATAATTTCACAAACATTGCAGAGACACAATTGCATTGTACACTCTATACAATGTTGCCTTGTACATAATTCTGTGTAATCACAAATCTACTCTGATTTATAACTGGCTATTTTCACTGTGGGCAGGACTGGGTTAGGTAAAGGGTTACGCCATAGTGGGTAGTTAATGTACCCTGAGATATAACTACTAAACATATTTTCTATTCATTTTTTGACTGACAGCATACTGGACATTTCCACACTTTCCAAATTCTGATACTTCCATCAACTTGCATTTCAAAATGTTCCAGAACCCTCTACAAAGGGACAGTCAATCATTCCGACAGTACATCCAGTACATCCAGGAAGTATACTGCTTCTGGCCTCAGCTTAGCTCAACATAGCACCTGTTATTGACAGGAGAGACAAGGAGGCCTGATGGCCAACCTGCTTATTCTTTAGTTGTTTGTTCAGAACTTAGTATGTGGATTCTCTTAAGCCAGACAAAAATGCTACAATGTACGTCTGGATTTTTCTCATACTGAGCACTGAGCTTCGTACAAAAAAAATATTATTACAAAATTGTTTTTCATTATGCTCGGAGAAATGTTTTGGGGTAGTGAAGTAAAAAATGACTTTGTGGACAAATTGTCATTCACTTCTTCTTATTTGCGATGTTGTTGCTGATCCAGTTCATGCCATCCTGTAATATGACAGGATAAAAGAGGACAATCAAACAAAATGCAAACAGAATTTAAAAATATTTTGGGCCTCTCAGCCAAATTCTAAAACAGCAATGACATGTCTTCTCTCACGTTACTGAAACTGAATCTGATCTCATAATATGGAATAGAATATCTTTATTTGTCATTGTAACAGGTACAACAAAATTAAGTGCATTCCTTGTCAAGTGCAACAAGACATCTAATGAGGCAGTATTTTTATAAATAAATATAAAAAATGATATCAGCCTCGTTGACTCTGCATTGACACTGTATAGTATCAAATTAAATGAAACTGTCAGAATCCTCTCATAGCTCATTTTCTGTCGTCACTCCATGCGTAGCCGCTAAAACTACTTCTCAAACAAATCTACTACTCAAACAAAGCTGTTATCACTGTTGTTGTACTGTGGGATTGGCGTGTTTAATACAGTCTTGTGGTGACAGCACAACAACAAACCGACATATCTCTTCACAGCCAGCCTTCCAGTCGTAATAGTTCACTTGCGTTGCACTGTTTGCACATCCTCTAGGTAATATTGCAGTTAGGACTGATTTGATCTACTCTGATTTTGTAGGATGTAATATGTCTGCCTTCATCGTCTATTCTATATGTTCTCAGGCATGACTGTGACCTGTTGGTACCATGTGGTAGTTCTGCCTTCCACAGATGTTTTATGTGTTTTCAGGCTTAGCGGGGAGCATTTCTGCCCATACAGTGCCTTGATAAAGTAGGCTACTGTATAAATGCAAGTTGTTGTTGTTGTGGTTGTTTTTGTTGTGTGTTTTCAGCCTTATCCTACTGTGCCTGCTGTTGCCCACCTGTACACCCTCTGCAGACACTGCAGAGCAGGCCTGGATCTGCCACTCGCGGTCGCGGTACGTGTGCAGGTTGAGTCCCTCTGCTATCTCGCTGGCGGGTGAGGCCGTGGCCAGGTCCTGCTTGTTGGCAAAAATGAGTATGGGCACACCCTTCAGGTTCTCCTCCTCGATCAACTCAGCGAGCTCCTTCGGGGGAAAAGAGGAAGGATCAGGTATTTAGAAAACTAGTAGATAAATGGTTAGTGAATAAGGCTAGTCTGTCAGCTAGTCTGCCAGCCAATTAATGTAAGTTGTGTGCTGTCTTACCACCCCTGTCTCTTCAAACCTCTTCTTGTCTGCGCTGTCAATGACGTAAATCTAAAAGTGGTTGGAAGAAGGAGCAATGGCTTAATACATGCTATATATAGGACTAGAGAGTAAATTGGTCTACATTGGTCTACATAAGTTTCCTTATACATACTATAGCCTAGATGGTGTATAAATGAGTTTGAAAGAGAAATGTTTTCAACAAACCAGCAGGTCTGTGTTTTCCAAGTACTTTTTCCAGAAAGTGCGGATCTTTCGTTGTCCTCCAATGTCCCAAACATTGAGCTTCATGCCGTGGGATGTCACACTTTTAATGTTGAAGCCCTGGTGGAGTTAAACAGTAGTAGAGTTGGGCTGATAATACAGATTCTATACTATTCCTAAAAACATTATGGAAGTGGGACATCATCGTGACCATTAATGTGTGAATGAGGGGTCCCTTTTTTTTGCCCAGGTGTCCCAGTGATCCTCATTGGGACCAACATCCTGGCATGGCCAGAGATAGAGATGGCAGCGTTTCAAACACGTTTCTATTTTTACCCGGCCTTTAAGTAGCCTCCTACTCCAACGACTTGATGGGCTAGATCATCTTCAACCGCGGGATTAAAGTCACGGCCTAGGCTCTATTCTTAGTGTGAATCCTTTCCTCTACAAAGGAACTCACTGGGAGTTATGCTTAAGGGTTTTGTAATAGATGTGTGTTAATTAACCAGGGAAAGCGAATGCTGATCAGGCTCAATTGTGCTGTTACATGAAACACTAAGAAGAGAACCGTTGGTATTGACAGAGTTCTTATAAACTCTTATGAAACACGCCACAAAATTGGCAAAATGGAAATATGCACCAGTGAAATGTTGAAAATTTGTGTTTATTTTGAAAAGCTAATTCAAGCAGTACAGAATGAATTCCGTATAGTGCCACCCTGAGCCATTTTAGTAGACTTTATCTCAGTCATCTTACAGGAAAGTCCAGACAATCATATTTCTAGGAACTGGGGGTTTTGTGTGTCAGGTTGAGGCGTGAGGCTCCAATGCCAGCCCACAGCCTAATGAGACTTCTGATCCCCTTTGGTGAATGTTGTCTTGGCAAGTCTGGGATTGCCAGAATAGAAACAGGAACCCAATGGTAGGAATCAGAAATACCACAATATCGACTGTGACTTTTTGTTGTCATTGCCATTTTATATCATCTACCAGCAGGGTTATTTCAGGTTCAGTTCAAGTGCAGTACATAGAAAGTTTACTTCCACAAGGTATTCTGCTTGATTTCTTGGCTGCATGCTTAGCAACATATCATAACACTTATGTTTTTTGATGTACATTTGTGTTAACTGTGTCATCTATTTGTCTCATTTGCATTGTGAGAAGGTACTGAAAGTAGTTTTGATGTTCTGGATGAGTGTCACAAGCATGTGAAGATCACGCTAGACTTGAGTAACAACAGAGGGAAACAAGTCTGACACTTTCATAGCAACAGGTCACTGCCATTTCCTAACCTGACCTTAGAGTCTACTTATGTAAGCTGTGGTAATGCCAGGAATTGTAGCCTATATCTACACGGAATTAAAGCCTACAGCTCCAGTCCTAGCTTGTTTTTGAGAGAACAGTACTTAGTGCCCAATCCACAAACTAACCACGCACCAGACTTCACAGCATAATGACCATTAGGGGTATCCTCAAGCATCCTCAAGTGTAGTGTTCTCTTGCAGAGCATACAACCTCACTCATGTCCTTACCTGAGTAGGTGTGATGGTGTTGACATCTTCTGAAGCCAGTTGTTTCAGTAAGGTTGTTTTGCCAGCGTTATCCAGGCCCAGGAGAACTATCCGGAATTCCAACTCTGTGGTGCCCTTCAGTTTCTCAATGACTGAGAACAAACCCTGGAGCAGATGGGGTTATATGTTTCATAACGGGTCAGCTACAGGTCATCACGTATACATATGTACAAATACAATAGCTATGATTACTTTTTACTCTCAAACAAGCTTTGCTTTGAAAGTCAATACTGTTTTAGGTAATATTTCATAAAATATGCAACAGTTTTGTACACATCAGGAAATTGGACTGAACAATGACTTTAAATTGAACAAAGAAAAAGATAGCTGAAGGTTGCAACATATTTGATCAGATATTCTTGTCCATGCATTAGTAATGGAATCATTAGGGCCTTTGGGTTGGCAAAAACAACACTAAACCTCTCTAACTCAACAGTATTCACTACAGTAAGTAGCTTCTTCTGAGTAACACAATTCCTGCTTCCAACTACCCAATTGACTCAGTCTCTCAGGGGAGAACAAAGAATTCACAGAATCAACTCTCTGAAAAGCAGAACCTTGCCCTTTCGGGTATTCACACAGTCTGTAGTTGCAGTACAACGGTAATGATGCCTACCTTCTGATTCTCTCCCATTGTGAGTGGTGTTAGTGGAGCAGGCAGTGGTGGCAGGGATGGCGATAAGAAGCAAAGCTACATTCTATGGTAAATCCTAACCAGTTAGATCTGCGTCTCCACCAGGCCTAAATGGAAGGTGCCAACAGACACCTCGTTGCTTCCCACGGAACTAGGCTTTAGCGAAGCAGCCTCGGCTAGGATGGATGGAGACCCGTCTCCACTCGGTCGGAGGAAGAGGAGGTGGGGACTTGGAAAGGATTAACGGGCCACAATTAGCAATCTCTTCACGCGCCTCTACCTCCCTCTCTCCTGCCCTCCCACCCCAACCCCCACCCAAGTCACCTCCTCTGCCTCACTCCTGCATTAAAGACTTACCTGGATTATCCCTCCGAACCACCTGCCACACAAGAAGCCATAGGCCTCATAGCATTCTGTCACACAGTCAAAGGCACAGTACCTCTCTCTCCCCAAGCCTTCTGGACACACGCTGTTGTGAAGATTTCTATTCTGTCTAAGGGCTGCTACTCACATTAAACCATAATTGTTGGCCTGGTTGTCTTTAGGACTTAAAGCAGACATAGAAAGCAACTTCTTAGGTCATGTGAATTAGTCTGCTAGGATCTGAAAGCAGGCTAGCCTGCTAGTCTATGGGGCCAGATTCTCAGGTCTTTTCCTGGTCATGTTTCATTTACACGAGATGTTGATGTGCAAGCTGCTTCATGGTCCTCTTGTCTTGGTTCATTAACTTGTGAGCTTTTACTCCTGCACTGTGGGGGGCAATAGTGTTCACCCAGGTAAATACGTCTTAATCCCATGACACAAACACAAAAACTGTTTTATGCAGGACAAAGTGGGTACAGAGCAATGCAGACAGACAATGATTTGATAGATTGTGCTCTGATAAACTTTGCATATCATAATCTTTGCAGGGCCATCAACATATATACATATATACAGGGCAGTAGCAGAACCAGGATTATGACAAATACTGTCATGTCCCTGATGAAAGTTCACTAAAAATTGTTCACAGGACATTGTATTTAACCAAGGGGCTTCAACACGCACCGTTTTAACTGTATCAAACTTTCACCCATGTACACTGTCACCGTTAAATAGAAACTGAATAAAGTAAAATAAAATAGAGAGCTAGTTTTCCAAGAATCACAATGCATGAATTAATCAATAATATAACTTTGTTTACATCTCAGAGGAACAACTTGGGGATGAACGTCTTTCGGAGTTATATACACTCTGAAGTAGATTTGAAGTTCCTGTTTTGGGACAGACAGAATAACACACCTTTTGTTGTGTTTTCTCTGTGTCTCTCATCAGACTGCCTTTGATGTTTTGATGCTTTGATACTGCTGTCGTCTCCAGCGATGTTGCATTCTCTGTGTGGAACAGACAAGTGGTCTACTGTGAACTGAAGCCTTTTTACAACGTGGGCACGGCTGATCGCTAAGATTCAGGCAAGGCACACATGGTGCCCGGAGTGAAAATTCACTCATTAAAATATTCTGTGTGTGTGTGTGTGTGTGTGTGTGTGTGTGTGTGTTTGTATGTGTGTACATGTGCGTGTGCGCTCATGTGCATATTCTTAGTGAATGTGAGATGGATGGCACCCATCAAATGTAGACAGATGTCGCAATTCCCTTTGTCACCAACACCAGTAAGTGCCACAGTTGCTGTGCATGGCTATGCAAATGCAAAAGCAAGACTGACTTGTACTTTTATTCTTATAATGTGAGCAATTATCCTCAAATTGCCTCTCACCAGGAAGAAATTAATATTTATGAGAAAAGGAAATCCAATTGTCTTGACAAAATAAAAAATAGAATGTTGAAAGTAGACTTATAGAGTTCTACTTGAATTGTCTTGAAAGCAAATTTAATGGACATTTTCTGTAGCAGACCTGACAGAAACGAGGTCAGCCCGCCCCTGTGTCAGCCTGACTGAGCACACTGTGCGTTAGTCCATTTGGCCTCTTGCTGATGGGCTGAAATGCAGATGCTTGCGTTGCCAGATCTGCCTGTCTGGCCATCCGTAAGGGATGCAGGAATGCCACCCCTCTCCCTCCCCCCTCTCTTTATATCCTGATGGCTTGCTCATCAGCTCTGCGCTCGCATGATGTCACTGGCTGGGAACAGGTGTTGCCATCACACAACACATTAACCACAGTTATGCAAATCCTAGCAGGTCCCTGGGCTGGTATGGGCTTGCTGGGGTTGGTCCAGAACTGGGTTGAGGGCAATTTGGCCAGTGGGGCATCTCTAAAATGGCTTACCACAAAGCAGCCAGGGCATTGGAGTACATTATAGCTTTTTGGGGATCGAACACTTGTAATTCTGCAAGTGTAATTCTAATGACATTTTTAAGGTAATAGCATTTAAATAGACAATGCTGTGGAACTAGCTATCAAGCTTCTAAAGTAAATTGTGGTTTCACCTGACTCAGATAACATAATGCAGCTGCATTACTATGCAAATGACTGCTGGTAAGGAGCTATAATAGAAAACTCAATAAATGTTACTGTTGTCGCAGCATCTTGGCATAATTTCTAAAATCGTCTTGAGGCAACGCTTGGCACCACAGACAGTCTTAGCTCACTAGCTTTGAAATTACATTTCACAGTTAAAATGCTCATTTCATAGATTTATATGTGGTTACATTACATTTAACTTATATAAAACCTTTTTTCAAAGACTGAAATATGTCATTAGGGAAATCTGGATTACATTATGGATGCTATTTCAACTTGGACATCTACCTCCTAAAATATTTCTCAAAATGAATATCTCTCAATTTTAGAGAACAGAACGTTAGTCAAACAAATACAGAATTTACAGGAGAATTGCTGCAGTCAGACTGGTCAAATGTGTTTGATATTTCCCAGCCAGTTTGGCTCTGTAGTCCCCCCACTGTTTTCTGTCCATCTGATGGAGGCAGAACAGAGAGGCCTGTTGATCCTACCATCTGACCATCAGATAGACCTCGTTATTTAAAAATGATGGGCTTGGAATTCCCTAGCTCTTTGAATTTTCTGCCATCAATACCCACAGTAGAAAAAAGTACAATTATATTCCCTAGTAATTGGACCTCTCTCTTTCTGTCTCTCTGTGTGTGTCTGCCACTGGTGTTTTCTTATCCGTTGACTTTTATACCGAGCAGAGTTGTGTTTTATGGCAGGGGGTGATGTTTGCTTAGTGATAGGCCGTTCATGTAGGTCCCTTTTGCCATGCTCTCCCAGTGTGGGCTGGTCAGCCTGCCAAACACCACACAGCCGCCCAGCTCCCTCTCACCACCAGCATGGAGGCCACGGCTTTACACCGACATGACAAGCCGGCGCAGAAAGCAACCGCCAAGGGCCGGGAGAAGGTACTTCAGATCTGTCTCTCAGTTTCATTTCTGACTCTTTTTAGATCTGACCTGTTTTTAGATCTGAACTTCATGATGTTATGAGGGATGGTGTCAGCGGATTGATGATTACAGCCTTTCCGATATCTCTTTTGTATTAACATGAATGAATGTGAAAATGTTTTGCTATGTAATATTAATCAAAGGAGCATTTATGGTCATGTCAATAATGTGGATTATTGATGCCCCTGTGATGTGCAGAGGACCATGAGCTTCCAGGAGCTCACCCGGGGCTTCAGCCACTTCACCCTGCGTACGTCCTTCAGGAGGAAGTTTGGAGAACGCACTGGATTCACTGGCAGTCGGACATTGACTGTTACAAAGGTGACACTTAGTGATTTACTTTGTGACCTGCTCCTCTCTTTGCCTATTTCCTTTTTTCCCCTCCCTCCTCAGATGATCGTATTTCTTACTGCTAACATCACTTAGTAGTTATCTGTGCAAAACAAGCTTTTACATATCTGAAAGTTTGGGATTTTGGATTGTGTAAATTTGGATTGTGTTGCTCTTTTGATTGTAGTATCATTGTATACGTCCTCTAATTAGGAACAGTCATTGACGACCCTTTTAGAGAAGGCGCGGCACATTGGTCTGACACTTACCCTTGTCTGTGTCAAAGTCAAAGAGGTTTCAGTGTTTATGAAGAGTGCCCACACATCCTCTTGTGGCATGTCGCCATGGTAAGACTTCCTGCTCAAGCAGGAAGTGACTGTGAGCTTGCTGTGAGACTGTCAGCACAGACATTTTAAGACTTAGTGTCTCAGGGTGTCCTCAAAGCTCTGAGTTTTTTCATGAAATTGAAGATATGTCCTTAAAATTGAACAACTCAGGGATTTCCAATGGGCACAAGGTATGGCCATGATGGTGTGTTCTTCGAATATATTTTTGTGTCTTTGTGGGTGTGCCTGCCTACGCATGTGCGCGATAGTGTGTGTGTTATGTGTGTGTATGTGTGTGTGTATGAGCTTACATGTAACTGAATTTTGTGTATTGATATACTTCATAACTGCCATATAGTGGACCAATACAACCAATGCAATTTCCTTGGACAGTTTGAATTAAAGTCTAAACATCAAGTTTTTGCTTGATCTAGGGTTTAAAAAACATTTTCTGAAGAGCAGACAAATATGTTCCTCTTTTTGCATGCCGTTGCTCGATGCAAAATGATCACAATATGTCCTTCCTGGGAGCAGTCTCTTTTGCGGTTGTATTTTGAGTGAGGGGCCAGGCCTGTCTTAGAAGGTTTTTGGAAAAACAGGGTAAACCTGTAACAGAGCCAAAATGTTGTCTCAGGATAAATGTTTTTCCTGATCACAGTGGAAACTGTGGATTCTACCTCCATTATTCATGTGATTGATGCCACTAACCGTCACTTCCAAGTGGAGCCGTTTACAGATAAAGCATTAGGCAACGATATTTGTTTAAAATTATGTTTTTTTCATCCCAAAGCAACACTTTGAAATGTCAAATTTGTCTTTTATTTTTTGGCCAGTGACTTAAAGTAGCAGAGGAAACGATTTGCCTTGTTTCAAGGGATTTTCTGAAGGAATATTTTCTGAAGGAATATTAAGTACTTGGAGTGGAGAAAATAGTCGGTTTGCCAGTCACATGCCAAATTGTAAAGGAGACACTAATGCATTTCCAACGGACCCATGAGACTTATTAAAGAGGGTTATGAATAATCAATATGAATAGAGTCACATTTTAAGAAATGTCAAGCTTATTTATATTTATTTATTTATTTCTGCACAACATTTCAGACATTGTGCAGAGGCCTAGAGATATATATCAATGTCAAAAGGCCTTTTCAGTTCTATGTTTTGTTCCCCTTATTCCCTGCTGGCTCTCTTGCCAGTCATAACAATCCTAAAAAATAGAAGCAGGGTTTGGACATCTGTGTGTACTGGGTGTGCGCTGGGGGGTGGAGGGGTTCATGGCAGGTCAGGCGCATTTTTGTTTTTCACTCGAATATTGTCAACATATCTTTCAGTGCAAGAAACAGAGCATGGAGGGCAAGTTGCGGCTGGTGTGCTGTAGTCAAAAGCCACCTTTCATATCGAGCGCAGTTCACAGGCCTTCTCTGCGCATTCATATATGGACACAGCTTCCGTGACGAGGGAATCCGTGAACCCCGGTTGCGTGCTACGTAGTGTTGCAGATGCAGTGTGGTGCAGATGTCTGTGAAGAAACCGCAGCTAGTTTAATGTTGGGATACTTCCTGTTTATGGGCTGTCCTTTATCGGCTTGGAAAATGTGCAGTGATGAAAATGTTTCACTTTTGTTTTTTCACAGACGCTGGCAGCATCAGATGGAGGTGAGTTTGCAACGGTTCTTTTGAATAATTGTTATGTAAATTGCAGACAGTATGCCGTTTACAGAGCTGACCTTTGACATATGTATGCAACAGTGATATGGAACAATGATGGCTATTGAACATGTGGTCTGCAGTGCCTCTTTGAACACTGTAATGTAACGAATGATTATCTAAACACATTTCCATAATGGAAAACACTTTCATCCTGACAGATAGACAGGTAGAGTGTGCAATGGCTGATATTATTGCCACTATCGGCATTTGATAGTTTACAGATGATCCCTAAGAATTGAATGTTTACTCTGTAGAGCTACAAGTACAAAGAGGGTGGAATGGAGGAAGTACTGTGCGGTAAAGTACTTCTTGAAGTTATTATTGTACTGAAGGGGTAAAACCAGGAGTTCATTTATGTTCAATAAGGCGTGCTATACTTTTTGAAGCTGTAGAAGAGA
>NW_027468870.1:7164203-7196703 GCF_046254945.1 Alosa pseudoharengus
AGGAGGCATCGCAGACGTGGACATAAGCTCCCCTGGGGCTGGGTACAGAACCAGAGGAAATGCCAGACAGAGGAACCCTGGCCTGCGCAGAACTTACGACATGGACGGTATAGGACAGACATTACAGTTCTTACAGTTTGTGACTAAGAAATGCATTGTAATCCCATATCTATTAATGCAAGTGTTTCATTCTAGTGTTACAGTAATATTACCGGGTAATAGACCCAGATGTACGTACATTTGCGAAGGTAGCGTTATCAGCGCCATGGCCAACCCACTGAAACCGCACACTATGACACTTATGTTAACGTCGTATTTATCAAACCTGCAGTTCATCGCATAAACAGCAACGTTCTCCGCCCCCTACTGCAATTTCCGAACGTTAACAACTGAACGACATACTTCAACCACAAGAGCAGTTGAATGAAGTTAACTGATGACAACATTAAAAGGAATAAACGTTTAGCGATCATGAAATAATACCAGAGACTTTCTAATGAGGAGACACAGCACTCAAAAGATTCTCCATAGAAATGCATGGGGTTAGTTTGTAACGTCAATATGGCCGTTGTCTACACATATCCCACCCCTTCCTCGGCAAAACGTCGACATGTGAATACATTGAGCCAATCATGTGGTGTGATGTGAATACATTGAGCCAATCATATGGTGTGTTGTGAAGACATCTTCCCAATCATGTGTTGTGAACTCGCTGCTGGAGCAAGATTGATGTCGTGAAGCCTTGCGCACTCGCATTTCTGCTGAAAAGGATGCCCGATGAGTGCCCAAAAAGCGTTGCTATATAGACGCCGAGTGGAGGGACTTGCCTAAAAGGACTTTGATAATACAATGCATGATGTCAACAAGCAGGGAGATAATGAAGAGCAGTAGTTCTACTCAAACTTCTTGTGCACATACAAACTACTTGTGCACATAGGCTATGGAAGAGTAGTCAAATCTAGCAAGTAGGAAAGTTTAAGTGGATGACGTGAAAGTGAAAGTAAGACATTCGAAAGCCCAACGAAAATTAAGGTTGCTTTTGATATAGTACAAAGATGCAAAACTGGTGCTCTAAATAGCGATTATGTTGTCTTTGAAAGGTTCTCGTATTGACACATTTAACCACAAGCATTTAACACCTGCTTTTACATGGCGGAAATATTTAGGCGCAAAATAGACTTTCATGGGCAGTTTTCGTACAGGGGAATACCTATTTAGGCGCATTTTAAGCTTCTCCTCCCATCTTTTTACACGAAACTCCCACTTTCCCCTGACCCTCCTATGAATCGCAATTTGACATTCTTATCTCCTGTGACAGGCAGTCTGCGCTTTTACCTCAGTGCGGCCTGTTTGTACATACCTCACTATTTTTTTACGTGCATGTTGTGAAACAAATACGCCTGAAGTGGGTTCATGAAGCGTTCATTTTAAGCATAAATTTACGCAGCCACCATGTCAGCACATTCGCCAGTTCGACTGATAAAATAAGCATCGATTGAATGGATTGATGGATGGATAGATTGAAGGATGGATGAATGGATGGATAAATGAATGTCTTGAATTTTCCCTTGGGGATCAATAAAGTATCTATCTATCTATCTATCTATCTATCTATCTATCTATCTATGTATGTGTTGATGATGGATGGATACATAGATAGATGGAAGGAAATGTGGCTGGATGACTGGATAGATCGATGATGAATGAATGGATGGACGGATGGATGGTGATATTCATCATCCTTCTAACTCTCTCCCCCTGGCCTTGGAGGGTGTGCAGGCCTGGTGGAGCTGCTGAACAGAGCCCAGTGGTGCAGCGCCGATGACCAGCGAGGGCCGCTGAGCAAGGAGCATCTAATGCTGCCCCAGTTCCTGCAGCAGCCCCTCCCCGAGGAGACGGCCGAGGAGGACGACCAGGACCTGGGCAACAGACTGGCCGAGGAGAGCCAGTCGGACTCTGGCTCCTCCAGCTGCCTGCCACAGGTGGCAGACCAAGGGCCTGTGCCCGGCTTCGCTTCAACCTCAGCTCAGGCCGATGCGATGCCCTCGCTGCCCCCTACGGGGGTGGAGGTTCCAGGCGAGGCCGGGTCCACAGATGGACTGTCTGACAGCCAGAATTCAGGCCCTGCCCGAGAGACCGTGGTCTGAGGGCCAGCATGCGTTTCAGCCAGACTGGACCGACGTGACAGCCCTTGGCATATTTTTACATTAACTACAGTGATTGTTTGTTGACAAGACGAATATTTATTTGGGAATGACTGGAAATGTGAAAGATGGAAGTGTTGTGCCACTTTGTATTCATTTTGGTTGATTTTTCATTTCCTGGGAGATTCCAGATATCCCAGTGCGGCTGAATAAATAACATATTTTGTATTGCAATATTCAGATATTGCTTACGTGGAGTAGAACCCAAAACTACTAAGATGTTTTCAGAAAACGGTACATGTCAGTCAATGAGCAGATGGCACAGAAACTGGAATGTCAGAATACTGCACTGTAGTATCTACTCTCTCTCTTTCTGTCTCTCGTGCACAATATCTCATTCTGTCTGGCAGTCTTGGTCACTGCACTGTAAAGTTATTATGTCAGGGATAATGTTTTGTCCACCGGTCATTATTGGAAAATAACAGCACACTGACGCGGAGGAGTGGACTGCAACAGGACATGTCTTACAACCTTTATTTAAGCTAGTGTGTAGATGTGATAGACAAACATAAAAGTCAATCAAGGCTCCATCAAGTACTTGGGGTTTCTTCTGATGCATAGCCTTGTGTTTGAAATGAAGAACCAACCCTTGGGTGGATTTGTAGCTGTGACCTGAGAGAGAGAGAGAGTGGACCTGCGCTCATTGTGAGCAGGGTAAATGTAACCTGTACAAGACAAGTGTTTCAGTATTACTTTATCCTTCAGCAGGTCTATGCCGTCACTACGGCTTCCAGATGGCACTGATGCTGGGTACTCTGGTCCAGACTCTGATGTATCGCAAGGGCAGATGCCAGCTTAGCTGTGCGTGCCTTAGGAGTACCCTTACCTGGTGTTGAGAGTGATAGAAGAATAAATAAAATCTTCATTTGAGTTTTATATTTCTGCATCATAGTACATTTTTGACCTGCATTGCATGTGTTTCATATTGGCAGTACATCTTCAGACAATGCCATGTGGCAATATTGCTTTGTCAGTATTCATATATGAGGCATTTGTTATCAAATAGATTATTTTACTATAACATAAGAGGCTGGACTATGGAATGCACCTATAGTCATTTTTGTAAGTCTGAGCACACACACACACACACACACACACACACACACACACAGATGGTGCATTTTTAAACACAGAAATCAAATCAATTCACTGAGACATTTTCAAAAGCATTAAAATCAAGACTGCATACGTGAGGTGTGTAGCAAGAGTGAGAATGGGGAGGGCTGGGTAGGGTAAACAGAAAGATAAAACAGAAAAAAAAAAACCCACACGTTCAGGGAGGAGGGAGGGAGAGAAGGAAGGAAGGGACAGCAGGTTTTGGTACTTGTATTCCCATTGCCTGGGCGTGCAATCCTCTGGTTCAGCGGTGTGTCATCCCTGTAGCGGTTGGAACCCTTCAGCATCAGTGCGACGTCGGCATCGTGTGATGCTGAGTGAGGAGACGCTGTCCAGACGCTGTTTCATGGGGAGAGAGGCATCGCGTGGACTAGACTCAGCTGCCAAGCACACAGAGGTAAGGCTGCTCTGCCACACACAATCACAGTGATTTTTGCTGCTTGTATTAGTTTGATTTATGATACACCATTTTCTCTAACAGCCCATTTTAGAGTCTGCAGGAGTAGCCACTGTCTGTGTCCGGTGGCATGGTCAGTTTCTATAGTTTAAACAAATGCGACAGTACCGTCTCTAAGAAAAAAATAAATAAATAGATTATTGCCATTGTACTCTTAAATAATTGCAGTTGCCTTTGCATGGCCTAGTTACTGGCAAAGCAACAGATGCTATGTGATGTCATATGTGCAACAGATGCTTTGAGATGCAGTTATTCTGGAGAAAACATATTTATCGTAGGAGTGTGTATATTATGGAAATATAGATCGCTGTATATGGCAAGCTGGAATGTTGAAAAGTGTTAATCCAAATGTGTGATATTTGAATTGATGATTTATGAACAAGGTTAGAGGAGCAACAAGTGGAAAGTGTGTTACTTTATCACAAAATATCTCACAAAATGTCAACAAGTGTTTTTCCACATTATCCAGTATCAACAAGCATGATTGTGTTAGAGGATTGATTATGATGGAAGTTTAGATGAAGTGGTACCCATTTCCATTGTAGGGTGGATATTCTATGCTTAATTTCACAGACAATAGCTTGTAAAACTTAATGTTTTGAAGTTTTGTTGTTTTTTTTCCTTCAAGTTTTATCCTTCTGGAAAAAATCCAAAATATCCCTCTCCACCTAAACATATAGATGGAGTGTTATTTTATGTCCCATTACAGTCACCAGACAGAATAGCCACAGTTTATAGGCTATTTGAGAGATCCCACCCAAAGAGGGCATCTCCCCAATAGTTCTGTTCCTATGTCTTCCTGTGGCAGTCTGTTGCCATGGTGACATTCCATCTGCACTAGCATCCCTGAACCGTTTTCCCGGGCATGAGTGTGATGCGAATATGCTGCTAAAATGAGATTACTGAAAAGAAGTTGATGGGAGTAGTTTTAACATTTGACTACACACACACACACACACACACACACACACACACACACACACACACACACACAGTAAAGCACACACAGGAGCTCATCTGCATGTTAAGGGCTTAGAGGGAACACAAAGTGTTGTGAGTCACTGTTTGTCCAAATGCCATCTGCAGCCAACTTCCTCCTTTCGTTTTCAGAGTTCTCTATCTGAAAGCAGCACACTTGGGTCTGCAGACATCAAGAAACAGATCGCAGCTGGCACTTATGAATTCTCAAAAGACAACAAATAAACATCCTCAGGAGGCCATCTGAATTTAATGTTTACCTCCTGTGCACCTGGGCCTGTTGTCACAGCTGACACATATTGCAAAGTTCATGTCACAAATGAGTAATACATTTCTTGTAAATGGAACCAACCAAGAATACACACCCATTACCATAAAATTCCACATCAGCCTGTACAATTCACCGCAGCCGCCGTATTACGCTTGCTTCATGTTCTTCATCATCAGAAGATCAGCTGGCCTTACTTTGCTCATGTAGGTGGATGCAGCATAATATTTACACCACCACACTATTTTGCTGGAATTGTCAAATTAAGTTAATCGCTTACATAGAGGCTTATCTAAGAGTACAGGCAACATCTCTGAACGCGCTGGCTGCCCATGACTCAGCGCTATGAAGAGATTTCTTTTCTCCGCTCCTCTCCTCGTCCTCCTCCTCCTCTACCTCTGGAGTCAGTTATTCACACTTTCTTTCACTCTAAAAGCTGCAATTCTTTACCTTTCTTTCCATCATAGCTTCTGAGTGCACGGCTTAAAAAAAGACAAGGACAATGAACTCCCACACTCACCATGTGTCAGTAAAGCCAGTAAAGCCTATGGGTGTGTGTGTGTGTGTGTGTGTGTGTGTGTGTGTGTGTGTGTGTGTGTGTGTGTGTGTGTGTGTGTGTGTGTGTGTGTGTGTATGTGTGTGTGTGTGTGTGTGTGTGTGTGTGTGTGTGGTGGCAGTGGTGGTGGTGGGGGGTGGGCCATGGCCTGGTCTGAGTTCCTGATATGGGATTACACAGTGAAGACAAATTTTCACAGACAGGTGTAAGTGAATGACTAAAAGGTGATTGGTCCTATTCAGAGGCGTATAAAGATATCTTTGTATGGCTCTGGTCCTATTCACTGGTCCTCACTTCACTTCACTGACCCCTTGTGTTGTAGTTAGAGTTGCACTGCGGCAGAGGTGCATGAATAAGGCAGTGGCGTGCAGCATCTTTACTATGCACTGTGTTGTATTAGTAGAAGTCTGAGCCCTTGAAAACTATGGAATCCAATTGACTGACGGCTGTAATAAGAGTGTGTTCCAGGTAGCCAGTGGTGTGGAGCAGAATGAAAATATCAGGATTTCATCATTGCTGCAGTACATGTGCAACAATTTTGTGTGTGTTTGCTCACATGGTTGGATAAATATGTTTCATATCTTTTTTTCTGCACTAAGGAAAGGCTAGGACCAGGACCAAGCCAGATATTCAACTGAAGCCAGAACCAAGTCGACAAAATCTTGACCACAGTTATGGACCAAACAGAGGCAAAAGTGAGTAGGCTACTTATAGATTTATATATCTATTTATTTATTTGTTTGTTTGAATCAAACTTATGTCCCAGTATTTTCTCAGGTATTAAATCCTGACTGTAGATTGTGATAGACTCCTTTTGAACAGATCTCCTTTCCAACTATTTAGTAAAGGATAAGTGAACAATTAGGCTTTATTACTAATATTGATTCTGAATCTAGAGAAACTTGTTTGAATTTAAGCATATATGTATGAATAAAATACACAACATGTATTTGAAATGTGATTCAATCAGGCGCAGTCATCTCCACAAAAACAGTCTGCCAAGAACAGATCCAAATCCACAGAAGAGGAAAATCGATCAAAGAAGGTATGTCCTCTGCGGTACACCCACCATGGCAGAACCTGGCATAGCTGCCAAGCTGCATGGCATGCTGTGTGACTAACTGATGAAGATAGTTATCATCTGATATGCTTGACTGAAATAATACAGCATCGTGTGGCAGAGCATAGCTGTCATTGTCCTTGTTCCTAGATCCCATTTCTGCATGTCACTAGTGCCACCTGGTGATCAAGGTTGACACAACAGAACAAACTCTTAAGCTGAGCATGTCAGAATCAGAAGTGGGTTAAGTGGTATTCATCCTCTCCTTCTCCTCAGAGCTTCCACACACCCCAGAAGTCTCTTCCTGTGCAGCCTGACACTGAGAATCCCAAGATGGATCCAGCACCGCCTACTTCTTAGAACACTTCTCATCTTATACTCATTTGTAATGTATGTCGTGTTCTTTGTCAATCATGGTACCGTAAGCCATATGTAATAACAATAATGCTCTAAATGAACTTGAGGTGTTAATGGGATGTATCAGTGCAAGGGTTCCGTAGTGGTCTTTATCAAGTTTTTAGACTTCCTCATCCTCCCAGTATAATGCATTATATACGTTCTTACTCAACTCTTGTGCAGATTCTGTCTGATTTCTTTTTTTTTTTTTTTACCATGCAGTCATTGTTTAGTGGGGTTTAATGATTGTGAATGATTCCCATGGAGTTGCACAGATGCCCTTTGATCTTCAGGCAGAGAGGAGAGAGCCAGAGGCTCTGGGATGCTAACTGAGGGAGGAGGACTGGGCTGGCAGCTGGTGCTGTCCAAGTAAAGCGCTCACCCCCCCCCCCCCCCCCCATCCCTACAGACACCTCACACTATGGCTCCTCTGCGCACTGAGGGATAACAGCAAGAACAGCAGTGGCAACAATTCTAATATATATGATATGATATGCAAATACAAAAAGAAAATGATAATGACAATGTCCTGCACATGCTGTGACAAACAATATGCCATCGGGTCACTTGTAGTGAATGTGTGAATATCTGGGCAGAAGTTATACAGTATTTGCTCATGGATATCTTCTTAAAGATAGTGAAAGATATCACACTAATCTCCGCAGACACAGGAAATATAGAAAAAATCGGACTTTTCCATTCAACAACTTTGGCATAAAGCTAATATTACAGGAAAACTGTACCAATACTACCTGTACTACATTGTCTTTGCCGTTTCTGAATTGGTTTTGTTTTTGGTTGATGTACTTTGGTATGTATGTGTAATCATTTCCTGTCGCTATTTAGCACTTCTTCTTATGTAGTATGATTCACAATTCTCCTCCATGGCATGGAAAACAATCTGTTCTAACATTTTGTCATTTCATCTTTTATGTAGGCTACTACAAAACAAAGCTAATGTGGATTATGTCTCACTCATGATTGGGCTCAAAATGAGTTGTTATTTGTGATGGTGTCTCTGTGTGTGTGTGTGTGGGGGGGGGGATGTCTGTGTAAAAGAGAGAGATAAAGACAGATAAAGACAGCAATGTATGACATCAGCTTTTTACATTTCACAAGAGGTAAATTTGTAAAGGTCACACACACACACACACACACCCACACCGACTTGATCCCGTTTAACACCAGTGATACCTGCATGATATGATTACACATTGTACAAAACAATGGCATTAGATATGCATCAGCCTACCCAATTTCAAACTGTAATCAAAGAGATGGGAGACAACAGTGTTCCTTTAATCTGAATTACACTGACTTACAGTGAAACCACATGAGGTCATACTTTTACACAAAGAGCTAATCCAACCACAAAATCCTACATTATGCTAAATCATCTTGCCCATATTACTAATAAGAACTTACTGTGTGCCAATACGTTCCCCTTTGTATTCAATTTCATAACATGTAACCATGTGTGAAATATACTGGATGATAAGTTACATGGTTCATAGCAGTGTTAAATATTACCTTATGCGTAAGGTAACTCCACTGCCTTTCTTTCAATCATCTTCAAAGTCTTTGGATCTTGGTTTTGACAAAGGTAAGAGCTCTTTCCTTTCAGCTCCTTGTGTGTCCAAAGATATTTTTACAATAGCCTTCTAGGGGTTGTTTTTGAAAATGAAGACTTTCATTCCACAGAGCAAATGGATTTCCTGACAGTCATGATTTAGACATGTGCTTATCGAGGCATTCCATTGCATCAGATGACAGATACTCTGACTGACATGATGAAACTATTTCCACACATGAATAAAACCTGCTTGAATAACACAGAAAGAGAGAGAGAGAGAGAGAGAGAGAGAGAGAGAGAGAGAGAGAGAGAGAGAGAGAGAGGAGCCAACTAAAGGAAATTGATGACTTCTTTCATAGAACAGCCTTTCATAAGGCTTTTCAGAATCAGACAGGCATTGAACAGTGGGTGATCAGTCTGCCCTTATACATTTGCATGCTGTAGTGTAGACACTGCTGTGTCTGTTTTAAAAGGAAGCAATTGCTGCTCTGTCTCTGACGCCAAATTAGATACATTTACATTGCCTCTCAGATTTTAACCTCAGGGGGAGTGTTGACAGGGATAAAAATAACACTTTGCACCTGCTGGGAAATGGAGAGAAAAACATGACGCAAAAAAATACAATATTTTTTCATGTTTCCTCAAATACCTGGTGCCAAATCGATGGCCTTTACATCTACCTTATTCCGTCCTCATAGAATCACCGCTGCTTGATGCATCTAGGAGGCTAAGTGGACACCGCTACGCAATTCAGAAACGGGTCTCCATAGTAACATGCCTTTCCAAGACTCGCCACATGTCCTGGTGGACCCCAGGCCCCCTAATTCCCAGCATGCCTTGCAGGGACACCAGGATGACTCATCTCCCCATAAAACTACAGAGGTGTCCATTAACCAGCATAGTGGACAAGGTAGATTGAGTCACCACACAGAATAGCTTTGTTTTGGTCTGTTCATGTCCATTTACTGTTTTGGTCTATGAATCCATTTTATAAACCTAGACCCTTTTGTAATTATGCGATAATTGTGTCACTAAAATGTAGGGCAGATCATTCACTGCAGATGCCTTTCACTGTGAAAGCCATTTCATACCACTGAGAAGAACCACACAAATGGGGGTCTTGTTCGTAAATACAGTAGTATCATAGTTAGGATCTAACGTCACACATTTGCTGGCAGGCTCATGCCGTGGCCATGAGGGAAGACTGACCTCCATTCTCACGAGCCTGTCCAAGGTCCCTGTGCTCTTCCTGCTCCTCTACATGTTCATCTGCTCTCTGGACGTGCTCAGCTCAGCCTTCCAGCTGGCCGGCGGTAACCTGTGCACACCACACTGCCCTGCCACTGTCTCCCTTTCACGCCTGTTTTAGACACAGGCAATCCAAAATGAACATCAAGCTTATGTTGTTTTACTTCAAGTTTTCTTTCAAAAGATACACATTTTTCTCTGGCAAGATTTTGGAAATTGTATGTCAGTTGTTGTTATGCTAACATGAATTGAAATCAAAAAACTTACACAACTAATGTACATCCTGCGTTCACTAGAACAGTGTAAGTGAGACATTATTGGACTTCTTGACCTTTAAAGTCAACTAAGGCATGTCCTCTTAAGTGTACCATGTGGGAAATGTATGTAAATGACATAGTAACAGTAGCTTTATCAGTTCTGCACATAACTGAGTTACTATAGACAAGGCACAAATAGCACCATAAGCCTGTCATAAGACTAAAGCGACACAAAAGACTACAGATATTTCTGTAGCCATGTCGCATTTTTATCTTGAAGGTTTTTCTTCAATTAGGAAGTAATAAATACAACACCCTATGTATGGTGGCAATATGTAAGTTTAAATAAATAAGTTTGCCCCCTAAATAGTTAGAGATGCATGTGATGCACATCTTTTTTCTGTTTCCTTCTCCTGTGCTCAGGAAAGGTTGCTTGAAAAAAAAGAATGCCAACCTGTCCGAATGAAAGACATTTTTAAAAAGAATGCCAACCTGTCCGAATGAAAGACATTTTTAAAAAGAATGCCAATCTGTCCAAAATTGTGACAGGACATCATGTCATAGTGGTATTGTAAGTTTGGACATCAAAGAATGACAAATCATTTTTCTCTCCCTTCCTCCTGTTCTCAGGCAAGGTTGCGGGCACCATTTTCAAAGAGAATGCCATTCTGTCCAACCCCGTGGCAGGACTGGTGGTTGGTATTCTGGTGACCGTCCTGGTGCAGAGCTCCAGCACCTCCACATCCATCGTCGTCAGCCTGGTCTCGTCTGGATGTGAGTCAAAGGAGTTAGACAGTAGCGAAGAGCTGCACTGCGTGTAGGCTTACTGTATTCCAAACTGGTCATTATATAATGCTCTCTGCAGCTCAGTTCAGCCAGGCTATGGAAAAAGTGGACTATGTCTACTGAATAAGTTTTCTGATTTTTCTTCCCTGGACAGTGCTTGAAGTGCAGTCTGCCATTCCTATCATCATGGGCTCCAACATTGGGACGTCAGTCACCAATACCATTGTGGCTCTTATGCAAGCAGGAGAGCGAGAGGAGTTCAGACAGTGAGCCAGGAGTTTATTTTGAGACCGCTTCATAAATCTATGCAAATCATACTGAGATGTCATGTCATACTGACATCTACAACCCCCCCCCCCCCCCCCCAAGCGTAACCTATGCAGTAGGCTATAAAGGCTCCTCTTAAAGCCAACGTCCCCTCTTAGATCCACAGGCGTTCTGCTTTTCTCTGTTTTATCTCTTTTTCATTGTCTTTAAAGGTAAAGGTTCCACAAGTGCCATACAAATAACCACTCATTAGGGTCATGCATTCAGCCTTTAAAGAAAAAACACCTTTAGGAACACAACTTTTTTAGAAATGAGGTTATTTGTAGTCTACCCCAAAGTTACGTAAGATAATAACCCTTGCCTTCTCTGTGCGTGCAATAACCCATCCTGACACTGTTACCTTAGCTTAGCATAGTTAATTGCAAGTGGGTTAGGAGAGTTTGCCTACAGCTAGCGTGTATTGATAAGAGAGCTAGGCTACCTGGTCTAACCCACTCCCAGAGACCAACAAAGAGCGTACAGTAATAGGCCTAGTTCTAAAGTGATGATGACTGAGGAACAGCTGTTGTGCTGCAGGGCGTTTGCGGGCGCCACTGTCCACGACTGCTTTAACTGGCTGACGGTGCTGGTGCTCCTGCCCCTGGAGGCGGCCAGCGGCCTGGTCAGACGCCTTTCCCACATCGCCGTGACCAGCCTGAGCCTCCACAGCGGGGAGGAAGCGCCGGAGCTCCTGAAGGTGGTCACTGAGCCTTTCACCAAACTTGTCATACAGGTGACCACATCACATTTGACCACACTACATTTTAACTACTTTATTTATGTCCGCAATTCATATTAAATGTACATAATGTTACGGCCGGCACGAGACCATAACATAAAAGAGGAAGGCGGACAAAATGGTTTGGTCAACCAAAATATATTTATTTAAAATATAAAATATTTATAATATTAAATTATTGCAGTTCACAAGATGTCTAGGGGAGAATTACAATGTATGTAAGTGCGTGGGTGTAATGCAAGCGTCAGTATGGTGTTGCAAAAGAGGAGTGAAAGATAAAGAAAGAGATAAGAAGTGTGTAGGAAAGAAATCTATCAATGTGTCTTCAAATTAGAAATGTGCCTAACCCAGAAGTGACCCAGCAAGAGAGAGAGCCAGAGAGAGAGAAACAACCCTGTATATAGCCCAACCCATTAACCCAGGTGTATACCATTAACCAATTAGTGGAAGCAAGGACACCTCTATCAGTGCATTGGCTATGCCAAGCCTGAAGAGGGCACAGGGGGTCGTAACAATAAGGACATAAATGTTACAGATACAGAACATTGCTAAGGCATGATCCACTAATGTGGATCTGATGACAATCTCAAACAGCAGATTTATGGATCCACACAACACCTTCTTCCCAGGGATGGATTACTGAACGGGCCTAGCGGGCCCAGGCCCAGGGGCCAAAGAGGTCAGGGGGCCCTGAAGCCCAAGCCTTTGCATGGAATCATTGCCTCAATATCAACAAATCAGGATGTAGGCTATGAATCTGATTGAATGTAGTATTGGCCATCCCCAAAATGCACCAGAATACAGGAAATCACATCAAACAAATAAAAAAAAATCTGGGGGAGGACCCCCAAACCCCCCCTCCCACATATACGACAATTAGTAGGGGCCTTTAATACATCTGGGCCCAGGGGCCCGAAAGCTCATAATCCATCCATGCTTCTTCTCCATATATGGCGACTTCCAATAATGGAGAATATTGAGCAGTATTTGGCAATTTGCTTTGCCCTTGCTTTTGTAAAGCCAACTATCTTGAGACCCCTAATGACAAGCCTATGCACGTGGCCCAGGCTGCCAAAGATAAGTACCAGATATTGACATTTCTAGCACACACAGACAGACAGACAAACAGACAGACACAGACACACACACACACACACACACACACACACACACACACACACACACACACACACACACACACACACATACACATTACACTGCTTCCTGCTCTAAACATTTTGTAATATTCAAAAAATCGCTGCCCACAGCTGGACAAGTCTGTCATCACCGGCCTTGCTATGGGCGACGAGGGGATGAGGAACAGGAGTCTGGTGAAGGTTTGGTGTCCTGGCAGCGTCCACAGTGTGAGAGCGAACCCCTCAGTCTTCCTCCATTACAGCACATACAACATATTTCTTATATTACTGGATTCATGTTGCTGTGCTCATGTTAAACTTTATTTTATCTGAATTGCAACAGATTACTTCAAATATATCTTCAGCAAACAGCACAGCTGAGAATGTGACTCTTGAAAGATATCATCAAAAATGTAAGCTCACGAAAACTTCACAAAAAAATATGTCTTCTTTATAATTGTGGCAATTTGTGTTGTTTATCTTATTTGAAGTGTGAAACTAATGTGTTTGGGAATTAATGTTCCAATAGAGCACAATATTTCCAGTCAGTCACTGTTTCATTTACGCCATTAGCATTTCAAATTTGCATCAAATTCCATTAGTTTGCTAGCATTAGGGTTCAAAACAGATCCAGGTAACCATAATCAAATGCAAAAACACATGCTGTGAGATGGTGAGGGGTCAGATTAAGATTTGTTTTCTGCTTTGCTTTGAGAGTTGTTTGATGAGGCCCTTCAGTACACCTGCATATCATCATCTCTGCCCTGTCTGTGATTTCAGTTAGACTTGCTGCTACACACATTCACTGTGTTCAGAACTTGTTCACCAATGCACATCAAAATACACATTGAAGAGCCGTATCACAGCGGTAGTGTCGGCATCTCATGTCATAAATAGGCAAGGTGTAGCAGGTTTATTATATATGACACTTATGTATTTCATATAGGGGCAATTCAATGTGCTTAACATAAACAAAAGCAAATAATTGTATATAATAGCAAATAAAAGTATAAAGGGAACTAGCGGAAAAATATAGTTTCAAAAGTAAAGTGCATGAAATTACTAAAAGCATAAAAACACAGAGTGCATCTGATAAATAGGAAGTGGTGTACATTTGATCAGTTTGCAGAGAGCGTCTGAGGACAGTTTGGTGTTAGATTTGAAACTGGCACATTTGGGGCATTTTTGATGTTATTGGTTACAAAGCTGAACCACCAGCTAAAAGCTGCTTCACAATGTTGAGTTCTGACGGCGGGTTTTACCCAACAAATATTTCTGCTGTGACTTCAGAGGTCTGGAAGTACTGCTGAAGCATGTCTGATAGGTAATTAGGTCCCATACCATTTAGTGATTTAAAAAAAAACTTTAAAGTCATTCCAGTGCAGAGACTTAAGTGTTGAAATAAGGCCACTTCTTTTCATTTTTGTATAACCATAGCTGCTGCATTTTGTATCACCTGCAGCTGTTTGATAGTCTTTTTAGGAAGGCCCAATACTGTAATCTACGCAGTCCCTAAGGGTACATGAGCAAAAAAGAGTCTCACATTTTTTTACTACTTTTCATGTGCTCACACGAAACCTTCATGTGTGCACGCAAAACTTTCATGTGTGCACATGAAAAGGTTTTGTGTGAGCACCTAAAAGTTTCCTGTGAACACATGAAAAGTAGGCTATTCATGCTTTGTAGGTTTTAAGCTACATAGGAGACCAATGGGCTTTACTAGTCTATAAAGACTTTGTTTGTAAGTTAACATAATATGTTACGCAGCATCATATACTAGGTTATCAATTTAAAGCGAAACCTGCTTTGAAACCTATTTTGCACCACTGTGAACATGCTCCTATTACGCAGAATGCAGCCCACTGCCACAGTCAGCAACGAGCTCCGGTTCATTAGAAAGGATGGCAGCAGTCTGTGTTTATGAACAATTTGTTATATTATGAGTCATGACACAAAAGTTTTGCATGCATGCGCACATGAAGGTTTTGTGTGAGCACATGAAACTAAGATATATTTTTTTGCTCATGTCCCCTTAGGGGCTCTGTAGTAATCAACCCTGCTGGAGATAAATGCATGACTGAGATTTTCTAAATCATGTTTTGATAAGAGCTCTATGCCTGGCAATGTTGTTGAGCTGGTAAACAGCTGTTATTAGTTGTTGCTTTCATGAGGCTCTTGAAATGGGCTCAGGTTCATGTCTGACCTGAGCTCATTTCCTCATCTCTCCCTCCCACTTATTTCCTGTTTACTGTCCTGTCCAATAAAAAAAAAAGAAAATTGAAAATACACTTGGTCTCCAGGCAGACATCTGTTTGTGGACTCCTCTCTGTCGGACCTGGCCGTGGGGATCATTCTCCTGGCCGTCTCTCTTCTGGTTCTCTGCACCTGCCTGATACTGCTGGTGAAGCTGCTCAACTCCTTACTGAAGGGACAAGTGGCCAAAGCCATCCAGAAGATCATCAATACAGGTGAGATAACAAAGAGTTGAGACAGTATCACTGCAGGCCAGTGCTGAAACAATCTCTGGTAATGGCAGTCTGGATTGTGATTATGGTCACGTTGGAAATGGGGTGTAAGATGAGATCGTTTCGTCATTTTGTCAGGATTGCTGCGACCATGGAGACGGCAACCCCCATCCGTGGCTTGCTGTAGTTGTTCTGCTGAATTAATGGGGCTCTTTCCTGTTAACATGTCTCCGCCCACCTTCACCTCTTTCCCTACTCAGATTTTCCCAGCCCCTTCGGCTGGCTGGCGGGATATTTGGCTATCCTCGTGGGAGCAGGGATGACCTTTGTGGTTCAGAGCAGCTCGGTCTTCACCTCCGCCATTACTCCTTTGATAGGTGAGTTACAGGGAAGAAGAAAAAAAAAGAAAGAAAAAAACAGTTTGGGGTGGGGGGGGTGGGGGGGGGGCAATGGTGGGCTGGGTGAGATTGTCTTTGAGGCCATGTCATTTGGAAAATCAGGAAATGGTGAAACCACTCTGAGAGATCCTCCCTGTGCTCATGGATAGCGGTGGTTAATATTTTAGCATTTGCTTTGCATTGTTTAACCCCACTGACTTTACCACCCGCGCCTCCTGCTTCAGTTACACGGTTCAGTCTGCATAACAAGCATGCATGTGCGATGCTTCATGTGTTTTGGGATTCATGTCATAACCACCCTAGATTTAGAATCTATGCCCTTGACCTGAAGCTAGTATACATTGAATGGAACAGTGTGGATGACCCAGCTAAGGTTTACATTTATCCTATGACTTCAATTCACCATAATCTCCCGGTAGCCAAGGGAACATAATTTAGTCATGCATTTGCATCCCATGATCGGTAATAATTAACTGTGCAGTTCATGAACTGTAGTTCAGCCTCTCTGGAAATGTTAAAGCTAATTATGTAGGAAAAGCGAGAGATATCTAATCCCTGGGGTTCAGAGTGAAAACATCTCTGACATCCATGTGAAGGGATAGCCTACCTTTCAAATAAGCTTAGGAAATAAGGCCACATACTGTCTCTGTGGACCTAATATAGGAAAGCCAGAATATCTCATTGATTCGTTGCATGTATGCCATAACTTTAGAGTACTTGAATTATATTATCAGGCTATTAATTTGACTGTAAAAAGCAGTAGCAGGGACCCTAAAAGTTGTGGGTTCAATTCCCGGCTGCCACCGGTGTGCGTTTAACAAGCAGATGTGTGTGGGTGTCAAGGTTAAGTTGAACTTAACCCCAAATTGCACTGGCCCTCATAATAATTGACATATGCAAATCACTTTGGATAAAAGGTTCAGCCAAATTAATAAGTAGGTAAGTAAAAGGACTGTAAAATCAGTAGCAATTATGCTACTCTACAACCTTATGAAATCATGATAATGGACTATTTTGTGGAAAATCTAATACCATTACCTTAGAGCCAAGACAATTACATTTTAATGAAGCTTGAACCACAATATCCTACATTTCTTTTAGATGCAAAGCAATTCCTCAACTGTTATTCCAGAAATGACCAGAAAGAAGCAGTTTGTACCAGTTAATTGTTGTTCTGAGAGATGAGGGCTACTCATGCATGAAATTGCCAAGAGGATGTTATTCAAGTGTGTACATATGTCTCAAAAGAAGAGGGTAAATGTATAATCTAACTTCTGCAGAGAAATAGAGATCACTACTGTAGTACTTGTGTGCACAAATTTGACTGTTTTGTTTGAGAAACAAATACCTCATTCTCTCAAGTGATAGCATCAATGGACAAAGTTCCATCAGTGCTAGTGGAGAGATTGCATGTTGTCCTCTCAGGCAGACTGTTAAAGAAACAATAAATGGGATTTAGTGCAAAACGGAACCAGTAGCAGAATATATCACACTTTGGTATCTTGAGACAACTGACAACTCGTAAATCTAAGGCTATCCCAAGTATTCATTCACCCGGAGGATTCACAACAGGACAGAAAAAGGAACCCCCCTTTAAAAACGTGCTGTAACTCTCTTGCAGGCCTTGGTGTGATCAGTCTTGAACGTGCTTACCCATTAACCCTCGGCTCAAACATGGGAACCACCACCACAGCAATACTAGCTGCACTCGCTAGCCCAGGTGACAAGCTAGCAGCAGCCTTCCAGGTGACCTTTGACTCCCTACTACTTCCTTGCTTGACTTTTAATTCTAAACCTTAGTTTTAAAAGTACTTATTGTGTCAATATTGTGAAAGTCTTGTTGTGTATTACGGAAGTAAACTGGGATGTCTCTCACTGCCCTGCCTTGCCCCTCAGGTGGCCCTGTGTCACTTCTTCTTCAATGTCCTGGGCATCCTGCTGTGGTACCCAGTGCCCTTCACTCGCCTGCCCATCCGCATGGCCAGGTTCCTGGGAGACCAGACAGCCGCGTATCGCTGGTTTGCCGTTCTCTACCTGATCCTGTGCTTCCTCCTTTTCCCCTCCATCATCTTTGGCCTCTCCATGGCAGGGTGGCGCGTGATGGTGGCCACCGGCGTCCCTGTCGTCGCAGCTGTTCTCTTTGTCGCTGTGGTCAGCCTGCTGCAGGCACACAGGCCACAGTACCTGCCCGCAGGGCTCAGGACCTGGGCCTTCCTGCCCGTGTGCTTGCGCTCCCTGGAGCCCATGGATGCCCTCATCGCCAGAGTCACACTAAGCTGCACCCAGAACACATGGCGGGGACAGACCCGTGGACAGCCATTAGGAGAATTATGTTCTGCACAAAGAAAAGCTGATGGACTGATTGAGGTTCCCGCTGCGACACCAGCCAGTCATATCAGCATCAACAGCATAGAGGATGGCAGGAGCACCTGGCTTTAATGAGCCATCGCACAGATCAAGCTACAGGACCAAATCAAGCCTCTATTATCACTGGCTATCAGAGAGAAGACACACAAGACAGGGGCTTTGAGGCAAAATTAGCATTTGTGTGATAAGTGGGGTGCCTTGCTCATGTAAGGAGCCTGCTCTGAATGGCCCTAACCATGGTCAGTCTGTTGTTTCTTTTCAATTTTATTGACTGGCTGATGAATGATATTTGATGTAACAAAGTTACCTTTGCATGTAGTTGAAAATAGGTCACTCTTAAATAGCTACCATCAGATATAATTGACTTTCATTGAAATATATTGTGCTCTTGTCAGTTGTCATGAATGCTTTATGTAAGTGCCATGTAGCCTTATTAGACCTGATCTAGAGAGGGCTTTTATTCTGAAAGATGTGGTATTGTTGGTGGAGTATTTCTCCAGTATACATACAAAGAGCATCTCATTATAACGTGTCTTTCTCTCTTGGAAATGAACTCATTAGTCATCTTCAAAGCCGTGTAAGACCCTCACTGTGCTAAATAAATCACGGTTTCGGTAAGAAATAATTACATGGCAATAAGCACAATGACTTCTTCATCAGAAATCTTCTCTGAGCTTTCTACGGCAATCACCAATTCTAGTTTGTGCGTGCCTCTTTCATTATAACAAGATCTCTTTAGCATAGTCATTACAATGATCTCTCTCGGAGAACTCAGAAATAGCTTAAAAATAATCGTCTCTCAAAAATGGCAATGCAGATGAAATAATACAAATCATTTTGCATGAGGTAAGCAGTTTTTGGTGCTGTATTAAAATGGAAAATATGATGAGGATTTAACATACTGTAATAAATGGCCTGATCCAGTGAAAACACAATTTGAAGTGGCTTTTCCCGAGTGCTTGGCACTTATTGTGTATTTTAATTTATGTGCTTGCGGAATATCCGTGCTTTGAGTTGTGAAAGTGCCTATTATGGGGAAAAGATGGTTTGGTGTCTGTTGACCTGCAGTGATTGTCCATAATGTGTAAGTTATGTGAGTGGGTGTCATTTTGTATACCTATTTCTTATGTAAGTGCAAGAGATGGCACCACTATCTGTAGAAGCAACAATGGTGCATTGTTTAGCATTCACAAATATAATAATTATTAACAACTACTGTTACGCATGCTGCTTGTGTTTTCATGAATATCTTTCAATAGATAATGTTCAGACATACTGCAAAGTAAAAGTAAAACAATAAATAGGGTACTTTATCAAACTATGTATAGATATTTTAAATAATATTTCTGTATATAGTTTAGTGTTTTGAGTGACTTAGCAAGACAACTCTAAAGTGATTAATTGAGCCATAAATGGTACTCTCACTGTTAAGTTGTCCACACACTGAAATACAAAATGTTTTATTTGAATCTTTGAGCATCTTAAACAATTGATTAGTGAAATGAATCACAATCTCAACTTTTGCTTTAGTCTTATTCGGTGCATGGCTTCTTCAGTTTCCTTCAGTAGTTCCAGTGTCATGAAAAGCTAACAAAGTATATTGACATTTGTCAACAGAAATAATCACCCCTTTTTACACACTCATGCACATTTTTGACATACAGTGTTGCATCCATGACTCATTTTCCATGTGACCGTTTTGATACTTGACGTTTGACAGCTGTGAACACTGCTGCAGGCAGAGGATTAATGTCTTAAGCAATGGATTAGACAGAGATGGAGCTTTAGCAACGGAACCACCACTGTCTGCCCCCTCCCACTGCCAAGCAAATTGCTGTCAGATGGTTCCTCCTACTGCCAGGTACTCATCTTCCTTCAACTTCTCTCCCATGACCTTCGGCAAACCTGAAGACATGAGGTTGTATTATGCACCAGCCTCCATCTCAGAATGGAGATTTATGCAAATGTTTATATGCATCCATCAGCACAAAATTCATTTAAAAAATTCAAAAAGCTCTCTCTGTGCAATGATATGTTTTCCCCACAGTTTCACCCAAAAGACACAAAAATAATGAGGAGAAAATATAACATAAACATGAGTAATTGTATGTGTATGTTGTAAATAAGCAAATAGTAAGTTAGTAATCTTTATAAGCCACATAAACATAATACATACACATTTTAAAACAACACAAGTTCATCCAACTGTCCAACTGGAGCTGTTTTAATGTTTTTGTTTATGGTTCTTAGCAGATCATTGACAGACAGTCATCAACAGCAGACAGTCATCGACAGGTTATGTCATCTTGGTTAATGTCAAGTTGTCATAATAAAGACATCCCAATTAATGTCAACTTGACATTAAAAATTATTTTAAAAAAAAACGATTGACACTTAATCACAACAGTCGTAAACATTCTTATGCACACCCCTTCAAATAAAGTGTTACAAAAGTCAAACATGCTGTCTACACAAGCAGACTCAGGCAATCTGTACAACAAACACATGTGGGCCGGTGACCTCAGAGACCTGTGACCTGTGATGGTAATTTTGATACCATAGATTTAATAGAGACCCAGTCAGACCAAATCAGGAACAGAGTTTATTTACAATGATGCGCATCAAGGGAGAGACAGCATGACTTCACCTAAAGATCCATCAGCTGCTCTAACTAGACAAGGAAATAATTAGCCTCAATATTAAATTACAGCATGTGCGGCAGACCCAGTATAAACGAAGCGGCGTGTTTTCAAGGATCACATCTTGCTTTGACAATTATAATGATATTGTAGCGCCGAGGCTATTTGCCCACCTTGCCCCCGTTTTGGTCTTTCCCCTGTGTTCCCCTGTGTCTTCTGTTTTCGAGGAGAAAATTGCCAGGGCCGAATTTCGTTCCCAGTCCGACCCAGTACACAAGGTAATGCATTCTTTAAAGGCTCACTGAACTAGGCACTTACTCGTCTTCAAAAGCATTTTTTGAACTCAGCTATGAAGTTGATGGATGGAGGCAGTGGAGGTGGTGTTGGTGGGGGAGGACTGAGAAGTGACTTCATTGAAATTGGATTGAAAAATATTTCTGTGGTAGAAAGCCTTTTTAACAACTGCCTGGTAGTTACTATAAGGTCATTGGCATCTCTGTTTTCAAAGAGTGTCTGTACCATCATTAACCTCTAGTGACATGAATGAGCTCAGAGTAGGTGAAGCAAATACCATCAAGGTGGCAAATTGATAACTTGAGAGAAGCCTCTGAGTTTAATCATATTCAAATCAACTAACAGGCCTGCCAGCTGCTGCTCTTTATTTCTAAAAGATTGCTGAAAAGTCTACCATGGTAGTTAAAGTGGGCTAATTGTAAGCAAACATTTATGTTTATTTTATAAATAGTGATAATCTTCTTGACTGGTGACTTTTCCATGACTGAAGTCAGACATGGGGTCAGTCTCCTGAATCCTCTTGAATAGTTGGCACATTACATGGCCTGTCACAGCTCATCACATGCTTTAGCCTCTCAGCTGAATGCACTTTTTTGTTTTGTACCAAAATATCACTCAATTCTACTCATCCCTTGAGCAATTATTAACACATTCTTTATTGACACTTTGGCCAGATCATCCTTTGAAATTCTAATGTTTGTTTACTGACAACCCTAAAGCATTTCCATAGATGACTGACAATGAAATGACTGTGAGGAACAGTGCGACGACGTGAGGAGGCCCTCTCTATGCTGGGGCAGTAGCAGTAGCAGTAGTAGCTAGCCTGGCTAGCACCACCACTTCTCAATGAGACGTGGTCTGGGAACCAAATGTTAATTTTCTCGTATTTGAAAAAAATGCCCAGATCCGTTTATTGGGTGCCACGGATGTCTATCAAATGCGTCTGTGCATAGCTCATCATCGTCTTGCTTTCCCCCTTGTTCTGTGATTGGTCCCCTATCTCAGGCGAAAATTTGCTCCATGGTCTCCAGGCTGCCTTAGCAGCGTGAATCAAATCGCGCGCAAGGCAGCATGGGGAACACCCAGGCTAAGTAGTGGCAGCATGGGAACACCCAGGCTAAGTAGTAGCAGCATGGGAACACCCAGGCTAAGTAGTAGCAGCATGGGAACACCCAGGCTAAGTAGTAGCAGCATGGGAACACCCAGGCTAAGTAGTGGCAGCATGGGAACACCCAGGCTAAGTAGTGGCAGCATGGGAACACCCAGGCTAAGTAGTAGCAGCATGGGAACACCCAGGCTAAGTAGTAGCAGCATGGGAACACCCAGGCTAAGTAGTAGCAGCATGGGAACACCCAGGCTAAGTAGTAGCAGCATGGGAACACCCAGGCTAAGTAGTAGCAGCATGGCAACACCCAGGCTAAGTAGTAGCAGCATGGGAACACCCAGGCTAAGTAGTGGCAGCATGGGAACACCCAGGCTAAGTAGTAGCAGCAGTGACAGCTGCAGTCAGGAGCCTCGTCTCCTCCATGTTGAGAGGATCTGCTGGCTGCTGGCTGCTGGCTGCGGCTTCACAGGAGCCCCCACAAGAGCCTCTGATGCTCTCTATCCCCTGGGTGCCACCCCCTCAGTCCTAGATGTGCTAGCTGGCACTGCCTCCCACACTCACTCATATACTCTCTCACACACACACACACACACACACACACACAGACACATCAATGGTATTCAGGGGTACAAAAAACATCTCCTGCGCCATACTGCAAGGCTGCCTATAACTGAGTACTGTGACGAGGCACATGTTTAGTACTAGTGTCCAAAGCATATCTTTCTCTGCTGCATTAACGATGGCAGTTACAACGGGCGCGATGTTTAAGATTTTATATGGCCATGGTTTGGCACAGGGCTGCGAAACTCACATGCTCCGTGTGCACAAATGACGGAGAGCCGGACACACACGCACACACACACACGCACACACACACACACACACGCACACACACGCACACACACACACACACATACACACACACACACAGACACACACACACACGCACACACACACACACACACACACACACACACACACACACACACAAAAGCTAAAGCACTGCAAGTACCAACAACCTTACTAAGCATTTGTGTGTTAGATTTAAAAAAGCAACTGATATGCACAAATGGTACAGACAGCCGGTGCCCTTCATGTTTCCTTCTGGTTTGACTTTGTGTACTTGTGTACTTGTGTACTTGTGTACTTCTTCAGTACAAAATGTGACATGTCTTCAGGCTAGCTGTCACAAACGCCAATAAAGCTCACATGAAAACTATCATGCAGTGGCTAGATCCTACAGGCCCCCCTGCTCTGTGTTGGGGGGGGGGGGGGGAGTTCTGGGGCAGATAGAGTAAAACTAATTCCCCTGATACCCATGGGAAGATCTATTCACCAGGATCAAGATAATCGAATTGCACATGGATGTTCTCTGGTGCATGGCAGTAGACCAATCTACATGGGAATGCCTAAGCTCTGATAAGCCTCACTTTCAGTTTCCACTTACGTTTTTTGAAGTTCCACTCAATATCAAAAGAGCCACTAAAATGCAATCTTATGTCAGTAGGCTTGGGTGAGACTAGACTTTCTGCAGAGGCTGACATAGACCGTTTTGATGTGTTTTTGAAAGTACACATTTTCCCCAACAATCTTCACAAAATAAATCCTCCATAATGAGATTTTGTCAATATTGTATGAAATATCAACAGGGGGGTAACGGTTTTCCGCCTCACCAAGGTCTTTATATGAGACGTGTTCATTTAGCTGCATAAGTTTGCACATGAATGTGATGTGTGGATGCATGACTTGTAATGAATCCCATAATGAATGCAGAAACCTCAGCGTTTTTTCAATGCAATACATACAATTAAACAGAAGGATGAATCAATTTAAGAATGAAATTTGGTTGTGGTTCAGTCTCCTTTTGGTCTGTAATTACAACAACTTGTTAATCAGCCCTGAGAAACCTTAATAAAATGACCCCCCCATCTATACACCTCCCACACAACTCGACTGCTCTCAACCACTGGTGAAGTGTAATTTTTTCATTGCGACGACAGCCTGTCATTTTTTAATGAAGAGAACGCAATGGAAAACTACAGGCAGAAATTTAATGGCAAACAGGTGGACTACTCAGAATTGAATTATAGCGCAGATTAAGGCTATGCTAATTTTTCCACATTCGTGAGAGAAATCAAAAGACTGAAAAAAAAGGTGTGCCTGTCGTGGGACGGGGATTTTTGGCTTCATGCGCCACTGACCAACATCCATGCCGTGAACATGAGATCTGCCATTTTGCACAGTTCACTCGTGGGTCAACTGACAGCTGGCATGATGTGGTCGAGCTGTACGTCTGTCCGCAAGCCCAGACAGACACACAGACACTCAGGCCACTTGGCTCCACGCTCGGCAGTAGGTTCATTAGCTCTTCATCCCAAGGGATGACTCATCGGCTTCAGGTATCACTTCACAAGTATCATTTTCCAAAAATAGAATGTTTCTTTGGAACTATTAAAAACAAAACAGAAATGTGGAGAAAATGCTAAGCTTCCCATGCACTGCAGTACTTGCCATCATCCGGGGGCTTTATTAAACATGTGTGGAGTATTCAGTGAAGGCGTTTAACTGCTGTAGTCTTGGCCAGGGCTCAGTTCTCAACCCACTCAACTCTTAAGGTTTTTGGTAGTGTGCAGCAGCATATGTCAGAAGCACACCCTCTAATTAACCACGAACACCCAGCTCTCATCTGGTGTCATTATGGATTGCAGCTTTGGTGTTGAACTCAAGGAGGCAACATATATCCGTTCTGTGGCAGTGGCATCAGTGCAGAACACAAGGCAAAGGCTTTATATGGTCTCCAGGAGTTATCTTTAGACACACTGCAGTAACCTCTTCCTATGTTCCTTCTAATACAATTCAATAGTTTGTATGATTTTATCATAATATGATATTGGTTTGGTGTATGACAGAGACAATATATAGATGAATAGATGAGTGAGTCAGGTTTTCGACAGCATGTAAATATTACCAAGGAAAAGCTCTGTGTGTGTACAATGGGAAAACAACAGAACAACAGAGTCTTTGTTGTTGTACGGCTGTGAAAAGGAGAGCCTTGTGAGAGAGACTAAAGAGTGTCAACTGGATAAGAGGTTGTATGGAAAGTTTTCAGTGTGGAAATTGCTAGTGCTTAAGAAACCGGTTGGTTGAATTTTGTTTTGTTTTGTCAAGTCTTTTTGTTTGCACTGTTATCGCACTGTAAATAAATCTCTCCACCAAAATCCACGTTTGCTTGCTGTGTCTTCACCCCATCATCACTTCACCTCAGTGAGTCCTAGCCGCTCATCCTGTGTGTGGGTACGGACCTGAAGGGCCGTATTTTTCACAACGGCAAATAGGAAAATAGATTTCCACACAGCCACAACAAAGACCCACAGTGCTGGAATGATAATAACACAAACACACACACACATACACACACACACACACACACACACACACACACACACACACACACACACATACACACACACAAGGAACACAGCATGCAATAAGCTGTTGCTGAGCTGATGAGATACGGCTGAGACACTTTGAAAGAAGAGGCCATGTTTGTATGAAGGGCAGATGAATAGTCGCCCTTGCACAAAGAGAGTTGAAATCAAATACTCAGGGCCATGCGATGTCGAAGTCGTGAAGGAATTATATAGGTTGCTGTGCTGTTCTATTCTGTTGGTATGAGCAGCTAGACACGGACCAAGATCCAGGGTCAGATTTCTGCAGCTGCATAAATCAGGTTTCCTTTCCCATACTCCCATGGTACCAACTCTCCATGTGCTTTGCCCTGGTAAAATCTAGTTTATTTTTCCAGTGGAATGAGCTGGAATATGCCAATTTGGAGAATAGAGAAAATCCGCTCTCCAGGGAAAACACATGCCCATCGCGACTGAATGTTGCTATCTGGGCTCTGGAGAAGAATTGAGATTTGTGGCCCATATGAGACCGATCCCCATATTTATTCACTTATTCTTGTATTTGCTTTCACATAGAGGGGAATAGGATGTTTCAGGTGGATCGTGCCAGCAGAAGAAGTGTTTCCTGGCGCATGATGCATGTTTCATGATGGATCAGAGCATCAGAAGAGCCTTGCCTCGTCCTCCACTGCAGACCACTGCGGATGTGCTTTCTCAAAAGTGTTGGCTTGATTCTCAGAAAGACTATGGGCTAGAGAGAGAAACCAATCTGTATCCTCGGCAATGTTTTCTAAAGAGGCCTTATCAAGACGAGGGTCCTATCCGATAAACAGTTTTCCTCGTATGTTATTCATCGACGAGTGAACTGAAGTGGCTTTTTCATTTTGAAAAGAGGGCAGCAGAGCAGAGCAGACAACCGATGAGACCATCGGAGGCCACCTTATGACAATTTAAAATGCAGCCATGAATTCTGTATGACGCGCTTCAATCCTATCACTGCTGGTGCACCGATTCCTTTTATGTTGAGAGTGAATGGAACTTGCATGGATCGCTGTACATTTTGGTAAAATGGTGTTTTCTGAGGATTTATCATAGGACATTTACAGTGAAGATACTTTGTTGCTTTTTTGACAGCTCTATATTCTATCAATGTTTAATATTCACAGGAAGGAGACACATGCACATGTCAGTGTTGATTCATAGAAAACTAGATGTACCGCAGAGCGGTACAAAATATGACCGCCGCCCAGTCCAGCACATTTTTTCCACAAAAAGAAATCACGCTGAAAGGCCTATATGATTCTAACTGTCTCACTAAATTGCATTATCCACACTTAATTCTCACTGGTATCTGCTAGACAACAAGTACCAAAACATTATTAGTTGATAGATTTCACATGTAAAATTCATTTTATACAACCCCACCTCCATCTTGCCTGTTCATAATTCTGAGAAATTCTTGATTGTTTGTGTTATGTTTATGTTATGTGTGTGTGTGTGTGTGTGTGTGTGTGTGTGTGTGTGTGTGTGTGTGTGCGTGCTTGTGTGTGTGCCTGCGTATGTGTCTGTGCATGCAAGTGTACATATGTCTACTGTGTGAGTATGTGTCATACGTATGATTACTGTGAATGTATGTGTGTGTGTGTGTGTATCTGTTTGCACATGAAATGGGTTAACATGACCCCTGGAGGCAAACATACGGAAAAAAATGGTCATCCTAGGCCCTATAGTTCTCAAGATATTCACAGAGAACTGTGTCTGCCCTACCCTCCTTTTGGGGGGTCCAGTCCAGCGGGGGGGCTACACCTTGTTGGTGTACGTCACTAAATGTACACATAAATTATTTTATTGTAAGGCCCCCCATGAGCAAAAGTACACAAAACGTGGCATGCATTCGGAGGGTGTCATAATGATCCTACACTTTTAATTTCGTGCAGTTTTGACCTTGTCAGCCAGAGATATTGTGATGAAAACACCTAATTTTTTTGCTTTGTTCTCCCTCACCCCTCTTTCCCTGGATTGGTGCCACCACCCATGGGGTCACCCAGTGTTTCCCATACATTGACTTATTTGTAGCGGCCTACCACAATATCAACATTGACCACCACACAATGATTTTCCAGGTTGTATTAAATTGTGCTTAAATCTGGTTAGCATCATAACCACACTGTGCTAATTTGATAAACTGTTCCATTCAAGTTAATTCTGCAAACCAACCACCACAATTGGAATTCAATTCTGTGGGAAACACTGGTCACCGCATCCTTCTAACAATGTTTTCCAGATCACACCCAGGTCAATCTTCTCTTTCCGCTCTTCATGTTTGCTCTTTACAAACCCTTTTGCTTCATTTTTTAAGGTGCCTTAGTTGCCCTCATCTTTGGGCTGTATACACGGATCCTGCTGACTCCTGCCTGCACAGTGACTCCTGCACGATCCCCCCAGAGCAATTTGGCTGAGCCATAGACTCTGCCAAGCATGGGTTTCTTAACATCCATTAATCAGTTTTCGCTTCAAGATGGCTCTTCAGGCTCTTCACTTGTACTAATCTACGTGTCAATGCCTAACCTACTCCAGCCTAGCCGCTTGCTCTCATTCTCTAAATTTCTTCTCATGCTCTTGAATGCAAACTGCCTCTATTCAGTGTTAAGTGGCTACCATATTGCTAGGTAGCTCAGTGTTTTCTACCAACTTAATACAGCAAAGTAGAAACCTGTAACACCCATTTATCACCTTTCAGTAACTATCCTTATATTCAGACCATGTGTATGCTATGTAATGTCTAAGATCCCCTTATAGCATATATTTGACATTTTTTGCACATGTAACCCTCATTGGTTTTAAGGGCAACTCGGATATCTACCAATGCATATTGGTATTGGCACAGACCGTTTAGGTTTCATTCAGGCAAATAACGGTCTACCCGAGTAGTAGAATACTCTAGGCGCCTTAGATACCTTTCATATCACCTTATCTATAGCCTACACGGTCCTAGCCAGGGTCTTTTCAATTGGGTTGCATATTTTGGGGTGATCACATGACATGGATCCTGCTTGATTCCTGCCAGCGCAGTACACTCCTGCAAGATCCCTGCAAAGCACTCCATGACCCTGGCTAGGGATCTTGCCAAACAGCAGAATTGTAGATCGTAATTTGGAATGTTAACTTATGAATCACTCACAAATCTTCGAATCACATGCCATGAGCATCAGCAACTACATCAGTCCTCTATTCCCACTGCACTGATCCCAAGCTCTGCTACTGCAAGCTGTACTCCCCTGCACTGACCCCGAGCTCTGCAACTGCAAGCTGTACTCCCCTGCACTGACCCCGAGCTCTGCAACTGCTAGCTCATTGCCCTGCATGTCATGTTAAGTGCATGTTACAGTATGTGTGCAAGTGCATGCCTGTTAAGTTAGCTCTCAAGCTTCCCATTACTTCAGGATTGGTACAGCCACCACCGCGGTTGGTGGTCTGACCAATCCGCTAAGCACTCCTTCACCCTGGTTAGGGATCTTGCCAAACAAGTTTGCTGTTTTGCATGTCAACTCATAGATTGGCATTTGCATCATCTTAGACCTCCATCTGCCATAGACGACAGGCGCCCCTGGCTGTCTTAATTCAAGTCGTTCCTCTATCGCATCCCCATTAGATCCCCCATTTGATACAGATGACGGACGCTCCGTCACTTGCTTCTGTTTTCAAATGCAGCTCAAAGCTGTTCTAACGCAAGTCGGAATCCCAGCAGACCGTTACTCAACTTATTCTTTAGGATTGGTGCAGCCACCACTGCGGCAAATAACGGTCTGTCCGATCAAGCCCTCAAAACTCTCGGCCGGTGGTCCTCCGACGCCTATCACTCGTATATCAGATCAAATCTCTGATCTGAGGAAGCGCACCTCGCGCACTCCCATTGAATTTGCTCAGCGTGGTTCTTGCCATAGGGTCCTTCATCTTCAAATGCAATTTTTGGGGTGTATGGCGGAATCCTGCCCGACTCCTGCCTGCGCAGTCGACTCCGGCACGATTCCGCGAAGCCCTTCAGGACCATGGCACTTACATTGCATCCACACACGCACGTCACTTCTCCCATTCATTTTCCCCTAGACATCTTGGATTTGGTAACGTTGCTTTGCGTTAATTTAATAAATTATTATTTGCTTTGAAGCTTGTTGTCCGTGTCCCTCTTTATGTTTCGGTCTGGTAACGAGCTGGCCGTAACAGTCGGTAAATAAAAACATAGTGGACATACAAAGATTACAAGAACAAGGTGTAGCACGGGACTGAGGGAGTATATGTCCATTTTGTATGTTTTGTAAAACAGTGTCCATGCAATCATCAATCAGTGAAGTCTAGGGCTTTAGTCACTTACCGTACAAGCAAATGGCTTTTTTACATGCAGCTATCAAGACTATCAAGTTGTGAGCTTTAGCATTTATTTCTTGTGGATAGTGGTTCTGAAAACCTCCTGTAGAATCTGATTAACATTCCTCCATTAGGTGTCCAGGACTCGGCAGGACCAAAATATATGATATTGATTTACATTATTGGTCTGACAGTGTCTCCAACAGTCTGAGTTAGTGGTGCTATGTCGTTTTGTTGGGAGGTAATAAAGAAATTAGCTAAATTCCTCCAACAAAAGTCCCTCCAAGTCACAGAGTTGGTACTGTTTGGCAAAACAATATACTGTACCACTCCTCAAAGTGCCCCATCACTTTCCCTATCCATTTCTCCGTAATATACAACAACTTTTCTGATTTTCTACTTCTCCACACACACTGTAATAAGCCCTGCAGCAACACCATCCTTTGCCCATGTCCTAAATCTGAAGTTGTAACACAACCTCCAAGGTTGCTTCCAAGCCTTTAGGGATAGACTTACAATGTGGATTTGCTCTGTCTAGGAGGTGCTTGGTTAGTGTTTCATCTGATACAATTGAAGTGGGATTATAGATATTGCCAACTCAAGCTCCTTCCACCTGGCAATATAACCAGGGTTGCATCAACATGTGAGAGGTCTCAGCTGAGCAGCAAAATAGTATTTTAACAAACATGGAAGCCTCATTCCCCATAATTCTTTCTTGAGCAGAAGAATTTTCCATTAATCCTTGGCTTTCTGCCATTCCACATATACCTAGATACAGTATGAGTTTGTTCCACTCTACAAGCTATTGGTTTGTTTCTTCCACAGCATGGCTGTATTGGAGGCAAGTACACACAGTTTATCCACCACTGAAATTTCAGATAGAGTGTATTCAACTCTCATTAGAGTTTATCCACCTCTCAAAAGAGTTTATTCACCAAATGCAACTTGTAACATTTAGAAATCACACTGTATTTTTCCACATTCACAATACACTCATCAATACTCCATTTAACTTAAATCCCCCGCGTCCAACGCCCACTACACCCCTGCATTTAAGGAACCATTTAATACCACTGGTATTGTTATAAACATAATAACCTCCACCATCATCAAACATGTTCAAAAATCTGATACCGCATGGCGCAGTCCACCTCACGCAGACCGTGATCACAGAATTCATAGTTTACCCACCTCTTATTTTACCACTGCACTCCTGTTCCACAGGCAATGGTAAATCAAACAGTAGCCTTGGCAAAATATTAATTCTAACTGATTCAATTTAAAGGTGCAGTCAGTGAACATTTTTTGTCACATTCAGCAATCATCTCCTCATGACCGCTAGCAGCTCATTCAATTTCAATTTTATTAATCAAAACATCGCTCAATAAGTAAAAAACATGTAACAAATAGCAATATATTACATTCCATGATTACACTGTAAAGAAACACGGCCTCTGTAGGCAGCCCAGGCTCTGAACAGTAGAAACCAACAAAGTGGGGGCAGCCTTTCCCTCAAACAAAAATGAAACCATGCGTGGAGTTTCTTTGGGAATACTGAAGGAAGGGGTGAGCTACCTCTCTGGTGTGTTTCGTTTGGTCCTTGGTTAAAATATAATGCACTTTGTTTTGGACAAAAGCGTCTGCTAATAAATTTAAATATAAACATAAACATAAAGTTAAAACATAAACATAAAGGCCCCATCCCATTTAGCATATTTTTAATAATCCGGTCTCCGGTGGATCTGTAATTAAAGGAACACTATCCAAGATGTTGATCTTAATATAACCTTAATGAAGCCAATTTGATGGTTAACAAACTTGTAATAGGCAAACTGTTCACCTAGCATAGCTATACAGCATAGACGTAGTGAGTCGCTACCGAGAAAACCAGCCATGTAACTTAAAAAACGGCGGCCCGACAAATTTTGTGAGAACTGTGAAACGTTACCTCGTCAATAGATATAGCTCTTTTGAGATATTTTTTGCATGTTGTTAATCCTTCACCCCCACAACGAAAGCATTTTCACTGTGTACAGGGGGGACAAGTCATGAGAAGTTTGCTATTTACAACAGTAGAGTAAAATATAAATACATAGCGACTCTAGAGGGAGCTCTACAGTCGGCAAAGAATCTGTGCTTTTAAATTTACGTTGTCCTCCTTGTTATCCATATATGCCCCATTGGCTGTGGACCAGCTGTAGGACTAGGCTCTTTAGGCTCTAGTTTGCACTAGGACTAGGCTCTTAAGGCTCTATAGTTTGCACTATAGGACCTAGGCTCTTTAGGCTCTAGTTTGCACTAGGACCATAGGCTCTTTAGGCTCTAGTTTGCACTATAGGACTAGGCTCTTTAGGCTCTAGTTTGCACTATAGGACTAGGC